>NC_134856.1:123365821-123701238 GCF_049852395.1 Peromyscus maniculatus bairdii | reverse complement strand
ACTAATAAAAGCATCCACGTGTCCAGAATCTGCAAATCTGAAAAACTTATGATTCCAAGCATTGGATAAGGGACATTCCACTGTATATTATTGTTCAAAATCCATTTTAGAACCTAAAATTCAAGAGAGTAAGATACTATTTATTTCTTTTCATCATTGAGGTTTAACAGTGTCTGAAAAGTCTCTGATTCATAGTTAACTGCTCAGTTTAATATTCTTAATGGAATGAATATCACTAAGTCAGTATGAATAAAGGGCCTAGGTGGCGTATGGGAGAAATGTATGAGTAATAGAGAGTAATAAAGCTCTTCCTGTACCTTTGAGTAAACCACAATTTTAATATTAAACTAACATGTAATTTGGTTAGTTGAAATGCAGAGATAATGAGGCTTTGTTCAAAATACTTTACACACACACACACACACACACACACACACACACACACACACACACACCACTCCCCATGTCTATAGTCACATCCTAGCTACTTTAGCATCAGAGATTCTACAGATGATTAGCAAAGAGTAACTCTACAGGCCACTCTGAAAAACAGTCTGCTTTAGTAATAAAAGATATCTTTAAAAATGCATTGATATACAACTGCTGTATTATAACCTGTAGCTCATTTGTTTCTGACAGCCTATGTGTCAATGGAGAAAAGAAAGATGTTTTGTAGTTCATGGCCAGGAAAGTGCCTGTAGATTTCAAAACTTTATATTGAAGGTGTGCCTGCCGTGTGACTTGTCTGTGCATAGATTTACCTTCCCTAGTTATCTAAAAAGATAAGAGGAAAGCATACATCTTGCATAGTATTCAACTTTAATTATGAAGAAGAGGTTACAAGTCTTGGATGTAGCTGACCCATCCATTCTTAAGGTATCCAAACTCAAGCCAGTTATGACTCCTTTTATTCCGTGGACCCGAAAGATTGGAA
Source organism: Peromyscus maniculatus bairdii (assembly GCF_049852395.1). Taxonomy (NCBI): domain Eukaryota; kingdom Metazoa; phylum Chordata; class Mammalia; order Rodentia; family Cricetidae; genus Peromyscus; species Peromyscus maniculatus. The sequence continues at coordinate 123,700,304 of NC_134856.1, read as the reverse complement.
GAGACCAGTGGAAGTCAGAAACATCTATCCCTCAGTATGATCAAGAACAAAAGCAGAGCCTGGTCCGGTGAAGGATATAAACATGCTGAGGTTGACCATGCTATTCATTTAAAGTTTCCAGAGATAAAAAGCAATTCTGAAGTGTCAACGAAGAGCTCACCTCCTGGGGCCAGAGAGAAAGAGATCATTGTGCATAAGCATGCAGACCTGGGTTCATATTACCACCAAGATAAGAAGCATGGTTGTATGTTCACTTGTAAAACCAAAGCTATGAGGGGTGGGGAGTGGTTAGATGATCTTGGATCTAGGTGGTTACAAGCCTAGATCCACTAAGCCTATCTTGAAGGACTAAGGTGGAGAGTGATGAGGTCACTCAGTGTCCTCTGGCCTCTTCACATGCACCTGTACATATGCATGTATGTGTGTAAAACACACACACACACACACACACACACACACACACACACGTCTTCTTATGTGTCACATATTATATGGGGAGTGGGTTAGATGGTCTAAAATTAACCAGAAGGAAGCTAGAATTTTGTACTTGACATCTCTTTAAGATATTTTATACGTACATCAATTATTTTCCATCACATAACACCTTCATTCACTTCAGTGCATAATTATTATTATTATTATTATTATTATTATTATTATTTTTTTTGGTTTTTCGAGGCAGGGTTTCTCTGTGTAACTTTGCGCCTTTCCTGGAACTCACTTGGTAGCCCAGGCTGGCCTCGAACTCACAGAGATCCGCCTGCCTCTGCCTCCCGAGTGCTGGGATTAAAGGCATGCGCCACCACCGCGCGGCTTTCAGTGCATAATTATATAGAACTTCAGTTTTAGTGTCACTTACATACCAAATATTCTATATCATATAATATACAGGTAAGTGGAGAGCGCATAAGGAAGGTACCTGCCTCTTCAATTCAGTGAGTAAATTATTTCATAAGGCAAGAAGATAAATTCTCTCAAGCTAAAGCTTAGTGATGTTCATTACTGCTGCTGGCAGTGCAAACCCTCTCCCCTGTTACACAATATCCTTTCAACAATTTGAACTTCTTAGGGGAAATAAGTAACCCTCCACCCCCATTGTCCAAAATAAGACCTGGTGTCTGAATGCCCTACAGTGATACATTGCCTTCAATTTCTTTAGCATTGACATTATCTTCAGCAAGCATCCATCTATCAATACTTGTAACTTTGAAATGTTGAACAGTAGTTAAAACCCAGGAAGGGCTATTTGGGTTAAATAAAAGACATGGCTCAGAAAATTTCTATTCTCTCTCAGTCTAGACACAACTGAAGTTGGTATTTCCACATAGTTGTGAAAGATCCATGCTTTCTTACTCTTATCTAATTCTTGTGAGGGTGTAGGTGAAGAAGTATATCTTACACTCAACTTTGGACTTGTTTCCAAAATGATGTTCTTAAGTTCTGTCAGGGATAGGGCATAGTTGAAAGAATGCTCAAGTTTTTGAATAGTTTTCAAAATATCCAGTCCTCTTTATTCAGCAAATATATGGGTTAGTGGATGGAGTTTGTATCCAAAATGAATTCATGATCATCAAGAAAAATGAATACATGTGTATAAGTATCTTCTTCGAGCATTGCAAAACGTGTAAAATATTAAAGATGGACTTACACATAATGAGTGGGTTTGGGGAGGCAACTATTTGCCAGAAGTACTCTAAAAGGATGAGAATTTATTCAGGAGTAACAAAGAATAACTTTGTATTTGGGGGAACAAGGAAACAGTAGAGGACTGCTTGCTGGACTAGTTGCTTATAAACTGCTGTTAAGAGGCAAATCTTGCTAGGCCCATATTATACAATTTATTGAGAGTGCGCAGGCTCCCCTGTTCAGCAGCCCTGATAACGACACTAATAGCTTAATTACAGCTTCCTGCTTAAGGAGATAAACAAGGCTGTTTGCTTTGTCTCTTCCTTTAAATCAGGGGTTACAATTACTTTTAAACACAGTGGAAAGGCACATCTGTGAGTGCATCTACTTTGTTAGGAAAGCAACCAGAAACCAGCTGGAAAATAAAGAAAGCCCCAGGAGTGAGCAGGCAGTCTAACGTGGTGGTGGTGGGGGGAGTCCCATTTGAGCATGGAGTAGTAGACATTAGACACAGTAAACAGGCAGCAGTGTGTGTGTGGGGGCAGGAATAGAAATGTTTTTGGAGAATATATTTTCCCGGGATTCCCTCAGAGACATCACAGGAGCGCTCCCCTCACTGCTGTCCTTCAGGCAGCCATGTCTCTGCTCCCCATCTTTCACTTCAGCACCAGGAGGTCAGGACAGCTCCTCAGGCTGCCTTACAGAGCTGTGGCTGCCTGAGGCCTTCAGCATTTTCGCTAAATGGTGTTGATCTTGTTCTTGGTACCTTTAGGGAGACACAGTGGGGACTGGGTCCATGTCTGGCCTGTTTACTTCTAGATGAGATGAAGACATGTTATGTCTGAGCCAATCTTTTAGTTGGACTCCAGAGCAATTTAACCAGAATAAAAGATTAAGTCATTGGTTTGAATCTGGGGTTCAGTGTAATTGGTAGCTGGAACTTGAGACCCTTCTTTAATGCTTTATTCTATTACTTTGTTATAGCACTACCAGGAAGGCAAACAATTTTTATGAACTGTACTTTAGTTCACTTTCTTTTCTACTAAGTTGAAGACACCAACAATTCTTTAGTCTGGGAGAACAATGTTCATCCTAAAAGAAGCACTTTCCAGTTCTTTGGAAGACTTCTCAGAAACATGTGCTGGACCTGGAAGGCACAAGCAGGGATTCCCAGAGGAGCACTATCAACTACTACAGCATGCCACAATGACCAGACTTCCACACTGAAGGTCTCTCCCCTCCAATTACAAAGCCAGGGGCAACCATTTAGGAAGTGACCACATACACATCGTTTGAAGAGTCAAATCACTAAGAAGAAAACATACTTTGTTACTCTGGCCCAGTCAGTTCCCATTGTTTTAGCCATTAAAAAGCTGCTGACACAGTGAATCTTTTTCTCCAAGCAGCCGTCTTGTGTCTAAACTCTTCTCCACAGGACATCACATACTTATTCTTTGCTCCAGCACACATGTGTGCACAAAACGCACTCGCACGAGTGCGCACACACACACAGACACACCAATTCAGTTCTTAATTTTTTTTTTAAGAAGTGCTGTCTGATTTTTAAAACTTATTTTGAAATTGAGCCTTAAGGGGAAAGCTCTCACTCTGTTTGCCTAGGCAGCATGGAGAGGAAGAAATACAGGTAGGGAGGGCTGGGGGTTAGGAGCCATTCAGAAGAAGTGTTCTGTGAAGTTAGTGGTGAAAACTTTTTAGGAGAGAGCAACTCCTCCGCTGTGAGTTTGGAGCAGAAGCTGGAAAGGACAGACCGGTGTCTCTTGTTAGGTGACCCGGGGTGCCCGAAGCACACCCCTGAAGCATAGTAATTCTGAATCTCTGGGTCCCTTCATTTACTCTTTCCCCTCCTCTCCTTTATCCCCTCCCATCCCACTCTCTCTTTTCACTTAATTTTATCTGGGCCACTTGGAACTCATGGAGTCCACCCAACTGCTTGCTGTATACCACGCTTTCCTCTTGGCTTTCCAGTCGCTGTTCCCAGTCAGCCCCGCCCCCTCCCCCGCATCAGTGAGGTGGTACCCTCCAGACAAAATCACCCGCGTCTGAATGTCACCAACAAGTTCCACCCTGTAGTAAACCCTGCCGGCGACAGCCTCATCCAGGAAGCCCTGCCATCTCCTCCGCCCACAGCCGCGCGGCATTCCCTCCCCGCCAGTGATTCTTGGGGTCATTGTTACCACTGACACTTTCTTTTCTTCCTGGAAGGGGAAAGCCCGCGTGGGTGTCACTGGCTGGGTGTAAGGCTCTACGCGCTCCCCTCCCCCACCCCTGCAATACACACACATATATATACGCCTTCCCCACGCGGGCGACACAAAGGGAGCGAGTGTAAGAGCAGGGCGCCTGCAGGGCAGGAGGGCGCAGGGAGGGGGCACCAGGGAGGGGCGGGGGCTGATCCGGCCCAGGAGGAAGGGAGGGAAGGAAGCAGGTGCTAGACACCCAGACGAAGGCGAGGGGCGTCCTTACCTGCCCCCAGGTTAAAGGAGATCCTGGCCTCCGCGAGATACGGCGTGTCGCTCTTGGAGCGGACTCTTCTGATGGGCCGCCGGTCTATGTCATCCTCCGAAGAAGCCGCCATTAATGTGGGAGGCAGGAGCAGGGTCGCCCGGCGAGCTGAGAGGAGAAGGAGATGGAGAGAGGGGGAGGGAGAGAGGCGGAGAGGGGGAGGAGAGGAAAGGAGGAGGCTCACACACATAGAAAGGGGGAGGGGAGGGGGAGGGGAGAGGAGGGGAAGGGGGCAGGGAGGGTGGGGGAGAGAGGGAAAAGGGTAAAAAAAGAGGAAGAGAAAGAATGAGAGAAAGAGAGCAGAGAAAAGGGTGAAGGGAGAGAAAGAAAATCCGTTAAGGATTGGTGGACTGGAGCAAGATCAGGTTAGCCCTGGTCTGTGCCCAGGGCTCCCCCTAACTCCTCTCCCAGCGCCGGGCCAAAGGGTCAGTGCTCTTGGCCAACACCCCGCCTCCTGCCGCAGCCCTGTTTCAGCCACTGGCACAGATAGGCTAATGCGAATAGGAAGACTCTAAAGCCAAGATGCCCAGTCAGCACTGTGCCCTCTCCCGCCAAATACACTTCCTCTCCTTTCAAGCGCAGGCGGCTACAGTCTCCACAACCCAGGGGACTCTCTAGCCTGAAGGTGCTGGAGGACCACAGAGCCCAGCTTTTATGCTCCCTGATGCCACTCCTGGAACCTGTCACTCTTGCCCCATCTGCCTTGGGGTAGGGCACCCACCTTTTCCAGGATAACCTCTCCGTTCTGTCCCTCCCAAAGAGAAGCCCAAATAAAGTTCGAAACAGGTAATTGGAAGCTCTTTTATCTTTCCCCTTACAACTTAGGGTGGGACATGGTGGGAGAGGGTGCTCAGGTTTGGTAGACTGCGTTTTATAATTGATATTTTCAGTGTAAACCAGGCTTATTCACAGAACCGATGGGCCTCTTCTACATTCACTAAGGTGTAGGATGTGCTTCTCTCTACATAAATACCTACTATGTGAACCTTCAGCTTTTGCTTTCGGTCACATCTGATACAAATAACGATGTTTGCACTGGACTTCTCTTTGACAGCTCCGCACCATTGTTGCTGAAGGAGAGGTAGCGATCAAAGCAGCTTGGGTTCCTTTGAACATTTGTACTGCTTGACTGTAACACTCCACCAAACACAGCAAACGAGCCAGAAGGTTTTCTGGGGGTGTGATCAGAACCTGTTTGATGCCACCACTGAAACTACTGATGGCCTAAACTCCTTTGTGTTTGTCTTTCTGAATCTTATCACACAGGATCTTTTTTTCTGCCCTGATGTTACTATTCTTCAGTCTAATAAGTGCCCAACTCCAGCAGGTGGATACCCTGACCTCCTTGGTACAAAGGAGAGCTCAGTATGGCTTCCTGCCCTTTGGTCTCCCAGCTCAGGATCTACAAGGCTCTCTCTCCTCTGTACTGCAGCTGCCAGTTCCCTCTCATTTTATACTCACCCCCCTCTGGGCTCCCCAGTCTCTCTCCACTGGACCCTTGCCTTCACATAGTCATTGTTACCCTTGGTCTCGCTGCTTCTCTAACTTCAAACACAGTCTCTGTAATGTTGCTCGATCTTCCTATGGAACTCCAGCACCCCAAGATTCCCATTTTCTTACTTCCTGTTCTCTTCTTTCATTCCATCTCCTGCTTCCTAACTTCATCTCTCTACCAAGGTCATTTTAAAAGGCCACCAATGTCTTCCTAGCAGTTAGATCCATCTTTTTATTGGTCTCTTTGAAATATTTCATAATCTGTTTGTCTTGATATTATCTCTTCCTTTCTTCTTCCAGTACTGAACTACTTCCCTAACTACTTGATCTCTAATAGTCAGTTAGTTATTGTGGTGATAGATTGTGTACCCTAATAAAAATCTCCCTGAAGATGAGAGAACAGAACAAGCCACTAGATTAAACACAGAGGCCAGGCAGTGGTGGCACACACCTTTAATCCTAGCACTCGGGAGGCAGAGATCCATTGGGATCTCTGTGAGTTCAAAGCCACCCTGGATTACATGAGATTGATTCAGTCTAGGAGAGAAACAGAGCCAGGCAATTGTGGCACCCTCCTTTAATCCCAGTACTTGGGAGTCACACACCTTTAATCCCAACACTTGAGATCTCATGCCTTTGCTACCAATATTTGGGGAGGCACACACACGATTAATCCCAGCACTAGGAAGGAAGTGATGGCTGGGTGGAGAAAGGTATATAAGGTGTGAGGAGATGTGAATTAAAGTCCTTTTTGGCTGGAGCCCTTTAGGCTGAGAACTCAGAGACATTCTGTCAGAGGATTTGTGGATTTGGCGAGGTGAGATGTGACAGTAGCTTGATCCTCTGTCTCTCTGATCTTTCAGCATTTACCCCAATATCTGGTTTCAGTTTTCTTTTTTTTCTTTTTTTTTTTTATTAAAAAGTCCATTCAGGATTGGTGTTACAAGTTCTCCACACGTTAGTCTGAAATTATGTATCCTATCACTCACTGCCTGCTCTCCCACTATTTCCTTAGAATCCACTCAGATGGCCCATATCTGACTCGTTTTGGATAGACCTGCCCCTGTGGTAATGTGCTACACTGCAAGTCTCTTTGAACTTTTCATGTTCCCCTAAGAATGTATTTCTGCTGTGAGCCTACTGCCCTAGTTTGCTTCCTATCGCTGGACTAAACCACTGACCAAAAGTAACTCGGAAGAGGACAAGGTTTATTTGGCTTACAGGCTACAGTAAGTCATTCCATCATCAAGGGAAACCAAGGCACGAACCTGGAGGCAAGAACTGAAGCAGGGACCATGGAGGGATGTTGTTTACTGGCTTGCCTTCAAGCTCACATTCAGTTACTTTATATAACCCAGGACTTCATGACAAGGAGTGGTACTACCCACAGTAGGCTAAGCCCTTCTCCATCAGTTGGCATTCAAGAAAATGCCCCCAGGCCATCTAATGGAGGTAGTTCCTCAATTGAGGTTTCTTCTTCCTAGGTGCCTCTAGTTTGTGTCAAGTTGATAAAAATTAACTAGCAGCCCTAGCACATAGGAAATGTTCAGAAGATGCTTCTGAATAAAAGAAGAGTGAGAAGGAGGGAGAGAGGAAGAAGGAAAGATGAAAGGAATGAAAGAGCATTAAGTAACTAATGAGTGGTTAAGTTGGGGACCAAGTCAGTATCTCCCTGGATTCAGATACTATGCCTTCCACAGGAGATGGTTCCAGGACTCATCGAGGATACCAAAAGCCTAAAATATTCAAGATCCTTATATAAAATATTTGCATGTCTCCCTGTATGCTTTAATTCACCTGTATATCAACCCAGTTCCCTTTTAATAATTTATTCAATGTAGAATTGATGTAAATAGTTGCTATGTTATATTGCATGGGGAATAATGATAAGAACAAAGTTTTTGCATGTATGGTACAGATGTAATTCCCCCCGTGTTTTCCAATATTGCTTGAATTTGAGGATGAAGGATAGATACAGATGGCTGACTGATATGGTAATTGTAAATGTTTGGTGTACCACATCTATCTATCTATCTATCTATCTATCTATCTATCTATCTATCTATCTATCTATCTATCTATCTATCTATCTACTTATGCATTTGAAACAGAATCTTGTTATGTAGCTCAGGCTGGCCCTGGATTCATGCTGTTGCCCTCTGGCTTTGAACTCTTTATCCACCTGCCTCAACTTTCTGGTTGCTGGAGTTACTGGTATACACCACTATGCCAGACTCTAGGCACAGGTTACATTCACTCGTCTATTGTTTTTGATTGTTATATCTTGTGTATTCTCAGTGAAACACAGATTATCAAAAGGACGACTGTATTGTAATGGGGAAAAGGTGAATGGATTCTTAGCACATAATCATGACATGGTGGTTTCGGTTCTTCAGAAGGAACAGAAAGTAAAGAAGCTCAAACACCTCTGAATGTTTTATAAACCATTTCCCCATGAGTTAATGTAGGGCTTTTTGTTTAAAATGCCTGGGATTTCCTCTCTTATGTTATTCATGAGCCATGTGTGAAGAAGAATGATAAAGTTGTTTGGAAGACTAGAGAGTCAGAGATTTCCCAGTGTTTCTTTAATTCCACACACTTATTCTTGATATAGAAAAATACATCTGTGACAAATTCCTATTTATTACTCATTTAATAAGTTAGATGCTGATTAAGGACTAAATGCTGTGAGTAGCTTTAGGTTTACCTTTATTCATAGAGATTTGAATTATTATTATTGTTGTTGTTGTTGACGGAGTCTGGCTATATAGCCCTAGTTAACCTGGAACTTGCTTATGTGTATCAGGCTGGCCTAGAACTCACAGTTGTTCTCCTGCATCTGCCTTATATTCTGGGAGTGCCGGTGTTGCTACCACACCCAGCTACAAACATTTTCATATAAGTCAACTATAGACTATTCTATTATTCAAGTACTTTTAAATAGATTCACTTTTTAAAGAAAATGATAATGGAATACTATGCCTTGCTGCATACTGTTGAATTCAGTTATCATTATATTTCATTTGTGATCATTATCTTCCATTTCTTGCCTTCCCTAATATGCTTTCTTCTTTGTCTTGCAAATGGTTTTAAAATTCTTTCCACATTCCCTCTTTTCTTGCATTTTTCTTTAGCTCTAACCATCCTCTTACAGGTCAATCCCTTTTCTGCACCCCCCTCTCATCGTACATGAAGAACTCATTGTGAAATTGTTGCAGTATTTCTATATTCTCTATCTGTCTCATATGTGTAAGTTCTTTTCATGAAATGTTTGGCTGGGTGGCCTCAGAAGAACCTTGGGATGGGAATCAAGGGTGGTGGGTACCATCCAAGGACTAGTGTTATCTTATTAACTAACACTGGCAATGGATGATCTCAGTCACATAACCTGTAAAGTGTGAGGCTCAGCTCACACCCAACATGAAAAGGCCCTGCCCAGTTTCAACACTCTATAGTTATGTGTAGCTACTGTGTTACTGTCCTGATTAGAATATATATATATGTTCTGTGTGTGTGTGTGTGTGTGTGTGTGTGTGTGTGTGTGTGTGTGTGTGTGTGTGAACTTGATACAAGCCAGAGTCATTTGGGAGGAAGAAATTTCAATTGAGAAAATTCCTCCATTAGAATGACCCATAGGCAAATCTGTAGGAAATTTTCTTGATGCATGACTGATTTGGGAGAACCAAACCCACTAAGGGCAGTGCCACCACCTGGGCAGATGGTCCTGGGTCCTATAAGAACCAGGCTGAGCAAACAAGGTGGAGCAAGCCAGTAAGCAGCATTCCTCCATGGCCTCTTCTTCATTTCTGTCTTCAGATTCCTTCTTGAGTTCCTTCTCTGACTTCCCTCAATGGACTGTGATTTGGCATAAATAAGTCAAATGAACGCTTTCATGTCCAAGCTGATTTTGATCATGGTCTTTATCAAGCAACAGACAGGAAGCTAGGAAAGTTATTCTGGTATTTTTCATAAAAATCCTTGGCACTTTTTTGTCTCTCAGCCTTAAGAGACATTTTCCTTTGTTATATAATTATATTTAGGAAATAATATGCTACCTGCTAGTCTCCCTCTTGATTCATAGTATTCACATGTATTTCACAGATGAATTCTGTAGAATTTATCCTCCATATTGTTTCCATTATGTGACAGTACCCATATGATTGTATGGGGACTTATGTAGATATGAGAGAACTTAATTCAGTTGTGACCTCAACAACTACCAAATAGAAATTTTAAATGGTAATTGCCTATTTTTAAAATACGTCTGCTGACCTAGGAAAGTACAATGTTTTCTTATCTTTTTTTCTACAGCCAGTCAAACAGTTAAAATTCCAGAGCCTTCATGCATATTATTTCCAGAGCTGGAGCCAGAAATACAAGTAATATACTAGGGTCTCAAAAGAAACATTTTATGCATCCATTGATCCTACAGAATAGAATGGAGACAGGAAGACAAAGAAAATTAGGGTAATAGATTCTTACTATGAATATACTTGAGGTAAGTAAAACTTACCCTTTAAAAATATTATTCAGCAGGTTGGAGGGATAGCTAAGCCATTAAAGGCTAGGCTCACAACCAAAAATATTATTCAGCATGTACTTCTAGAATACCATAACATCAGAATCAAGTGAGCTTTGACCTTTGTTTCTTTATTTGTTTTGAAATATAGTTTTCCTGGGTGTTCCAGGTTGTTGTCACACTTAGAATCCTCCTGCTTCAGCCTCCAAGTGCTGGCATTTTAGGTGTGTACCACCATTACTAAATTGTGGATATTGTATGTCCCCAAGAAGAACCTAATGAATTAGAGTTTGAAGGATGAGATGGGAGTAGCTAGATTTTAAAAATTGTTTCAACTATGTTGACTCTCCTGTTTAAAATCTCATCACATAGATTTAGTATTACACTAGAGGTCCTGAATAAATAAATAAGGCTAGCAAAATAAGTGTAAGATGTAATTAATTTGAAAGCAAGAGCAAATATTTTGCTAGTCATATTTGTTATAATTGTGTATACACAGAATCCTCAAGAGAACATAGGGAATTAAAACAAATAAATTTCACAACATCACTGGATATATTTGTATTATTTTTAATTAAAATTTTTATTTATTTATTTATTTATTTATTTATTTATTTATTTATTTATTTATTTAATTTATTTATTTATTATGGGGTTGAACATGCCTGTGCCAAGGTGGACAAGGTACCACAATGATTCCAGAAGTCAGAGGAAAACCTGTGTGAGTTGTTTCTCTTTTTCCACCATGTGTATTCCAGAGACTGAATACAAGTTGTCAGGTTTGGTGGCAAGCCCCCTTATATCCTGAACCATCTCAATGTCCTGAAAATAAAAATTTTATATTTTTGGTTGTGAGCCTAGCCTTTAACGGCTGAGCCATCTTTCCAGCCCAAAAACAAAAATTTTAAAGTACCATACACAATGACATTGAAATATATGAACAACTATGAATTTTTTTAACAAAAATGAATAATAATTCTACATAAAAACTATGAAGCTTCATGGACATAAATTAAGAAGACCTAAATAAAATGAGTAATGGGATTAATATACTAGGATAACTTTCATGAATTTAAAAGAAAATCAATGTTAAGGCATTAGCCTTTTAAAATTGGCCTATAGTTTCAATGTGATTCCAAACAAATCTAAGCATTTTTTTAAAGAAAATTTGACAACTGATTCTAAAATGCACATGGGAATGAATGCAAAGGGAGAATAGTCAGCATGATCTTGACAAATGAGCATGAATTTATAGGATTTATAGTATAAGACATGAAGATTCATGACAGCACAGAATATAAAAATAATGTAAGGTGAATAGATCAATAGAAGACCAAAAACAGACATATATTCGAACAGTCCTGTGACTTGGATAAGAATATCTTTGTAATAATATAGGTAGAAAGGGGTGAACTTATGTAGTGCCAGAAGGTGACACAAACTGATGGGGGAGAAAATACATCAATTATCTCATTCAGTGCTGGACCTGCATGCTGCAACACTGACCTGTCTGGCATGATATTCTCATTGGTGTAATAGTGACACAATGGTTACATTAGTAACCAACTGCTTTCTGACTGGCTATGAGGCTTGCTCCATAGGAGGGATTTTATTTCTGGTCAGTAGCCCATGACTGTAAAGACCATAGACCCAAGGGAAAAACATACTATTGGGGGTTTGCTATGAGATCATGCTGTGAAACTGTCTTCTAAATATTTATGTTTAAACTTGTAGATTTGTGTTGCCCTCAACTTTGGTCAAAAAAGTTTCTTTGTGCAGTGGTTAGTGGTTAATGTAGAGACTCATAAGTAGTCAAAAATGCCATGTATAACTAATGGTGAATGCTCCATAGCAGATAGTCATCTATATTAATCTCCACCCATTCAAGATGGGAACATTGTGGAAGCTGGGGCATAAAGAATGTATGAACTGGCAGATGGAGAGGAGAGACATGGAATTCTGAGTTCCAAACATTATATGTCTGTTGTATGGATTGACTCACAGCAGTTATGGTTCCCAGCATAAGATCAAGCCAATAAAAATTCCAGCATAGGCTGGGCAGTTGGTGGCGCATGCCTTTAATCCCAGCACTTGGGAGGCAGAGGCAGGCGGATCTCTGTGAGTTCGAGGCCAACCTGGGCTACCAAGTGAGTTCCAGGAAAGGCACAATGCTACACAGAGAAATCCTGTCTCAAAAAACAAAAACAAAAACAAACAAACAAACAAAAAATCCAGCATCGATAGTGAGAGACTCCTAGTCATATTCCCTACTGGAGGGGCTATTGAGGACTGGTAGCTGCTTGGGGAAAAAGAGCTTCTCTTTTGCTGAGAATATGGTTGCTGATATACTGCTCACACTTCAGTGTATGGCCTCTCACCTGTGCTCACATGGGCAGCACTAACTGAACTCTACAGATTATCAATAACAACAAGAAAAAAAGGATATGATGTTGTGAAGACAAACAGTATGGTGGGCAGTAGCTGACAGCTGGAAGGAGGTAGTGGTGGGTGGATATGACCAAAGTACATTGTATATATATGAAATTTTCAAAGAATACATAAAAATAGCATTAGAATTTAAGTTCTGTTATATTTTCAGTATCATACACCATTAAAAATAAGAGATTACTGCTATGAGCAAATATATGAATGACTCTCACAGATTTAATGTTGAAAAAAGAAGCCATTTTCTAAAAGAGCAAATACTGAATGTGCCCATTTATTTGAAGCTGAAGGATAAGTTCTGTGACGGAGGCTGATGTGCCATAGGTACATCATTCTTAGGCCTCTAAGAAGCATGGTTTACTTTGGGATGTAAAACAAACTTCCCATCTTATTCTGAGTGGTAATGATACTTTTCAGCAAAACTTCTAAAAAAGCTTCATATTATACACATTTTGTATTTATTCATGAGATGAAGATGTGACATTTATCACTAAAGAATAATATTATGAAATACTTCTAGCTAATTAAGATATGCAAGTTAATTTGAGCAATATTTTTTAAGATAAGTATTAAATGTTTGTGAAAACATACTACTAATAACAAATAAATGGATGCCAATTATTTATTAATGACTTAGACCATTTGGGGAATGTTCATATTACACTATGCTAACATCTTGTGTTTTTTATTGTTTATTTGACCACTAACTTGGGAATATTATCTTAACTATCTCTAGTATCAATACTTTTAATATTTTTTACATGTATAAGTGTTTTGTCAGCGTGTGTCTGTGTACCATACAAATTTTTATCTATGTATTTAAGAATTCTCTATTTTTCTATGTGTGGGTTTAGCTTTTAATTTTTCCTGTTTCCTTCTTACTGAAAGTAGGTTTTTAGATATATTTAATTTTTTAAAGTACCCTACTCTGACAACATAATAAGGTAACTGTATTGGAATGTGTGTGAGGAATAAAGTAATTGCTAGCAGTTCTTGTGCCTTGATCAATGTTAAAATGAAAAGAGGAAAAACCCAGGAATAAAAAGCCAGGTTGAAGAGGCATCCATCCAACCTGGGATAATTTGGAGACAAAAATCTATGACATCCACTGACAAGAGATGATATAGTAAAAGAAGACATTTGTGGGTCCTGGGTAAACATTTATCCATCCATGCATGCATAAATGAATGAATGAATGAATGGAGTGCAGGAAGAGAAAGGACTCTTGCTTTCTTTCTCCAATGCAATGCTGAGAGCTAACTTAATATGGGAGGTAGCTGTTGTAAAATCATCACTTTGTAACCATTACTATAAACATCAATCAAGGGGAAAAAGATCAAGTAAAAACCAACAGAGGTGCTATACCCAGAGAAACACTTGAGGAGGAGCAGTGAGATTTTCTGGCTTTAAAGGCCGGGCGGTGGTGGTGCATGCCTTTAATCCCATCACTCGGGAGGCAGAGGTAGGTGGATCTCTGTGATTTCGAGGCCAGCCTGGTCTCCAAAGCAAGTTCCAGGAAAGGTGCAAAGCTACACAGAGAAACCCTGTCTCAAAACACCAGTAAATAAATAAATAAATAAATAAATAAATAAATAAATAAATAAATAAATAAATAAATAAATAAATAAAATCAAGTTTCTTCCCCCTCCCCCACTGGGTTCAAGGTACAAACTGGACAGCATTTTGCCTGGGCAATGAAAATGGCCACTCCTGGTATAGGACAATTGGGTACTGGGTATCTCCACATATGACATCCAGAGAAAAATGTAATGTTATCTTTGGAGTATTCTAGCCTAGAAAGAGCAAACTTGAGTCTGTCTCATCATGAGAATATAGCAGACAACACTGAATTAGGAGTGGTCTGTTAAGAATGGAGAGAAGAACCATGTGTTTCACGAATGATGATGTCATAAAGGGCAACTTAAGGCCGTAGAAACATTCCAGGGTCAAAAAAGCAGAAGAGAGCTGACCCTAGACTGGGCTGTCCTGGACCATAACCTTGGGTTGATCTGACCTTGGCCTGGATTCTGTCCTGCAGTGGAAGGGTGCTTTAAGTTCCCATCAGCTTACAGGGGAAGGCAAAGACCAGGCTAAGTTAAAATGTTACTGTGACTGATCAATGCACTGTAGTTATAAGATAATTACACACACATTCATTATGTGCCTGATTATGGATGGATAGATGAGCGATAAATTGATGATAGATAAATTATGGAAATAATAAAGACAGAATAAATCCAGTAAAAACATATTCATTCCTTTTTTTTATAAAAATTTCCAGAGGTCAGGTAGAGATGAGGGCCCACCCTTTCTAAAAAATATGAAAAAATTATCATTGTTAGGTAAGCCCTGAGTCTGTGGACAAGTAGTAATAATATTAAGAGTATTTTGTTTTGGATTAATTGGAGGCTCTTGACATTTTGTTAAAAATTGAATCTTGTTATAATGTATTTAAGCAGATTGGGGGTCTAGGCAAGAGGTAGAAATGTAAGCAATTTTAGACTTCACTGTTTAACCTGGTACTATGTCACTGTGGCAAATTACCCCGTAGAAAACACAAAATGTGAACAATGCATGTGGATGTCATTGATTGCAATACCAATCCAGGCCATTGAAGTTACTTGTACATCTTAAGCAGATTTAACAAAAACATACCAAGGCTGGGTTTTTGTTACACTAAATTTAGCATGTAGATCCTGGAACATTTTTCTTTGCTATGCATAACAGCCTTTTCTAGAAACTCAGAATATGCAGAAATGTCACTGGTGCCTTTTAATCCTCACTCCTCAGCTTGTCACTAAAGGAGCTGTCTATTTCACACATTTCTGACACTGGTTCCCTTTTCTCTCTGCTAAATTTATGAGGGTCCATAACAAAGAAGGGATGGCAGCTTTCTTTTTACCATTTCTGCCCAGGTTCTAGACACGTGATCTTTCTACCAGGCCCATCTCAAATCTTCCCCATTGTATGATTTTAGGAGAGTGTTGTCCACCTCAGAGTCTATCTGAGTAGAACTGGACCACCACAAAGTTCACACTCATGCTTCCACATGCAGTAGAAAGAGGCTTTCCAAAGGATAAGGCCACTTCTGGGCACTGAGCTAACCCTGCTTTCTATAGCTATATGATTCTAGTGACTTGCTGAATCTTCCTTAAGGCTTGGATACCTATCTTCTCTTGGATTGATGCCTGCATACAGATGCAAGCAAGACTGTTAGTTAACTACCCTAACACCAGCCTGGCAATTCTCTCCCAGAGGGCCTGTTTCATTGTATGAAAAATTGTACCTAATTTGAAAAGTCCTTATTCACATGAGACTTATTAACAAAACCTGTTTCTCTTTCTGGTGGGAAAATCGTTCTGTTTTTTTTTTTCTTTCAATCTTTGCATGTCCAAATGGCCTGATTTCTGTGGCTGAAGTATTTTTATGCCCACTCCCACACTTCTGTACCACTAGGAAAATTAGTTTTGCTCTCTTTGCTTACCTCTTCTGAACTTGTGGCCCTTAATGTTCTTCACTTTGCATAAACAGATAAGAAAGATGATGGCAATATTATATTCCACTCAGAAAACATGAAGTACTGCTTAGAAAATACAGGGGTGAGGTCAGCCTTCCTGAATTTGTACCTAAATCCCATATTTATAGTTTCATGATTTTATACGAAATAGTATCTCTGTGAATCTAGGATACCAACATAGCACCCCCACTACAGTCTCCATGAGGATGCAAACACATAATCCTTATTAAGTCTTTGGCAAAGGATATTCTTGATAAACCTTGACTAATAGTATGGAATACTATTATTACTTGATAGTCCAAAGCAAGGCTATAGTTGTGAAATTAAACATTGACATAATTCCAAAGCTTAATACCTATCAGACTTATTTAAAAAAAACTAGCTCTCTAAGCTTTGGTTCCCTTACATGCAAATGAGAAATAAAATGAACTCTTTCACTGGGCCTTGAGAGGATAAAACATTATGTAATAAATGTAAAACACCTAACACAGAGCCTGACAAATGGTGGGCGGGCAACAAATGTTCACTGCTTCCTGTCCTCCTGGTTTCTTAAAGTAGACACTGTGCAGAGTGGCTGGGGGCTGGCTGCTAAAACATGCTAGATACAGAAAGGAAAATGTGGTTTGGGCTCTAAATGTTGAATTGAGTTGGACAGGGGCTTAAAGCAGCTTCTGTTATTTAAATGTTGATCATGCCTAGTCAAGGTGTATAAGTCACTTTCCAAGTCTCATCAACAGTATAGGTAACAGGAAGCCTTATGATTTTAATTTTGCATTTTCTCCATGGCTGGTTTTAAATAGAGGTGGTAATTAATGACATAATTTAAAGTCTTCAGGTTTTCATACCCCTGATTCATGTTCAGTGTGCAGAAAGGTGACTACTTGGCAGTAGCCTCATGCAGCAGACTGCTGGCCTTGCTCATTTGGAAGTCACCTCAAAGTGAAGACTGTTACCTTGAGTTATTTGAGCCACTTTACAAGAAGACAATAGCATGTAGAGATAGGAACACCAGTGTACTGGCTAGTTTTTGTCAACTTGACACAGGCTGGGGCCATCTGGGAAGAGGGAACTACAACTGAGAAAATGCTTCATCATATTGACCTGTTGGCAAGCCTGAGGGGCAGTTGTTTTTTTTAATTAATGATTGATGTGGGAGAATACAACCCACTGTAGATGATGTAACTCCTGGGCAGGTGATCTTGGGTTGTATTAATAATTAAGCCAAGCTAGCCGTGAATAGCAAGCCAGTAAGCATGGTTCTCCCATGGCCTCTGCTTTAGTTCCTGTCCCCAGGTTCCTGCCTTGAGTTCCTGCCCTGACTTTGTCTCATGGTGAACTATATGATGTACCATCAAATAGATCCCTTCTTCTGCAGCATGCTTTTGATTGAAGTGTTTATCACAGCAACAGGAACCTGACTAGGATAGTCAGCCTAGGCACTGGGTTCCTGGGTTTTGACTAAATCTTCTTCCACAATCCAGCTGTGCTAACTAGTTAAATACCCAGTGCTCTCTACCCCCAACCATCTAGTCCCTAGAAATGTAGGAAACTATTAAAGCTGGGAAGACTTATGTTTGAATCCTGCCATTATAGTTTATATATATATTAGATATAAATATATATATTTTCCTTCTAGCTTTAATTTCATATGATTTGGGGCAATAATATCTAACCAGTGATAAGTTTGTAGTTTTGAGTGAAACATACATGCATAGCTTCCGGTATATGTTAGGTATTAATAAACAATGCTTGCATTTCCTTTCTTCCCCAAGGCTTAGCTTTATCATCTGTAAGATGAGCCGGTTGAATATAGCATCTTTAGGCTTTAATGTTCTACCATTGCCATGATTACACTGTTGAGTAAAACATTAGAAAGACCTGGTAGCTGCTAGTGTGTCTTGAACAAGAAGAACGCTGTTGGCAAGTCAGGGACCACAGACTTTCCTTGATGGATGAGTTGGAGGGAAGACCCGCCCAGGGCAGATTAGGTGGATATTGTATTTGCATTCTGTTGTGTCTACAGATGGGCTGCTGATGGCAATCAGATCACAGGGTATTAGTCAGCCACTCTGTCTAGTAAATAACAGAAAAACTGATTCAGGGACACAGTCCAGCTGGCAAAGTTGCCTTTGGGGCAAAACCAAAGCACAATGGACCTCTCTCCCTTCCTTCAAACTGTGTCTGATTATTAATTCATCATGAGAATCAACAATTATTAATTTTTAAATTAAAATAGAGAAATTAAAGGTAATCTGTGGACCTTCATTTAGATTAAAAGCATATACAACTGTGTGTCTATGTGCATTAAAGGGATGTAAGCATATGCACCAGACTGTAGGAGTACCTATTTTAGGTGATGCTTGAGTTTGGTTTGGCTTGATGGTCTGTATTTTCTATGACTATTATGCACTACATTTGGTAGTGAGAAGAAAAAATGAATTATGAGTATTGTAAGAAATTCCCATGGAGACCTAGGAAGGTTGCCTGTCTAATTCAAACTAAGTACAGAGGTCTCTCCTCCCTCTGTGATAGTTTCCTGGGAAAGAAAGATTAAATGTCCCTGTAGGGAGCTCTCCCTGCAGTATAACTACATATAATGACTGTGGCGCCATGTTCTTATACAGCTCTTAAGGCATTCTGCCTTTGAACATGAACTATGTGAACTATGTGAACACTCTAAATTTTCTAAGCTGTGAAAAGTTACTTGATCATTGGAACATCTGAAAAATGGGATAATAAAATATACTCCACAAATTTCCCCTTTGTCGATCAAATGAGCCCTTATACATAGTGAAGTCTCTTCTCTCCTTTGTTTTCCTTTGCAACCTGAGTATACATATCCAGGCTGTTGAATGAACTTGGGTTATGGGTTCAATAGAGAAGTCAGTCTTATAGGGCATTTGCAGTGTGGTCTGGCTTTTCAAAGATAAGATAAGATCTGGCTAAGGTAAGTGCCATCTTCTCTGGCCAACTTAGTCACCAAACTGTTTAATTAACTAAGCAAGAGATCTTGCTACATTGGTCCACAAGAAAAGTAAGGTTTATTTATAACCAGTTTCAGCAAAACCTCTTTTTCTTCTCCTCTGCAGTATCCTGCGACAAGCTATAGTTCTACACAGTGAATGAATTTGTTTTGAGTTATTTTGGGGACTTATTTCTTAGATGATCATCTCTGTGCTAACTCAGAACATTGCTTCAGATGAAAACCCAATCCAGAATTTGAAATTGTCTTGGCAACTACAAACATTTGCTTCATATAAGTATTTAAAATGGGCTATTAATTTTCGGTATTAGTGATAAACAGAAAATGTTGTGTTTATAGTCCAAGTTGTAATTTAGAGTGTTTCCTGATTATCTCCCAGTCCTCTAAATAATATGAAAGAAAAGATTAAGATTCAGAAGAAATATATCTCAGAAACACATGCAAAAGATGTCAATAAATAATTTTCAAGTACTATTGTGCCATATTGAGTATTTTGGATTGCTTTCCGAGGTCTCTATACCAAGATTTGTGTACGTAGAACTTATTTCATATTGATGTTGACATGTATTACTAGATCCAACACACTCTCTAAATCCAATACATTCTAAACTAATTTCCTCCATGTTGGTTCTCTTCTTATAATCCTTCTCTCAGGGAATAACTTCTAATAGCCAAAGCTAACATCCGAGAATGTCTTGACATACCGCTTCCTCAGTATCCAGCTGTCTTGCTATCACACATGCAGGGAGAATCTTCTCAATGATTCCAGATCCCTTTCTCCTCTGAATCCACCCATTTGTTTGCTGCCCAGTCATGTCTGCATCACTGCAGTAGCCAGTGATGCCCCTGGCTTCAGTCCCTTCTCCCTCATCAGTCCTCAGATCCGTGAGCTTCATGATATCACGTTTCAGCACAGATCCCTACTAGGCTGTGTTCTTTATTAGACCCAACATCTGCTTTGGTTAGTTCAGCAAACAAAGTCTTGAACACTTGGGCTTCTGCCTCCTCATCTAGTCTCTTCTGAGTCTGTGTCTGTGCACTGTGACCTCTCTGTCTATGCCCCTTGTAACAAACACGGGATTCTAACTGATCCCACTCTTCAGATGCCCGTGCCCTATCACACATCACTTCACACTGCCTAGAAGACGCTTCATGGTCCTCACTCAATCCAACTGAAATGTAAGTTACCAGGCATCACATCTTGACTATCAACTTTGAAACATACTGGCATCTCCAATGTGCTAGTTTTTGGTGTAAAATCCTAAGAAATGGACAGATGGCTAATATTGCCCAACAACAGAACCATAAAGAGGAGTCTTTTGGAATCTGTTAGTAATTTTGTTTCAACATCAATTCTATAATTTTTCTCATTTTGTGTTTTTTAAAGATTTATTGATTTGTGCATGTGTGTGTTTCACCTGAATGTATGAAAGTACACCGTGTGCATGCCTGGTTGCCACAGAAATCAGAGAAGGGTACCTGATTCCCCTGGAACAGGAGTTATGGAAAATTGTTGGCTGCTATAGTTATGAACCACCATGTGGATTCTGGGCACTGAACCCAGGTCCTCTGGAACTGCAGCAAATGCCCTTAACCATTGAGCCATTGCTCCTGCACACCCCCTCCTCCTATTTTTCTATTTTCAGACTGTCTCACATTTCCAAAGTGCTTAGAAATTTGAATTAGGAATAAACAACATTCAAGAAGAGATGGGATGGGGTGGGGATCTCCCTTGGGGAGATGCAGCCTTGCCACTTTCTTTTGAGGTATGATAAAATTAAAGGGGGATTAATATAAGAGTGACCATTAATTATATGGGTATTAGGTGCTTAATATTTTGTTTAATTTTCTGCATGTATTTGTTCCCTGCTTGGAAACTTTGTCTTCCTATAGCACTTCCACGTCTGTTGGAAGGACTAGGTGCTACTTGTGCTACTAGCCAATGGTTTTCAGTAAACGACCTTAATTCACTTTCTATTGTTCTACTTATTTCCATGGGTTGCTTTCCACCAGCCATAGTCCATAAAAATGCAGTGCTGGCTATATATTTTTCTGTTTCAATGATATATTTTTTTATTTAAAATTTCCTAAAGCACAATGGAATAAATACACTACCATTATAAGAGAGTACCTTGTGTTTTTCTGAAAATCATATGTTGTTCCACAGTTTGCAAAGTGCTATTTTGTTTCATTTAATCCTCCAAATGCCATTTGGGTTAAGAACTCTTGACCTGATTATCATGTGCACTGGGAATGCAGAAGGGAAGCAAAAGAAACTAAATTCTTGGTCTAACCACCAAGCTAGGAAGTAGAAGTCACTGTTTGAGCTCAGGACTGTGGGAGGGTAATGACAAAATTCTAAAACACAATGACAGCCTGTAGTCAAGGTGGGGGACTATTTGATTCCTATCATAGATTATTATGTGCTATCATTGTAATATTCCAATTCATATAAAAGGGACAGGAAGTAAATATAAAAACTGAATAGTTAGATAGACATAAACATAGAGTTATATGTACTTTTTTTTTGCCAAAAGCTTTGATAGTATTTTGATTTTGCTCTTCTGATTGAGAAACAAATAGATCTTAAAGATCATTTCTATATTTAGACACAGTACTTCGAAGTCCCAGTTTAACATATCAATGTCCATTCAGGAGTTTTGCTCAAGTCTGTGTGTCTAATGGCCCCCTGGGAAATTATTAAACATGTTGAAAATGGTACCAACTATAAGCTAGCTTTGGCATGCTAGTCTGCCATCCTTCCCTCTGCTGCACAGTCACAGAGGGTGGTGCTGCAAGTTTTCTTTCCTGAATTCTTTAAAAAAATAATTTTTTTTTGAGAAAACAGATTTGTTTGGGCAAATGAGGAGTGAGAATTCATCCCCCAGCACCTGTGAATTGTTTATGCTAATTGGGTCATGGCTGATGCTAGCTGAGTGTGGGCTGCATTTTAATCTATTCTTTCATATGCCGTATGTGATAGTGGGAGTTATTAATTGATTGGAAGTGTTGCCTTGTATTTTTATGTCATTTTCTTCCTTTCTGTGCCTCATTATCTCGGGTTCTCTCTTCCTCTCACCCTCAGCTCTACACAGGAAATATGAACTCCAATATGTGTAAAAAAGACAGATGGCTACTAGGAGCAAGGTATCCCAAATATCAAGGACCTCCACAAAGGCGCCTCTGAGAGCATGGCTGTTGTGATCCAAAGGCATGCTCAGAAGCTGGGGCTGGACAGCATGGCCCTCTAATCTGTGGAACTGGAAGACTGGCTGTCTATATATTTCCTCTCTTTATCTGCTTTCATTCTCTCTGTCACACACAGTGTTCTCTGTATTAAACACAGGTTTGGAGAGCCTGGGTGTGAGCAATTAGAGGTTTAAAATGGAACATGTGGGAGGCCAGGAGGGCAGGCTTGGTCATTGCTTTGCCATCCATGAGTGAAGCACAGCATGCAACTTCCTTGCTAGGCTCACAAAGAACAAATTCCCACCCCACCCCACCCCCAACAGGAATTGTTGAGGGCGATGATCTGAGCACCACAAAAGGATTTTGTGAAGTTTTCATAAAAAAAAAAAAAAAAAAAAAAAAAAACCTTCTCTGAGATGGGGTCTAGAAGTTAGTGTTTAAGTTACCTGGATAACGAACCAAGTAAAACACAGGAAGGAATCACTTTGTGGGGAGATGTGACTGATATCATTGTGATGGCACTAGCTACCAGGACTCTAAGGGCAGACAAGAAGGTGTTAGTATAATGTAGAAGGTTATAATCCACTTGGCAGCCATGCCTTAAATGGGTGCTGGATTGACTTGTGGTCATTGCTTGTACCACAGTCTTTCTGGAGAAAACCAGAAAACTAGACCTCCAGCTTCAGGAAAGAATCACAGCTGAGGTCTCAGGGGGCAGGTATGGAGAAAGAACATCACCTGCTACTAGATGAACGAATAAGACTCTTAAATACACGGAGAGCTGTTCTCACAGTATATTTCCAGTAGGTGACTTTGATGGGTCTCTACAGTTTCCTCTATTGAGTCTGGTTGGAAATGGGAGTGTGAATGGCGGCTGCACTGAGGATCAATTGGCCAAAGTGTATAAGGCCTAGACTGGGCAGTAGAGGTTAAAGGAATTTAGGGAAAACCCAGAACTCGGTTTCTGAATACCGTCAGAGCACCCTTTGAATTGGTCTCAGGTAAGTTCATCACAGGAAAACATGGAGTTCATCTGCTTCATAACTACTTCCAGACAGAAGCAAAGC
The DNA here is from genome assembly GCF_049852395.1 of Peromyscus maniculatus bairdii. Classification (NCBI taxonomy): domain Eukaryota; kingdom Metazoa; phylum Chordata; class Mammalia; order Rodentia; family Cricetidae; genus Peromyscus; species Peromyscus maniculatus. Next base: position 123,676,941 of record NC_134856.1, on the reverse strand, counting down.
TCAGCCACTACAGACAATTATGCATTAAAATCTTCATTATCTCTGGAAATCTGGTTTCAAAGTCTATACTTGTTTAATAATATATAATTTTTTTCTTGTAATATGTTCCTGTCTCTTTTGATTCTTTAAAGGATTTCTTTTGTTTTACAACAGATACATTTGAGTTGAGGACTTCCTTTTCTTTTCCACATCTTAATCTTTCCCATCATTCTTTTTGTGCACCCTCCCTTCAGTCTTAAGTGCTTTCCACTTCTAACTAAAGACTTTAGGACTTTAAAAGAAATGGGGGTGGGAGGAGCAGCGTTTCCCACATCTGGAAGCCTTAAGTCTTTTCTCTGAATCTGGTTTTTCCTTGAAAGTGTAGACTGAAGGATTCTTGTTCTATCAGGTCAGTAGAAGCATTTAATAAATTGTGATGGTCTCTTTATACCAAGGATGATGCTGCCCACCAACAAAGTGATATTTAAGGAGACCACTGCACTTGAGGTAGATGGAAGGCATTTAAGTAGCAAACACCAGTATTTTACACACAAATAAAAGGATAGTATTAATGACTAATTGACAAGATCTCTCTCTCTCCCTCTTCCTCTCTCTCTCTCCCTCCCTCCCTCCCTCCCTCCCTCCCTCCCTGGGATTTCCGGATAGCCGACCATTTCTATGAAGAACCTGAGCCTTAGAAAGACTGTGATTTTCATGAGTTGCTATACCAAGTGAGTGGAGAGATATGGCATGGGATAAAAATGGAATCCTGTACTATGACAGAGACTAGAAACATCAGCCAAAACTCACTGTGAGGTGATGGTGAAGCTAGGTCTTGCCTTAAGCTCAGAAAAGGGAAGAATGCTATCATTAATTAACCATTGCTAATGACTTGCAACTAATTGAGTGATAGCAAATGTCTTTGTCTCTTGGAAACATGCTAAGAAATCCCAGAGGTATAAAGGTTAGATAGTTGGAGTACATTCAACTGAAAGCTAAAGATTCAAAAGCCAATGGTTCTGGAGGATTTTGTGGGGGAGGGGAAGGGAGGGGCACACGGAACAAAAGGTGGAGATGGGGGCGACTGCCAAGGGGAAGGGTTGACAGGGGTTTTGGTGACTTTTTCTCTATTCCTAAAACAACCTGAAGAGAATCTGAGAAGCTCGCCGTGGCATTCATCAGTTGTCAAAACTGGCATTTGCCTTTGTTGAACAAGACAATGCAGACAAGAGAGAAGGTACCGTATGACAGGCGCCAGTGGCTTCAAATGCCAGGAGTTATGTAAAAAACGATAAAAGAGGGGAGCTGTCATCGGGAGCCATAAATGGGATTGCCTTGTGGCTTTAGTCAACTGACTTTTAACATGATGAAGGTAATTTAAATGTTCAGGGATGCTGATGGTCTTCAAGTTAAAAATGAAGAAGCAGCAGCAGCTCTAGTATGGTGGAAAGAACTTGAGTGAGGTAAGGGATCACGCTCCCCACTCCAGCCTCTCATTAGAAGCCGTGTGTTTGGGATGTGGAATAGAATCACTCAGAACCTCAGCTTCCGCATTTGGGAAGTGTGATCTGGTCATCAGCATTACCTTCATTCACCTCCTTGGTTGATTTGATCAACCTGGCCAGCTGAAAAGGTGCCACTTCCCACCAAGGAACACTGCAATATTTAAAATAGCTTGGGCTTTGCAGTTGGGCATACTCCAATCAGATCCTAGCTTTGCTGATATCTAAATGGATCTCAACGATATCTAAATTTCAAGAATCTTCAATTCAACAACCTTAAATTGTGCCTGTGTGTGTATGTGTGTTCACATAAATATGCATGTGATTGAGGATGTCAGATGTCAAACTTGGTTGCTGTTTCTTAGGCCCCATTTACATTGGCAGTTTTTGAGGCACAGTCTCCCACTAAGCCCTGGAACTCAGAAATTAGGTGAGGTTGTGCAGCAAGCCCCAGAGATCCTATTCCAATGATAGGAACCCTGTATCCTCATGTATACACGTGTCCTCAGGCTTCTACGGCAAGCACTTTTCTAGTTACCTCCCCAGCCCTCAATCTTAAATGTTCTCATCTGCAACAGGCACATAACTGCAATTCCCCTTTCCCAGTGTTGCACTGAGGATGAACATATGCAAGGCATACATAAAATGCAGTCTCTGATTTGTGTTCATTTCTTGATGTCTATTTGCCACCTTTGATGGTTTGAACCCATTTTAAAGAGATGACCGTGGGGGCTAAGTGTATGGCTCAGTGGTGGAGTGCTTGCCTGTGCTATCTATCTCCATTGCTGGTAGGAAATATTTATAATATAGGATAGTTCATACACTTAACTGTGTGTGTGTGTGTGTGTGTGTGTGTGTGTGTGTGTGTGTGTGTGTGTGGCTAAGAAAGGCATTCAGGCAAAAATGGCCGCAGGAGGATGGATTTTGTATACATAGCTTAATGGTAAAGTACTTGCCCTGGGTTCAATCCCCAGCACTCACCTCTCCCCACAAGTAAAAATAAAAATAGTTATAGGATGTGATAAGATCAAGATATACTATAAATCTATATAAAATAGTCAGCCCTCAGATCTCGGCTCTGATTGTCCACTGGAAGCAATTAAAAAGATTCACTTTGGGGCATTGCCCTTTAGAGATTATAATTCAATTGGACTGCAGTGGGTCTTCAGTTATGGAGGACCTTGTGAAATTTCCTGGGGTGTTTCTAATCTATACTAAATACAATGCATTCTTCTTAAACTTTAGCACCAATTGTGTAGAAAACACTCTGAAATGACCCATCATGGTGGAATAACCCAGAAGCCTGTTGGGAACCGGTGTTCTAGAGACTTGGCCATTCAAATTACATTTCATTTAGTCTAGGGAGGGACTTGCCTGATGTTCATTTCAACTAGAAAATCCCATGCTATTCGTTTTGTTGCACTTTTAATGATGTCCCTTTCAGTTCATCTGGGCTCTGTAAAATCACGGAAGCTGAGGTTGGGAATATCATTGTCAGAACCTAATGATGGGCCAATCTGTGAATCACCACATGGTGATCCGTCTGATCTTTGAAGTCATATGCAACTCTGGTTTCCAGAATCTTCCTTTTGCATTACTGTTAGCCTTCACAGAGTTCCCTCCATGTCCCCAGGATTTTCTGGGGGTGAAGAACTCCCAAACTAACCAGAAGAGCATCATCTGCCTCCAGGGGACAAACAGGAGGCCTGTGGGCTTTGCTGCCCCCACCCTGTTCTCCACAACACATCATGCTTTTGATAGCAGAATTCCCAGTCAGCTAATCTTCTCCATCTTGCACTCAACACCAAAGAGAAATGGATATTGGAGAAAATAGGCTGTTTCATGAGCAGAAACAGACCTGACAATCTTGGGGACTTTGAAAAGTTGGAGACCTCTTTTTATATTCCCTTTAAGCAATCTTCCCAGACTCTTCTTGTGTTAACTAACTAGAACACCCTCCTCTATTTCAGAACAGGACATTTTCATTTTCAAAGAAAAATTAAACAAAAATACCTATGAGTCAGTCACAAACATACTTCTAAAACTATTTCTTTAGACAGACATTTTTGTCTATAATTGATTTGGAAGGTGCTGTTTTCCAGAATTTTGTGAATAGTATATACAAAAAAGTAAACCCCACAGAAAAGGAAGAAGGGAAACCCTCAGATTTTTTCTTTCCTCAAAGAATTTCTATCTCTGAGAACACTTGTTCAATCTATAGAAATAGCCACATGAATGAATAACAAAGCCAACAAACACTACGGCCTAGCCAATCGAGTTTCTAGTAACCCGAGCTCTAGATTGTGAACTCTGTGTGAAATTCCCAGTTAGACCATTTCAGAAGAGGGTATCAACTTCAGGCTTTTAGACCTTCCTCATACTGCTCTGTGCTGGGCTAGACTGGGGGAATAGAGAGTTGCCTGGGGTGAGATTAATCCTCTTTGCTCTACAGGCCTTTGAGGCAGCCATCACATATCCTCCTTCCCCTGGTCCTCAGAGTCTTGACATGGATTCAATATAAGTTTCAATTACGCATTGGACACACGAGTATTTACTGTGGAAAGAGAGAGTTGCAGGCTGTGGTGTTCAGCCTTCACTCACTCGCCATTTACCTGGAACCTTTCAGAAGGCCTAGGGATTTGATGTCTTGGGAAGACCCAGCACCCATGCAGAGTGGACAGAAGCTGCTGCAGGTGAGCTGGAGGGGGGGAGCGGGGCGGAGGGTGGGGGTGGGGGAGGCACTGTTGTTAAAAGTTACAGTGAAGGCAGAGCTCCGGAGAGTAGGAGACTCCATGGTGACGGTCCAAGGTGTTGGGGGACCTGGGACCATGTTTTCAGATAAAATGAAACAGTGGTTGGGGGGATTGCACCACAGCATGCTCTTACCATTTTTGAAGTTTGTCCTATTGTAGGTTTTTCTGGGACAAGACACAAAATCTTAGTGATTGTATTTACTGAATATTCTGTGTGTGTGTGTGTGTGTGTGTGTGTGTGTGTGTGTGTGTGTGTGTGTGTGTGTGTGTGTGTATGTGTTTGTGTGTGTGTGTGAATGCATGTGTGTATGCTTGCTTTTCACTAGAAACTGGACAATGAATTACTGTAAGTTAAGATTTCTTATTTGCAAAGCCTTAGCTGTCTCATGGACTCTCAATCAGAGAAAGGAAGGCCTTTAACATGGAATATCTATTTTATTGATTCGCTGATGTACAGTGAGTGGTTTATGTAGCAGACGTTGTTTTAAGCACTTTCAAACCTTGCCTCATTAATGAGCTTAACAACTTAGAAATCTGTCACTGTTATCATTTTGCAAAGGACTGTATTAATTGATTTTTAAATACGGGTCCCTGGGGAGGGAGGCTGGTTCTGTCACCACTGCTGTCACTCCAGTTAAACCGCAAACTCTGAGACCTCAGACACACCTAGATTTCTGATTTGGGAATCCTGGCCTAGCTGATGTTTGGGGAGCCTACTCTCACTCCTGCACATCTAGGATTCCTAGATTGGGATAGCGTCGTCCTCACCCACAGGCACACGTGACCCAAAGGAGAGGCCATAGCTTGTGCCGCCACCTCCCATGTGTTACCCAGTTATTCCAACTCTGGAGTCTAAACCACCGTCACTGCTGGTGACGATTCTGACCACTCCACCCCCAGAGCTCCATCTGCTTTAGCTACCAGGCTGCCTGGTAATCTTCAAGCCTCCTACACACCCTGCCTGCTTTCCTTCCATAAAAGCCAAGAGTCCGTCATCTTCAAGAAGAAGTGAACAGACAGCTTTACCCTCCACAGTCATCTACTACTTCCTTTCTTCCTCTGAAGCTCAGGTGGATGAGCCTGCCATGGAGCCAGACTCCGAATGGAATGCACTGGGGCAGATGTGGAGGTGTAGAAAGTCAAGTCCCATGTTAGGGTGGAAGACTCTTTTTTCTCTCTTCTAGGTCCACATCTGCTTCTAGCTGCCAACCTACTTGTAGTTCCAGAACAAACTGGAGAAGTTACCTAGCCTCTCATTCTTTTTCCTAGCAACACTCTCCGACCTCCTAAAGTGGCAGAGAGTAGAGATGCTGTCACCCTCCTCTTCGAGGATGGGGATTTGCCATGGTAGCATTTTTGCCAAATCAAGCTATGCTGCTGAGCCTGCCGACCCAAACAAATCCTGCAGATAATATCCAGCCCCTCTTGACTTTCAGAGCACAGGCTCACACCCAGAAAATACAAAGGGAGGCTTGCAAGCCCTCAAGGTTTCTGGAAGCCACAAGCAATGCGCAAACAATTCTTAAGAACATTTGGGAAAACCAGGGGGATTGTTATCAGTGCCCAAGATGAGTTTCCTGTCCTGCAACAGTGAAAGATGCCAGGATTATAGCACAGTGTATCTCCTTCTATCTCTGCTTTTGTGACTTCAAAGAACTCAGCTACTGTCCTGTTTAAATAGGACCATGGTCCTCCTTTTCATTGTGTCCTGTCCTGTCCCCTGCATGCTCTGGGGTATTGACTGAACATCCTTAAAATGTTATGAAAAACACAAACTATGTTTTTTTTTTTGTTTTTTTTTTTGTTTTTGTTTTTTTTTTTTTTTTTTTCTCAAATCTCCTATCCATCAAGAGGACGAAACACTTGGGATTCTTTTGTTACTTTACCAATGATAAACATTCTAAATGGAACCTGGGACAGAAGAGCAAGCACGTGAGAGCCTAATCAACTACCTTGAACTGGGTAATGAAAACACACAGACTGCCACACTTCACAAAAGGTGTGCGTAGGGGGGCAGGGACCCTTGAACGTGCACCGAGTGTTCTCCAGGCAGCAACTGAGATCACAAGAATAGATCAGGCAGTTACACAAGTGCCACACTTATCTCAGAAGCCCATAATCCAGCCAGATGGCACTCAGCTAGGTCAGGGTGCCCGAGGATCTCCACCAGGGCAATAGCTGCATGCCTACAATTTTGTATGGGGAAATACATCCCTCAGTCCTCTCAGGCTTAACCTCCGGACTCAAGGAGGTGGGACTCATTTTCTAACATAGCCCTCAGAGGTATGCACCCAACACTTGTTGATACCCCCAAGATGAGTGGATTTATTTAGTCCGTTCTGAAATCCCACCAGCCGTTTAGTAAATGTTATCAATTTGGAAATACTATTTGATGAACTTTTAAGATGGAGCTTAAGCTGTTGCAGCCGATGCTGAACCGTTTAGAGCAAAGCAGCCTGAGGGGGGGGGGGCTCCCCTCCTCTCCATTTGTTACCTTGAGCTCCTTGGCTGTAGAAGAATCTCTGTGCTGACTCCACATCCAAGAGTCTATGAGCAGACTCAACGTCCAGAAAATAATCCATTTTGGGATAATCCATATTACCGATGTTCAAAACAGGATTTTGAGAGAAGCTAATCACGTAGGTATCTATAAAGAAGAGAAAAAAAACCCTACAGTATTCAGGCTGTCAAGTATGTCTATTCTTAATTTTTTTTTAAAAAAAAAAATAAGAGTACTCTATTATCATATGCCAACATTTGACTGACATTTTTAATTTCAAAGCCCCCATTGCCAGAGCCTTTGTATTGTATGAGAAGATGCAACCTTTAGTTAACACTGATTAAAAATAACATATTCTACTTTGAAAAAAAAAAAAAACGATCCAGGTTAAAAAAAAAAAGTAATATACTGTTTTCTCTCTGCTGGATATTAGCTGACAAAAGGTATACTTTTAAATTCATCTACTTTAAGTTTTTAAAAGTCTGCCTGATAAATGACATTAGAAGATGCCAACCACCCTGCAGGTTGCTCTTCCATTGATCCAGGGGCTTCTGATGTCCCTTCTAGTAGGAGAATTCCCTGGGAATCCGAGCCTCCTCTCCTAGAGACCTTGCAATACAGGCTGGCTTGTTTGCTCCACAAATACCTGGGATTCCTTACTCTTCAGCCATTCCCATCAGCAGTCTATACAGCGCTGCTACCAGCTCATCTGCCTATGCCCGGTATAGGCTGCTTTGGTACAGAACTGTGGTTCCGAGCAGCAGTGACAAACACCACAGCCTTGCAATGTTTCCCATAGCATGTACTAACCCAGGATGAAAAAACAGCCAGTCCCTTCTCATGGAGCCCGTGGAGTTTCCCCCTGATATCGGCACAAATGAACTACCTCTATTTCTGCACTATTATATTTTTAAGGAGGAGCAAGACAAATTCCTTAAAATCAGGAGGCTAAAGAAATCACTTGTTTTCTAAGACTACACACTCTCATCTAAGAAGCCAAGCCTGGTAAGAGGAAACTTTTTAAAAAATAGCCAAAGGTACCCAAACAGCAAATTATACTTACTGCAAAAAACCCCGTAAAACCAAGAGCTGTCGATAGTCCAAATGAGCAGTTTTAACCAGCTGCCTTTGATCTTACTAAATATTCCCAGCGAAAGTAAACAGTTTTGATTATCTGATTAGATCAGTGATGAATAATGTATTCTGTCCACTGGACTCGCTCTATCAGATAAAATGGCCAGAACATGTTACCTTAGCAACAGAAGGTGACGCCAGCTTCAGCCCCTCCACTCCCTCCTCTGCGAAGGAAGGAAATTACCACTTTCCCATGTAAAACTTAGGCAGGGAACCATCAAAACCTACATGGAGATTTTACACCACCCAGGGCCATTCACAGCCTGCTCGCCCCTCTCTTAAGCAGAGAAATCTTACACTTATTTAAAAATCAAAATTATGGTTTAATAATCTATTTTCACAATCTGAAATTCCAGTCTGCTTTGCAGTGAGAACAGAATAACATGGTGAATGATTAAACAGTGGAGAGGACTAAGTTGTCTAGACCCTTTTGGGGCACCTGTTCTTACCTTATTGCTGAATAGGGTTGAATGATGAAGAAAGGCCGTTTAATTGGCAGCATGCTCGACATTTCCATTATAATTAATACACAGAAACAGTCACCAGCATCTAGGCTGAAAATAACTCTTTCCTTCTGTGAATCGGTCCCTAGAAACAGCTTAAAAGGCTGTCTGAAATTCCCCAGATTTTCAAAGACGCGTTATAACACAGATTTTTATGGGAGACAAGCCCCTAGCCCACCAAAGGCAAGGTAGCCAGAGAGACCCATGCAGGGAAGATTGTCAAAGTTAGAAGATAGTCACTTACCAGCTCTTGTCCTCCTTCAACAGGATGCCGCTGGAGAGCAGAAAGCAAGCTGAGCAGGGCTGCTGAGCCTGTGAGCCCAAATGAACAGCTTCTAATTTTCCCTTCAATCTCCAGTCAAGAGCACAGAGTGGAGGGAAAAATGATGGATCTGCCGGTTTTATATTGTGATGGAATGCTACCCCCCAAGATGGGATCTGAGTGGGGCTGCTCTTTAGAACACATTAGCCTGCTAATTTAAGAAAATTGAAAGGTTTTGTTTTACCGTCTTTTATGTGTTCTTTTCTGCTACCCCCTCAATTTAATTTGCATTTAAAATGATTCTCCTGTCTCCTAGGCTCTCCAAGGTGTGGCGTACTTTCTAATCCTGAAGGCTGCTCCAGTAGGGTTTGGTGCACCGCCACTTTCCTTTTGAGCTGCCAAAACGAGGTGGGCAATTAAAACTGTGAGCTATTTTCTGGAGATGAATATAGAAGGCCAGTTGGGTTTCACACTTCCTCTTTCTGTTCTCTGCGTGGTCAGATCTTCAAAATGCCTAAATGCACTCCTCTTTTCTGAATGCAACAGGATTATCTTAACTACGAAAAGCAGCTTTGGGTGGGTCCCTCAGGTTAGCCTGGTTTGACATCCTCTTTACCACATTCCCAGGGAAGACTTGTAGGTATAAGACTTTAGAGATGTACTCACAAAAGCTACGGTGATAACCAAGTCACACCTAGTGTGTGTTTTCTGCAACCTTCTCCCACCTAGTATGGACCAAGCAGAAGTAAAAATTAGTATAGTGTAGTGTGTAGCATCATGTCGGGTGGTTAAGACAGGAGAAGAAATGTTTACTGAGACTTGGGAGAGAGATCACCAGACTCCCTTCCTATGTACACAGCTCAGCCAAGGGACAAGTGCTGGTGAGTGTCTGCTAACTTTGAGAATCGTCCATTCATGTGTCTTTCATGCTACCTTGCCTTTGGTGGGTTAGGGGGCTGTCCCCCCAGGAGAGAAACCAGGAAATGCTTTTCTGATTGTTGTGTGGATCAATAATGGAGTAGGCTCTCCCACCATATCTGAGCAAACTGTGTACCGAGTTAGTGCTGCAGAGAGATCAGCCTGAAGGAAGAACAAAGTGGAATGACCAATCAAATGGCCTTGTGGGGAGTCAGCTTCGTCTCTGAATGCACTGGGCTTTGCTCAGACCCCAGGCCTTAGGCCTTTAAGGTTGAATTTCTATTCAGCCCTCAATAGAGACAGGTGAACACTTGACATTTACAAGAAGAGAAAGCTGTCTTCTGGTGCCTTTCACTTACAGTAGGGTGTGGGCGACAGGTTCTAACCCTCTATTGTGCTTCTACTGAAATTATAATGACTCATAGGTGAGAGACGCAGGGGGAGAGCAGAGAGAGGAAGGAGAGAAGCAGAGGGAAAGGAGAGAAAGAGATTAAGCTGAAAAACATCAGACACTGTGCTAAGTGTAAATGAGCCTGTGATGAAGGAAGGTGATGCTAAATGGGACATTTGAAAAATAGATTGGGTTCCTGAGTCTTAGAGTAGGTTTGGGATTCAGTATTTTTGGAGAGCTGACCAAGCAAAGGAAACTTGAAGTAATTTACAATGTGTTAGGGCTGGGGAGATGACTCAGTGTGTAAAGTACTTGCTGTTCATGTATTAGGACCTGAGTTCAAATCCCAAGAATCTACATAAAAGCCACATGTGGCAGTGCATGTCTTGACACCTAAAGTGAGGTGTCAAGTAGAGACACAAGGATCCCTGGGGACTTGTAGGCCAGCTAGCTTGGCCTACAGCAGCTTAAAACATAAGAGATTGTGGTGACTGACACCTGGAATTGTCTCCTAACCTCCACATGCATGCTGAGGCACATTTGCATGCATGCATGTTCTGTCTCGGTCTGTCTGTCTGTCTCTCTCCCCCAAATGATGGACGTGATGTGAAAGGGCTATGATTGTAAAAGATGGGTGGTATTTTAACTTTTAAAAAGCAATAATTCGGAAAGGAAATGATTATTTGCTCACAAAAAGGGACTTTATAAATAACCATTATATTTTCAAAATACAATCTAACCAGTTTCTGAAACTGATTTTCTTCTTCTCCTCTCCCTTTCCTTCTCCTTCTTTTCCCTCCTCCTCCTCCTCCTCCTCCTCCTCCTCCTCCTTCTTCTCCTCTCCTCCTCTTTCTTTTGTGAGACAGGGTTTCTATGCAGCCCTGAATTTCCTGGAACTTGCTTTGTTGACCAGGGTGCCCTGGAACTCAGAGCTCTGCCTGCCTCTGCCTTCCCAGCGCTAGGATTAAAGGTGTGCGCCACCATGCTTGGCTCTGAAATAGATTTTCAAAAGCCAGTTTCATTCTCTGGGTGAACACAGACATAGAATACATACACAGCATGCATGCGATAGAATTACCATTATTATTGATGGTACCAGAAGAATCAAAATAGGTGTTGGCAGAAGATTGGGTCCACCTCCTCCAGCTGGGTCAAAAAAAAAGTTATATTTAAATTTTGGTCAGTTAAGAGTAAAGCAATTCCTGCAGTGCTAGAGATCAAACCAAGGATTGGGTCACGTTAGACAAGCACTCTACCACTGAGTTGTGTCCCTAGATCTTGGTTTGTTGAGTTGTGTAGTTCAGGCTAACCTGAAACCCTGTGTAGTCTAAGTTGACCTTGAGTTCCATATAGCCTAGACTGGCTTTGAACTTCTCCTGTCTTATTCTCCAGAGGTTTGGGATAATAGGCATCACCACCACGTCCAGCTAGAACATGACTTGTAAACATTGGAAAATAGTAACTCTCTAAAAGCAATGTCAGCATCAAGACCTGTTCAGTTCAGCTGTGTTTTTATAACTACTACCTGTTTAAAAGCATCACTAATGCCATTGTATGTCACACCTTTCTTCTGACACACAATAAAATCAGAGTAGGCGATGATGTTCTGGGCTAACATTCATGAGGCACTGAACTGTTTAACTGAAAAACATCCCCCAAGTTTAAGCTAAATCAGGCAATGCTGATGCATCTATGTGACCTATAAGTAAGACTAATTTTAAAAATTCCACAGAAATCAAACCATATGAAAATATAGGAATATAGGGTTAAAACCATCTGGATTTGGTTGTACTTATCTTTCTGTTTCCAGTTTGGTGGTAAGAAGATAGATCTGCAGTGCACATAAAAAGTGAATAAGTATAGACTTGATTTGAAACAGATAAATGCATATGGAATCCAGGTATAAGGGGAAATGTCAGCTGTATTAATTTACCTTTGGCATGTACTGACTCAGTCTATTGGTGCTATAAGAGCCAATTATTAAGAAAGAGAAAACTACAGCAAGTAAGTAACCTGTTCTTCTTATACCATCTGATTGCTCTCCCTGGGTTCAGGCAAGGTTTAATCTACTCACTGAGGTTCTTCTCATTTATAATTGTACAATGGCCTTACTTATTCAGTTGTCTCATTATATTGTAGAACTCTCTAGAACACCCTGTTTAGACTTCATGAAATTCTGCCTTTGGCCTGCATGAAATCTTGGGGACATTTCTCTTTGGTTAATAAACCATCTAAAGTTGGGAATATTAGAATCTCTCTTAAAGTAAAATAACATCCTGAAAGTCTTGGCAGAGTACTTAGGTTGAAACCTCAGGTAAAATGCTAGTTTTCTACACAAGTTCAGTCACCACTCCCTTGAGATATGTGGGAGGTTCCAGGACCATCATAAATACTAGGATCTTCAAGTGCTCAATTCCTTTACATCATGTGGTGGACTATTTTCACACAACCTACAAACATCCCCTTGTATACTTAAAATATTCCCTAGGTAACTCATAACACCTAATACAGTGTACATACTATGTAATTATTGCCTAGAGAATAATGGCACGAAGAACATTTGTGCATATTTGGTGCAGTTGCAATTTTTCACTGAATGTTTTGATCCATAGCTTATTGAATTCATAGATGGGCCCATAGATACATAGGCTGACTATACAGAAAGCATTATCTATTTTTATTGAGTTGACCCCCGAGTAGGTACAGTTCAAGAGCAGTAGTTTGGAGATGGGGAGATAACTCATCAGGTAAAAGTACTCAAGAGGAGTAGATCCTCAGTACCCATATAAATTCTGGGGAGGCATGATAGCCCATCTGTAATCTCAGCTTTCATGAAGCAGAGACAGGATCCCTGCAGCAATCTGGCCAACTAGACTAGCTTATTGGTGAACTCTGGGTTCAAGTTAGAGATCCTATATCAATATGTCAGATGGAGAATGATTCAGGAAGATACCAGATGTCAACCTCTGGCCTTCGCACAGATGCATCCACAAGTACAAGTATGTACCCACACATATGTGAATATGCGTGCACATGTGCAAAGGGGAATAAGAACAGTGGTTTGCCTCTGTTTGGCAAATCATTCTCTTTAGTCTTAACCTTTGACTCATGAGAAATCTTTCTCTTATTTTCTCATTAGGCCATGCACATATTGGAGAACCAAGCAGACTCTGTGGGTTCAAAAGAAAAAAAAGAACACATGGAGTTGGGAGGGAAAAGTGGTAGTGGGGATAGAGGAAGAACTGGGGGGGAGGGGAGATAGTAGGGGAGGCCATGATCAAACATTATGTATGAAATTCTCAATCAATTAAAAAGAACAGCCTGTCATCAAATAGCATGGTTCTGCAAACATTTTATCGGAGACTTTATTCATATGAAAATTACCCTGGAAGAAGAAATACTTTTAGCCACCATCAGTTATTTTTACATAAGAGCAAATTAATTTCTACTGCTGTTTTTGGAGGAAGGTTTGATAATAGTTGGAAGCTAAAATAAAAAGGCAGAGAATTAAGACAGACAGAGAAAAAGAACTTTTATATTGAGGAAGAGGAGGAGCTGAATCTTATTGTACATAGGCCCATGAACATATTTGGGGGACTTTCCTTTTATATAATGTGTTAGCATTTGTCTGTCAGAAGAGAGCATTGAGTCTGTAAATGTCACAAGTAAGATCATGGCTTGAAGATATCTGGATGGACCAAAGGCAGAATCTATTTTTTTTCCAGATTTTATTACTTAAAATGTGGTGGATGTGGGTGTGAGTGTGGGTGTGAGTGTGAGTATGTGGGTGCATGTTTGCAAGTGCACATGAGTGGAGGCCAAAAGCGGATGTCTGATCATCTGGAGCTGGAGTTATGGGTGATTGGGAGCTTCCCAGTATGAGTACTGGAAACCAAACTCTGGTCCCTGCCAGAGCAGTATCCACTGATAACCACTGAGCCATCTCCAGCTATGGAGGCAGATTCTTAAATCTTCTTCAGGGACATTTATATTGAAAAGTCTTCCTTGGCCAGTCCTCTCTTGGGGTTGCACTGTGAAGTACCCCCTCAGAGAAATTGGCTTGGAAGTTATGGAGGAGGCCGGGGCTCAACAGAGCAAGTGCTTTTGGCTCCTCTTGCTGCTGCTTCTAAAAATAACCTTTTCCCTCTGTGACTACTTTGGAGAAAACTCAGTTCAACACATAAATAACATGAGTTCAAATACCATCATTTCCTCTGCCAAATAGATTCTGCTATATTCATCTTGCTTGTGATATGCAAATCTCTGCTTTGTAGAAAAATAGCCAGAAACCATATCTAGCTCAGTGTCTCTAGATATTGGTCTAAGAGTAGGGAAATGGGGAAATGTTCAGTTGAGAAAGTGAGAAATGGTCAAGCTGCTCTACTGACCACATCTCCCTGCTCTCTAATTCTGCAGTCGTGAAAATGAACGTCTAGTGGCAGATGTGTCATCAGTGGTGGCCTTTGAAATGTGAGTTTTAGGATACATACAACAGTTGACTTTCACTAGAATGAAATCACAGTGCCCTGGATTCTCTGTGTATTTAAAGTTTATTTTCAATTCTCTTGGAGGGACTAAAAATTAATTACAAGTTAAATTGTATTTTCCTGTTCTTAAAACTAAGATAGAAACTTAAAAAACATCAAAAGACACATTGAAGGAAAAAAAGAATAATGATCTCTAAGAGACACAACTCTGATGGACCCCACAGGCTTCATAGGCTCTGAGCTTTCAATACACATTAGGAAAATCATGCTGAACCCAGCAGTGAGAGTCCACAGGGAGGCAGGGAGAATGAGGAGTATCAAAGCAGTACTTCAAAGGAACTTTGGTGAGTATTTCCCTTATTTTGGGATTTAAACAAACAGTCAAATTCTACAAGAGGGTTTCTATGTCTAACTATTAATATGTAAGAATTCCCCTGTGTACATATGCAAGGCTATAGATTCTCATTACTGCATAACAAATACTATTATTCATGAAAGAGTCCTGTAATTTGTTGTTCAGAGTTGAATACTCTTAGTATTCTGTCACCCAAAGGCATTGAAGGCATCAGGTTCCCAATTCATCATTCCACATCTAGCTGTTCTGTTATGCTCATTAACACCACGGGGAGGTGGGGCTTGCTTCTGAAACAAAGAAAATTTTATTGGTATTCATTAAATTTCATCTTTCATAAATATTAGTAGTAAAGGAAAAAAGAAGTCTTTCATAAACTCAAAACTCTCGTGGCTGCATAGAAAACTCCAAAGACGTGTCTTATTCAGTCATTCAGGAGACAACACAATGAAGTAGTGAAAAACATTGGCATGGAAATCTGGTGCTAATACTCGTAACCAGCAGAGCAAGCAAACTTTAGGTGGGAGGGGTCATAGCTTCAATCCATGCTTCATTGGATCAAAAATCAAGGTCACCTGTGATAACATATGTGGATAACATAGAACCTGACACATAAATGATGCTGAGGTTCAATATTGTTTGGAAATGCTTTTTGGCCAATAAATAGCTACAAGGATTTACGGAAGGAGGGACTCCATCTCATCCACCCAAACTCCAACACATTTACCGTATAAGATGAAACATTAACCCCATCATTTTAATCGCAAATCAGGTCTAATGAAATCCATTTTACCGTATACTGCTTCTGTCTCTAACGTGGGCTGAGGTCAGTTGTGCATATACACATATTGAACAAATTAATACATGCTAAGCATCTAACGTGCGTCTAGGTTGTGGTGTAACCCTGTGGAGCCTTAGTCATTATAATTACTCTCCCTCACAAAAAAATATATTTTTCTCTAGATGGTTATGCAAAATTGGGGAGCACTAGGGCCATTCGAAGATATTTTCACCCAAAGTATCCGGTATTCCTCTTATTACCCAGGTTTACTGAGAGAAATTTGCAACAGCAGGTACCGAGCTACAGCAGAATGTCACACACTCCATCTTATCCCTTGACAAAGTTAAATGGCATAGCATATGGAGATGTTTGATGCCTAGAGGGTGCTTCATGGAAAACGGCTCAACAAGTGAAAATTCTATTTATTTTGCAGATAAACTACCACACAATCACTACTTGTTTATTCATCACGATTTAATGGGAAGATGATTTTCACTTGTTATGTGCCTCACACTGTACTAGTTGCTGGGAATACAATAATGTTGATCAATTATTTTTCTCAGGAGATTAAAAGTTAGCCAAAGCCAGGTTTTCTTAATTTTCCTCTTCTTAAGATGTACATTGAAAATGGTTGTATTTGTAAATGAGCAGATATATTCAGGATCTCAGCTCCTGAGGGCAGATGTGGTGTATTTGTTAGCCTTCTGTTCCTGTGACAAATCACTGGGCATAAACAAGTGAAGAGAGAAAATGTGTATCTCAGCTCACAGTTTCAGAGGTTTCAGTATCAGTTGGCTCTGTGTTTTTGGGCTCATGGTGGCAGGGGCATATGGGGAAGGAGAAAAGGTATAAGGAGTAAGTGAAAGAGAGAGAGAGAAGGAGGAAGAGGGGAAAGAGGAGAGGTGAAAGAGAGGATAGGAAGGAAGGGAGAAGAAGAGGAAGGAGAGGGGGGAGGAGGAGGACGCACCCAGGGAGAAGATATGCTATTCAAAGACATGGCCCTGATGACTTATTTCCCTCAACCAGGTTCCACCCACTTTCCACCACTGTTCATTAATGGAATCAAATTATCAATTCATCACTGGCTTAGGTCCAGGCTGAATCAGTCACCTCTCAGAGATAGGATCCGTTCGCTGGGGACCATGCTTTTTATAAATTATGCTTTCTATGGACACTTCATATACAAGTCATAACAGGGAATGCCAGTTCAGATGTCATTTGGAAGGCATGTGCGCAGTTTCTGATCCTTAGTGTGTTTAATTTCTCTAATCCTTTTCAACTTAGGTGTAAAATATGTCTACTTGGTAATGGGTGAAGGGAAGGAGAGACACTGTGAAACATGGTGTTGTGTTTAATGTTGAACTTAAAGTCTAGCACTCTTGTATCAGAAATTTGCATTTGTATCAGAAAGTATTAGAAAGCTGTTGGATAGGAAACACACACACACACACACACACACACACACACACACACACGCACACACACACACACACACACACACACACACGCACCACCATATTTTAAACAAGTAATCTTGAAAATGATGTCAAAGGTTATTCCTTACAAACCAATTGTCTGATTTTCAAATGTGCTTCCACATCACCATAATGACAATTGCCTTGCATGCCCAACTGTCCCTTCCATACTTTTTTGTGGATCACACAGACTCTTCTTGGAAGGACAAATAACTGATTGCATTGTACTTCGCTCACTTGGGAAGTGTGTGGTGCAAAGTAATTGAGAGAAGTCCCTGTTCTTTAGCTGTTAGGGCCTTGGGAGTGACATTTTTGAGGTTGGTACAACCTCCTTTGTCAGAGAAAATATTTGAACTGCATTTTTTTTTTAAAGAGCCCTTGATTTCAAAAGCTGGTAGTGGTAAACAGCAAGAATCCAGCATAGCAATTTAAACATAGCTTCAGAGGAACTGTGATTTCAAATCAAAAGTCTTCTCATTCCTATGGCAACGAACAGAAGCATTCAACTAATGCTACATGCTGTGTACATTAACAGCGCTGTCCCTCCCCCGCCTTCTGCTGCCTCCCTCCCTCCCCCTCTCCCTCCCTCTGGATTCAACCTGAACCTCACTAAACCGTGTCTCTGTTTTCCAAAGGATACCAGGTTGCTTTCCAAACGTGCAAGCCATCAAACTGATGGATGCGGGAGGGAAGAGTCCTCTCAGGGGACACCTTCACAAACCCAGAGGGAAAATGTACCTCCAAAATAGAGCCACCCTCTGCTTCTCTGATTTGACATGTTTGAGAGCTCCTTGTTTTAAAGCCAGACACAAATCTGTGAAGAGATTCCCCTGAGTTACAATCCTTTCTGGGAGCAGCCACCATGAAGATAACATATGTGGGGAGACTCGGCCAAGAAGCACCCACTGGGCTGCGACAGAGACACGGGAACGCTTCTCACACACTCCTGGGAAGCTGCTGTGGGTAGTCGTGGCAGGAGAGAGATTCTCTCAAGCTGACAGGCTCCTGGGCTGGGGCTGGGGCTGTCACCAGCACTAATCGCTCTTCAGAGAGGATGTGGTGGCTTTGGCATCTCTTGGAGCGTTCCATCTTTTTTTATTCCAACGAGTGAGAAAGCGAAGCCCGAGATCCAGAGGTAGGAAGGTGAGGGATAGACACAGCTAAAATCCTCGCCACGTGTTATCTAAAGTTTCAAGAAAGAAAGTCATTTCGAGGGTAAAGACAGCTTGAGTTTCTTTGTAGAAAACGTATCCTCAGACTCTTAGATAGTGAGAAAATACGGACTAGTCACTTGCCTCTGGTCCTTTGAAAAGGTGTAAAACAGTGGTTTTCAACTTGTGGGTCATGACCACTTTGGGGGGCCAAATGACCCTTTCACAGGGGTCGCCTAAGACCATGGGAAAGCAAATATTTACATTATGATTCATAACAGTAGCAAAATTACAGCTGTGAAGTATCAATGAAAATAATTTTATGGTTGGAGGTCACCACAACATGAGGAACTTTATTAAAGGGTCACAGCATTAGGAAGTTTGAGAACCACTGCAGTAGAAAACTCCAGATCAGAAAGAAGCATGAGACCCCATGCTTTTTCTGCAGAGTGTGGCTGTTGGCTCTCTATTCATGGGCTTTTTAGTCAGGATGCATGTTCAAGAGAGACAAGGCTTAAGAGTGTCCTTGATAACAGGACTCATGGTAAGTGTAAGGATTGAGCCATCCTTGTTCTCAGCCTTAGTCACGGCACTTTTCAGCTCTGGGCTTTTCTTTCTTTCACTTATGAGTGGCAAAGTTAAAAACTCTAGTCTTTGTTTCTGAGATAGCAGCCATTCCATGTATTAGTTTGTTTTCCATTACTGTTAGTATAACTAAATAACAAAGGCTGGATAACTTATAAAGAAGTTTATTTAACTCACGGTTCAAAAGGCTAAAAGTCTGAACAACATGGCACTAGCTCTAATGAGGGCATCTCTAGTTGCATTATAGTGGATGGCATCATGGTGGGCGAGCATGCAACAGGAAGTCAGAGCATGGGGGAGGGGCCAGGCTTGTTCTGTTCAATGACCTCAAAAAGATTAACCAGGGTCCTCCAAGAATATATCTATTCTTTCTGGAGATAGTGACACTAATACCTTTCCACTAAGCCATTTCATAATATCCCACCAACTTCCTAACATTACCCAAATCCCAATACATGAATTTTCATGAGTGGGACATAATTAGAACTTTCTAACTTCTTACAAAAAGTGAGGATATTTAGGCATGAACCATAGTGTCATGGCCTCATGAGCTAATGTCTTGTTGCCCAAAATGTGCCTATAAGTAGAAAGGGTCATCTGAAGTCTTGGGAACTCTTGTCCCACTCCAGACTGGGTAGTTCAGAATATATACGGCATTCAGATTTTCATTTACAGGCATAGAAAACTATGAAGACCAAGGGCATGGAATACTTCTGGGGATGTGTTCCCTCTCTTGAGTAACAGACAGCAAGGTCCACTGCTTCAAGCACCATGACCTACCTCAGTCCACCTTCTGTGAGGCCATTACTGTTATTCCCATGGGACAGAAAATAAAATGTAAATGCAGAAAACGTTAACTTTGTAAGTGCTTAAATTGTCAGATTATGGTAGATTTAGGGAGGACCTCCTATATGACTAGTCAATCAGAAGAGAGAAGAACCAGGTCAGCTTCAGACTGTCCACCTTAAACTTCTGTACATAGTTGGCCATTTATCTGGCCCTGTTCTCCCTCTCCCAACTTTACACATTAAAAAAAATAAAATAAAAATCAGGGATTATAAGATTTCTCTATTTCACTCTATTCTCTACTTTATAGGGTATGTCAGACATGCTGTTAAGAGAAAGAGTGTCTATTATGAATGACAGAGTAGAGATTCATACCCAGGTGTTTGGGAATCAAGTCCACTATTATCTCATCTCCTCCAAATTGTGTCTGAGTTAGGATCTTCCCCATGATGCTCTCTGTACATCCACAGTGACTTCAAAGACCAGAAAAGTGGTTGGGTAGGGGGCTTCCTGGAGATTCTTTTTGGTTTTAATTTTCTAACTGTGTCAAGATATACATGATGTAAACTTTGCCATCATAATCATTTTAAGTGCACAGCTCAATGCTATGTGACAAACTTTTCCTGAGAAGACACCACACACACACACACACACACACACACACACACACACACACACACACACACCTACTCAACCCAGATAGGGATCCCATGACAGTCCAAAGTATGACCATCAAAGTTCAACTTAGTGAACCAATGAGTTTAATTGGGGTTACTTAGAGGAGCAGAGATAACTCCAAGACAGCTGTATCACCAGAATCCACCCTAGCGTGGATAACAGCTCACAAAGCTGGGAATCTGGAGCACACTGAACAACCTGCAGGCAGCTCAACAGGTTTCCATGGTGGCTAGGTTGGTTGGAGCTTCTTCTAGGTGGTTCAGTAGGTCTCTGCTCCTTCCAGGGGCCCAGCGTGGTCTTAGAGTCTTCGAATCTTGGCTCATCTGAGAGCGACTCTCCACCTTTCTCCTGGGAAAGGAGGTGATTGTAAGAATCTGGTCAGTTTCAGAGACTTCCTGAAGTTTCAGAGACCTCCTGAAGCGGGTTGAGTTGTTTACCTTCTGTGGTAAAGAGCTTGCCTGCAGCATAGAATGTTTCATTCTGAAAGGGAACTGCTACACAGCCTCAGTGCCACAGAAGGCTTTGTGTTGTTGAGCAACCATCACTGCAATTCTGTCTCTTTAGAACTTTTCATTTTACAAAATTGGAATTCTTTCCCTCCTGCCTCCAGCCCCTGGCAGCCTCTATTCTTCTGGCATCTGGCTGAGGCTGACTTTGGTCTAAGTACTTCATATAAGTGAAGCCATATAATATTTGCTCTATTGGAATTGGTTTGTTTTACTTAGTGTGATGTTTCTTTTCTTTTTGTCAGTTTTGGAGATGGGAGCCAGGGCATCATTCATGCCAGGGTACCACTCACTCCACCATGGCAGCACTCCCAGCCCCGTGGTGTGATATTTTGAAGGATCATTATGTTATAGCATGTCTCAGAGTTTCCTTCAGTTTTAAGGCCAAATAATATTCCAGTGTTTTCCCATCCATCCATCCATCTATCCATCCATCCATCCATCCATCCATCCACTCACTCATTGTGGACATGAGTTGCTTTTACCTTTTGACCATCATCAACAATGTTGCTGAGAACATAGGCATAAATATATACCCAATTTTGTGTCCCAAAGAGATACTACTTTTCCTTCTGAGATTTGTTTTGAGACTATACCCAAGTAGAACTGCTGAATAACAGTAACTACATTTTGTTTTGTTTTGTTTTTTGGATTAAATTTTCCTTTATTTATATGTTTCAAATTAGTTTAAAAAACAATGGCTTTCATTATGGCATTTTCCTCCACATTTGTTTTTATTGGCCATTCTCCTCTCCACCATCTCCCTGCTTACTCTCCATTTGTTTTCTTCCTTTTTGTAATACTTCTATTTTTATTTATTTTTTAGGTGCTGTATAACACTGTTACTGTGGAGACAGGAACAAATATCTACTCTGCACAGATATGGGGCTGATGACAGACCAATACAGAACCACCAGAGTCCAGCCTGATGGATGAATTAGTTGCTTACAAGAAGAAGAGTGGGGGGATACTTAAGACACAAATGACTCAAAGACAGATGCATCTCCAAAAAGCAAGCCCAGCATTGGTGACAATGCAGATCTTTGGTGTGCTTTTATATCAGCCACAGATTTTCCTTACTCTCCTGCAATGTGTTTGAAAAGCTAAAGAAAAATGTAGTGAGTGCCTAAATGATTTCAATGCCCACTCTCTGTGTCGTTTCCTTCGGCTAAATCCTGAGACGTTGGAAGGGTGAGTTATGAAGACTCAACGGACTTCGAGTGTTTTACTCCCTTTGAAAATAGTGAAGCTAGTATCCTGTATTTCTTAACTCTAAAATATATGTCATCTCCTGTCAAGCTGCTGTCTGGGCATGCAGCAATACTTGCTGTAATTGTTTGTAACAGCAACAAGCTGAGCTGAACACAGATGCTGGGAGTTAAACTAGCCTTGGCACAGTAGCTGAGGTGAAATAATACATCCAATAGTAGCATAGCCTGTGAAAACTGAACTGTTTTGCCCAGGAAGAAACAAAGCACAGTTTTCCCCCCACATTTTTGAGATTTTTTTAAAAAGCTAAATTATAGTGGCAGTGAAGCTAATATGTCACTGAATCATACATCAGAAAGTAAAAATGTTCCTTTGGAATGTTTACGTAGCATTGCTGTGTCTGGCAAGAACTGTTGTTGAAACAGAATATTAAGTTGAGTTAGAGATCTCTCACATCATCCTTTGGACAATGCCATTATCAGCACTTTGGTGGAATCTATATCCAGGACACAGAGTTCCTTTCTGCAGGCCTTGTTCATCATGACATTTTTTAATGTTAAGATGCACTCAGATAGGAACTCCAGGACAATTGTCACAGTCAGAAGAAGTAAAGGAGGAGAAAGAGAGAAAACCGTACTTTTAATAGCCTCAGATAAAAGCTGTGCATTCTGGAAGTCAAGATGGGCACAATAGGAAATGAGAAAGAACCAGGTGCTGGGAGCTTTGTACCTTACTTCTGTCAAAGGGGCAGTAAATCACCCTTCTCTTCAGGGACAGGAACAGAAAGGCTGCTCTACTCCTTGGTGCCAACTGAAAATCACACACACACACACACACAAACACACACACACTTGTAGTGGGTAGCCATTCCAGCTTTGACCTGGAAGTTCCAACTCCCATTGAGGCTTTGGTAACGGTCACGCCTACAAGGCGGGGCTGAGAGAGGATGCTGAAGACTCAAGATCGGGATGCGGCAGACTCTCTTGGTTCCTGGATCCTGGACGCTGGAGGTAGACTGAGCAGAGTTCTCCAAAGAACACCACCAGAATGTACCACACCTTTCCCAGACCCTGTAGCCTATCCCTTCACTTGTAAGTTACCCCACAAAATAAACCTCCCTTTTAACTACGTGGAGTGGCCTTAATAATTTCACCAATACACACTCTATTGATTTTATTTGCTTTCACCTTGGAGTCGGCTGTAGGTGGTCTAGAACTTACGGTGTATCTAAGATAGGAAGGAACGATAACTACACTGTCAGTGTATCTTCTAGTTGTTAGCTCTGGTTCAGGAAGACATAAGGAACAGCTTTATCGTTAGCCATTCCCAGAAAGCTTCTTGCCTTTGTTGTTGGTTCTTCTTTGACCTTGTAATTAGTTATAAGCAACCAGTGGATCTTGGTCATTTACTGAAAGAGCAGTATTGGTTGATTTTATTTTTCACCTAGCCACGGGAGGCCAGGACTTCCAGTGAGTTATGTGCAGCTTGCAGTTTTTCCATGATAGTATTTCAACTGTCACCTTTTCAAAATTTTAAAATCCTTGCCTACTAGTGTTTTATTGATTATTGACCGTGTCATTTGTGCCAGAAGGAGTTGACTTTTATATTCCTGTGTCTCAAAGGGTGTCTGGAAAGACAAGGACTTAAGCCCCTTTATCCTCTGCTTCTTGCTTGGAGTCCCCTATCAAGTCCAATCTGATTTTGACTATGGTCTTCTTTAGACTTTTTGTGTGAACTTAAGAACTAACATTCTCAGATTCAAAATGTCTCCAAAACTCAGTTGTGAGAAGGCACAGGGTTATTATTATTTGGCCTCTATAGGACTGAGTGGTTGATGCATACTGAGAAAAGCCCTATGGTGCCAAGGCAGTAGCTAAATAATCAGCTGCCCCAACAATTCATCAACATCACCAAACATGAAAATCATGAAATAAACATTAACTTTCCTCTTGGAATGTTTGTCCCTGGTAAAGGGGGTAAGAGGATGAAGTAATTGGTAGAGAATTCACTTGCTAAATATTGAACAGTTACTAGGGTAAATGATGTAAAACTCTATTGAACCACTTTGAGTTACAAAAAACAGCAGGCACTGGCAAACCTCTAAATATTAAAAAAAAAAAAAAGGACTAAAAATAAAATTCCTGCATTGAAAGAACTCGCGGGCTTCAGACATCCATAGACAAATAATCTGATAATCATGTGCATTCTGTAGCAGAGGCTAGCCCCGTGCTCTAGGGGCAACCAGGATGGAAGGACAAACTGCTTCAACAGGAATTTTGTAGCCTATACCTTCTTCATTGGCAGAGGTAAACTATTCCACAAATGAATCTGCCTCTTCTGTTCTGGGCTCACAAATCCATTACAAAGATAATAACATCTACAACCTTACAAGAGATGATGGATGAGCACACGCGGGAACAACTGCATGTTCTTGTGTTCAGAGACTAAACTGATCTGTTCTTCCATATTCTTCACAAACCTCCTCGATGTCCTTCCAACATCATCAAGTAGACCGCTGCCAGATGGTTCCTATATAGCTTAGCTGTGGCACAGCTCTGTGCCAGGCAGCTCTGTAGACTGTCACCACCAGATCCACAGACATCATCATAATCCCCAAGCCACAATCCCTCTTGAAGATAGCTGCTGCCTTTCTGGAGACTTCTGTCTTTTATCCATGAGCACCATTTAAAGTTTATTGGAGCTACAATGTTATTAATCTTTGTAGAGAATTTCTTTCCATGTTAAAAAGAATGTATATATAATACATATACACATATAACCAAGCATTTAAATGTTTAAAAATTTAAAACACTTACTCACCTTTGGAATAAAAAATAATAGCACCTGAAATCTGTTGGTATCAGTATTCATGGCTGTTGACACATTTGGATTGTCAATTCTATTTCTGTTCTCTTAACCATAGCTTCTGGTTTCACTTCGAGATCCTAGCTTGAAATTTTGGCTTTGTTCAAACTTCAATGGTTGCAGAGCCCTGTAAAGCATGAGTCAATAATATCACCCTTGAAACCTCCCTACCTGTCTTAGATGGATCTTGCATTTTATAATGAAATGCACTTGTGTTTTTGTTTGGAGACTGAATTGTGGATTCAAGATACAGTGGGACAAGCTACAGTGTCACTCTGCAAAAATGTCATTTGTACATTTGAATCCAGCCTTTTCTGGATTCAAGCATTTGGTTTCTTTCTTCTTTTTTTTTCTTTCTATTTGCTAAATCAACATCTTTTAACTCTGTCATTCTCTAGGGAAGCAAAGTAATCCATTTGAGCTTAAACAAATAAATGTTTATTGAACAAGAGAATGGAGCAAATAAAGGCTGGGTTTGTTAGCAAGTCAAAGAAGTGTATGTGAGTGACCATTCAGTGCAGCCCATTTGCAATTTCATTAAACTGTGCTAAAAAAAGAAATCAACCAAAAACCCTGAGTTCTTTCTCTAGGGGAAGAGGAGGTAGTGGGAGGTAGGGGGAAGTAGGGGGAGGCGCAGGGAGGCCCAGCAGTTCTAGGTTTGTTGAAGTAGAAGATTAGGGAACACAGAATTCCAATGCAAAAGTTAAAGTGCTTTGGCAATGAATCCAAGCAGGGGTTTTGGTCAATTCCTGCTGGAGTTGAAGAAGTGTTAACAGCAGGTGGTGTTTTGAAGGAGCTAGCAGCAAGTTTCTCAAAGGTACAGACAGTCAGACAGAGGAGGCAGCAGAAAAAAGGTGTGAGAAGAAGGAGGAACCCAGTTTACCCCAGACAGAGTCAGGAGTTGGAAGGGCTCCTGTACAGGACAGGTCCATGCTGAAAGAACAGAATGAAGATACACACACTGAAGGCTGTCACATGTTGGCTTTCTTTACTGAGCTTAAAACATCTTAAGAGGCAATGGAAAAGTCCAGACAAAATACAAGAAGGAATCTGGACAATGGAGTTCAGCTTGAGAATTCTGAATTTCAGTGTCTTAGAAATATCAAGAGTAGATGTTTAAAAGAGAGTAGAAACCATGTATGCAAAGGGAGAGGCCACACTTACAGGTGTGGCTCCCCAACATTATAGCTGGAGCTTGAAGCAATAAGAAAGACTGTACATTAATCCCACCAATTGAGAGTATGGACCACTACCCAAATTGGCCAAATTATAGCAAGTGTCCCTTAATGTAGGAGTTGAGAGTTCAGTCCTCTCAAACATAGGAGAAGTAGGGTTTTTATTGCCCCCAAACTGTAAGGCTTGGGGATTTTCAAGGGTTGGTTAATTTTCAGAGGCATTTTGGTTACATGGGAACTTGGCTGAACATCTTAAATTATTGGGCAGTGTAACATGAATCTTAAATGCTCTTATTAATAAAATCAAACCCAGTGCCAGTTATTGGGGTGAATGCTGGAAGATCAGAGAAGCAGAACAAGCCACAATTACCTCACCTTGCCAATTCCTCAACTGATCCTGTTTCTTCAAACTGGAAGCCTCTGTGTCCTCTGTATGGGTCTCAGCTGAACTGCTCAAAAGCCTAAAAGCTTAACCAGCTATAGTTGCTGGTTTTCACGCATTATATACCTTTCTGCTTCCTGCCATTGCTTCCTGGGATTAAAGGTGTGAGTCACCATGCCTGGCTGTCTCTAGTGTGGCTTTGAACTCACAGAGATCTGGTTGGTTCTCTACCTCCCAAGTCACAGGATTAAAGGCATGTGTGCCACCATTTTCTGGCCTCTAAGTCTATCTAGTGGCTTTTCTGTCCTCTGACCCCAGATAAGTTTATTAGGATGCACAATATATTGGGGGACACAACATATCACCACAGAATAGAACATCTTATCAGGGTAGATGTCAGGATATGGCCAGGGAGTGAGTCAAATTTCATAGAGTGTAGAATATGTCAAATTATAGAAAATAGATCAAAGCATGCTCAAACTTAAATTTTACAGAAAACAGAAATGAACTTATTTTGACCATGTAGCAAGATGTCTTCCAATCTTAAGATGGAGTCAGGCTAGTCTATCATATACTCAGTGTAGGGATAGGGATTAGAATGACCAGACAGTCCTTGAGAAGAAGCACAACTTCAGGACAGAGGAAGGATTCAGAGAGACAGAAGAGGCCTTCCATTGAAGTAGAAACCAAGGAAGTATTGAGGAAGAAGGCAGGAAGCTATGATGCTATGAAGAATTCTCTCCTGGATGGAGCAATTGAGAGTCCAGAGATGATCAGTCCAGCCAGAGACAAAACCACCAGATCACTCCATGAAAATTCAAAATCTCTTGCCTGGGTTCTTGCTTCAGTATATAAATATTAGTTTGATAACTAATGGTTATCATGCCTCATGAATCTTCAGCAGGAAGTGAAGCATTCTTCAATGTTTTTCTCAAATCTTTCCCATAATTTGTTCTGAAATAACATCCCAGGGGTGTTATCCCACTTAGCCACCATGCCAATGCCCCAACTCCATACATTGTGACTTTACTTGTTTATTTAATTTTGTTTTGCTTTCTTGAGACGTGGGCTCCTGTAGCCCAAGCTGGCTCAAATCTGCCATGTAGCCCAGGATGATCTCGAAGTCCTCATTCTCCCACCCCTGCCTCTCACAGGCTCTATCACTCTGCCTTGAGTTGCAATCTTGTAAAAGCAAATGGGGCCGGGGCACTGGAGAAATGGCTCAGTAGTTAAGAGCTTTACTGCCCTTGCAGAGGGCTGAAGTTCAGGTCCCAGCATCCATGTTAGGTATCTCAGAACTGCCTATACCTCCAGAGGATCAGACAACCTCTGCTTGATTTCTTAGGCATCTACACTCAAATACATTATTAAAAGATAATAAATTTTTTTTTGGTTAAAACAATCAAATGAAATCAGTGTGAACAAGGAGGACTTGATTTAAGGTGGTCCATGGAGCATCATCAAGGTTTCACCTGGAAGCTTGTTAAAAGTGAAGAATATCACCCTAGACCTACCTTCAAATCCAGAGAGTCCAGTTTAAGAAGATGTGAACATTCAAGGCTTGCTTTATATGCTGTAGCTGAGCATGCTCTCACCATTGCTTTGGTCATAAGGCAGGCAAGGATGCTATATTGTTCCACCTCTTATAGCATAGCAGACTTTCCCCAAGGAGCTTTCAAAATCTAGATGGGGAGGATCTACTTCTGAGACTTTGATTCCTTCCAAGGAGTCCAGCTCAATTTCCTAATGAGTTAGGCCCAGGCATCATTATTTCTCAAGATCCCAGCTTACAGATGGAGTTAAGAATCAAATAGAATAATCAATAGTGCTTGATATCATTGCAGCTTCAAGTGGTCCACAGAACCGTGTTGGTATTAGCTGGAGGCATGCTAGCAGTGCAAACTCCCAGACCCACTGCAGATCAGCATCTCTGTCTTAATGATTTGCCAATGGTAAAACATAAAAGCCTGGATTGTATGTTGCAGCTGACTGCAGTCTTGCCATTGTGTTGATCCTGGGGCATCCTCTGAATAGAATGAGGCAGACCGAGATAAACCCAACTTAAGTACATTCTGAAGGACTAGACAGTAGCTTAAACCCCAGCTGCACCTTGAGAGCACTTTCTTAATTTTGAGACTATACTAAACTCAGACATGACCTCTGAAGATTCTGACTCATTTGTTCTGGGGGGAAGCTCACGCATTAGTAATACAAAAATCCCCCAGGTGAGTCTAATGCAGAGCTGCAGAAAGATTCATTGTGCTGAGAAATCCTAAGGGGAAGCAGAAATCTCAATTGAATTCTGATATAATAGGGATTTTGTTAATATAATGAGCACATAATCCTGGGAAATATACGAATAACAGAAGGCTCAGTTGATATGCAGCAGGCTGGTGTGAAGGCAGTTTCTGAAGGCATCATCGGCATAAAGGCTGCTGTAGCCTTTAGGAAAGAAGGAGTTCTTATTAAAGTTTTGCAAGACTTTCAATTAACTGAGAATACCCATAACAACAATTTTTAAAAGTGAGCCAAGAGCACGAGGGTGAAGACTCGTCTTATAGAAAGAAGTGGGAAGAGAGCAAGTGCTTTTTTTCTCTCCTAGCAATACAGATCTGTGTGCCTAAATTTGCTAAACTCTGGAACAGTGGCATTTTGGAAGACTGAAAGGCTCTGTGTAGGTGTAACTAGAATGCCAAGTCAAAGATTAATGCCTAAATTATAGGGCATGCAGTAGGGATTTTATGCCTCTTGTCTTGGAAATCAAGTCAAAAAGACAGAGAGTATTGACTGGTCCCACAGCATGGTTTATACTGAGTTATAATTTAATCAGACACATGATGTCCAATTTCTATAATGAAGAAGAGTTGAGCCACGTATTCATATAATTTTGCAGAGTTTCTCAAGCTTGTTTGTTATCAGGCCACCTTTCACCATATAAAAATAAGACCTCAAAAAGTTTGAGATTTCTTTATTATCTCTGAAGGTGTAGCATATCTAGCTCAATAAGAGCCACCCCCTCCCACAAATGCCCAAGTCAGGTTACTGAGGTGATATCCAAAGTGACCCACTAGCTGACTGATTTTTGTGAAACATTTTATAGACTTCTTGTACTCAGTAGCCCCTTGTTTATACTCAGCAGCTACTTGTTAAACTCTCCAAAGTGTCTTGGATACCTTTGGATGGCATGAAGAACTGGAAAGCAATCTCTCTGTCCTTGAGGGATAAAACCATCTCTTCAATAAAAGCAACTTGAGCTGTGTGTTTCTTGGGAGAAGATGTTTTCTTTTCAAGTTTTATACAATTGCACTTAAAATGGAGAAAAATCTGCAAAGCTATAAAGCTCAAGGTCTTAAAATATGAATGACAGCAACAACACTCCCAATGATGTGGGAATACCAAATAGCTACACATGTTTAATGTCTGGTAAAGCATTTGAAAGGCATGGTGTCAGCAGTATCCTACAATACTGGCCTGAGAGAGAACAGCCCATCATCCCCTGTAGAACACTGGCAAATAAAATGCTCACTCCTACAAAGGGGCAGGTACAAACGATTGTGGCTTTGCCTTTCTTGTGCAAACATGTTCCTTTCGAAAAAACACACAGGATCCAACTTTCACCCTTGCCTCATCCGTTCTGTGGTGTTTTGTGATTGTGGCTACTTTTAGAAGAGAATAGGTTATTTTAGACTGGTGGGAGTAGGGTGCCCAACAGATTTTTAGGAAGTTCTCTCTATGTGTGGCACTCTCCAATAAAACTCATTTTATTTCACTCTTAGCAAATCCTCTCAGGTGGTATTATATACATGATGGATAATGGGAGGGAAAATATCAAGAGTCATGGAGCTAAAGTTCCTTGTTTAAAATCATGCAAAGGGAATTTTAAACTAAATTTTCATCTAAGTTCCCTACAGGTCACGCTGTTTGGTTGTTGAGCATCACTACGTGAGTGTAAATGTAACTGAATATCCTTTTAGAGCCTCTCCCAACAGGACTTGAGTGTGGCCCAGGTTTTCACCATAGCCCTTTCCTTTGTGTCTTTGACCTGAAGACTTAGGAATTAAAACAGTGGTCTTTGTATCCTTGCACATCTACTAAGGAGCTCTCTGACCTCTAAAAAGTCAGCTCTTTTATCAACATAATTAATTGCAGTACCTACCTCACATGTCTTGTATGGTAATTAAATGGATGAAGTTCTCAGTAATAGTGCCTAACACCATATGGCACTTACGGTTAGCTTTTATCTTCAGGACCCTTACGTTTGAGTCTAAACCACTGACCTCTTCTGAACTACAGACACATATATATTTTGATGTCGATGGGAAGAATATTGACCTGCATGGTCTTGGACCTCCCCAACTCATTCCATGTTCAGAATTGGGCTCACTTTGGACATAAGATAATACAGTTTGCTGCAGTGAGTGATGAGTGAGGACTGTTTTTCCTGTTACTATGTTGTGTCAAGGCTGTTCTTTCTCCTCTATTCTTTTTTGAGGATGATACACTATCCAGGAGTCCTAACTCAGAGAGCTAGGAGTCATCTTGAATTTCTGCATCATCTCTACCCAGCATCAACCAGCTAATCACTAAGTCCAGTTAACTTTCCTTCCTCACGCGTATCTTCTATTTTTTCTGTCCCCATATCAGCATCATTTTTGCTCTCTTTATTTTAATAGGTCTGTAGTGGTCATGAGAATCCATGCTGACCTTCCTGAATGCTCTCCTTCTCAGTGATACCAGGATAAAATCACATCAATCAAGTAGAATTCATCATTAATTTGCCTGAAACCCTTCACCCTCGCTCATTAATTTGGGATCTACTTCTCAAGTTCTTTCTTGTTCCATGATAAACAAGATCACATGCTCCTTGGGTCTTGCCTCTCATATGTACCAGACAGTAACCCCACAATTGTGTTCTGGCATTTTCTGTACATTCTTGTTCTTGAGGGTTGACTATGTTGTCCTTCAGATCTTGAATGTGTTATTTCTGGGAGGGAGTGTTGTTATCTAAAGGTTAAGAGTCATAATGACTATTTGGTCATATTTTGACTATTCCAAGGACATAAAAGACCTGCCAATCATGAGTGAACATAATTCACCAAAGATAAGGAAGCTTTGCAGAATTGTTGGGGTAAAAATGATTATTACTCTCTCTCTCTCTCTCTCTCTCTCTCTCTCTCTCTCTCTCTCTGTGTGTGTGCTGTGAGTGTGTGTGTGTGTGTGCTGTGAATGTATGCTTGTGTGTGGGTATACATGCATGTGTTTGCATGTACTTGTCGAGGTCAGAGGTCTATACTGGGCGTCTTTTTCAATTACTTTCTACATCATTTTTTGAGGGTCTCTCACAGAACCTTATGTTCTCATTTCAGATAGACTGGCTGGCTAGGAAGCACAAAGGATTCTCTTGTCTCTGCCTTCCCAGTGTTGGGATTATAGGTAGGTCTGCCATGCTTGAATTTTGACATGAATTCCAAGGTTCTTATGCTTGGAGAGCAAGCACTTTACCAAATGAGTTATTTCTTCAGTTCCTGCTTAGTTTCCTTTTTATTTTTTTACAGGTGAATAACAGTTTAATCTGTTGGATGCTGAGAAAACTATACTCTGCGTCTCAAGGATATTTTACCAAAGACAAAACAGCTTTAAATGTTGCTGATGCCACCAGCATGGAAAAGAAAGGCTTGTGTATAATTGAGAAGGGTTGAGCTCTCCCCATAGCGTCTGTGTCTTGCACGAATTTGGGTCAGTTTTTGTGGAACTCACTGGTATGGCATTGTTTTCAAACTATAAGGACCCTTTGTGCTCTGTCACCTGAAAAATCATCTAGAAGAGTGACCATTTAGACTTCATCCAGAGAAGTACAATTTGGAAAAAAAAATGGCAATTAAAACATCAATAGAAAAAAAAACACTTAGGAATCTGGAGAGGGATGAATATGCCAGCAGTTTTGAAGATGACACACAGTTCTAAGCACTCAGTAAGCTGTTGAGATAAATACTTCACATGCTACAATTCAGCAACAGGTCATCTTTCCCCAGGGTCATGATGACTGCCTTTAACACACAGCTTGTAAACACAAGCTTAGGTCATTCAAAAATGTGTTTCTTTTTAGTTATCTTCTAGTCAGTCTGAAAATCTTCAAAACAGAGAGTTTTGCTGTCTTGGGCAACAGTGGTCTTTGGTGACTCCTTATTCTGTATATAAATTAGCTCAAACATCTTAAGGGGTTATACATGGTCCCCAGTTCCCCCTGTCAGTGGTGCTGTTGTTTCCTGCGTTTATAAGCTTTGCAACAAACACCTGAACTAGTCAGCTTATTGTAAGACAAATTACTAAATGGCCTTATTAATAAAAACCCAGGGGTGGCAGTGGTGGTGCATGCCTTTAATCTCAGTACTCAGGAGGCAGAGCCAGGCAGAAAAAAACCGAGAGCCAGATATCGGGGTTAAAAACTGAGAGATCAGAGGAATAGGACAAGCCACAGTCAGCCTTACCTCACTGACACCTCAGTCTCCAAGGAGACCTACTTCCTGTATACCCACATCTATATGCCTTTCTGTTCTGCCATCTTACTTCCTCTCTCCACCCAGCTACATCACTTCCTGTCTGTTTGTACGGACCTCCAGACCTCTATGGTTAGTGCTGGCATTAGAGGTGTGTGCCATCATGCTTGGCTCTGTTCCCAGTGTGGCCTTGAACTCACAGAGATCTGGATGGATCTCTACCTCCTGAATACTAGGATTAAAGGCATGAGCTACCATTGTCTGACTTCTATGTTTAATATAGTGGCTTGCTTTTTCCTCTGATCCTTAGATAAGCTTTATTAGGTGCTGTGGGATGTTCTGTAGGTCCTGTGGGAGCCCATTCTCAGGTTCTTTATGGCGTTACCCAGCAGGTCCGTATAGAGGATGATTAGGACCATGGGCCTGAGTGCAGGTGTTTGAGATGGTCTGCACTTGGCTGTGCTGGGGGATGGTCTGTATGTCAAGTTGCTCTGATTGGTTAATAAATAAAACCTGATCGGCCGTGGCTAGGCAGGAAAGATAGGTGGGACTAACAGAGAGGAGATATAAAAGGACAGAAAGGCAGAAGGAGACGCTGCAGCCGCCGCAATGACCAGAGAGGCTGCAGCCGCCGCAATGACCAGAGAGGCTGCAGCCGCCGCCATGACCAGAGACACTGCAGCCGCTGCCATGACCAGCAGCATGTGAAGATGCCAGTAAAGCCACCAGCCACATGGCAAGGTATAGATGTATGGAAATGGATCAATTTAAGATAAAAGCACAGTTAGCAAGATAAGGACAGTTAGCAGGAAGCCTGCCACGGCCATGCAGTTTGCAAGCAATATAAGTGTCTGTGTTTATTTGGTTGGGTCTGAGCGGCTGTGGGACTGGCGGGTGACAAAGATTTGTCCTGACTGTGGGCAAGGCAGGAAAAATCAAGCTACAATTAGGGTGAACAATATATTGGGGAACAGCTTATAAAGAGAAAATGCCAACCATGGCTCATAGTTTCAAAAGTTTTAGTACAAAACTAGGTCAACCTATTACTTTTGGCCTCTTGTGTGTGGTAGCAATGGAGAAGAAAACTGCCTCCCCAGATAGCTAGGAGGTGAAGGAGAAAAGAGGAAGACATAAGGTAACAGAAGCCTCTTCAAGAACATACCCTCAATGATCCAAAGACCGCCTAGTATGTCCCACATCTTAAAGTCCCTACCACTGGCAGTAGCCTCATTGGACTGTTTAACAAATGAGCCTTTGCGGGGACAATCCAAATGCAACATACAGCATGTGTTGTCTCCATTAAGCATTGCTTGCTCCAGGAAGATTAAAGTTGTTCTTTGATGATATTTTGCCTAGAGTATTCTCTCACTGTATGAGACTTCTTGCTTCCCATTTCAAGATTACTGGTATTACAGGATAAAGCTACCACACCTAACTTTTTATGTGGTTTGTAGGCATCTGTGCAGTCTTGAAAAATGATCTCCATAGCTGCATTTTTTTGTTTAAAATGAGTGAGTTTATTAAGCATACAGCAAGAAAAAGAACAAGTAGCAAAGTAGTAGACAGCTATGAGCAGCAGGCCATCAGCACATTGTAATGTCGGGTACTTACTGATCCATCCAGCAGGAAGGACTGGGGTGACCTCCCTGAGAATGCAAAGAAAGACAGTTTTATCAAATTCGGGGTTTACAAATATCCAGCAGAAACTGACTGGAGAAGAAGCCATTATGCTGGACTTGAGGATTGAGAGCCTCGCCACTGATGAAATCACAACTTCTCATTCCCACTGCAGGCATTTTCCCCCCAAGGAAAGTAAAATAATCCATGTCTTTTATTTTGTTTTGATTTAATTACATAACAGATAACCAACTGTTCCCTGAAAACCTCACATGCATACATATATACACACACACATACAAAGAGTTCACTAACTGCAAGTGTTTCCTTCATTTCTAATGTAGAGTTTAGATTTTAGCAACATAAAGAACAATTTTTTAGAATTTATAAAATGTATTTTATCATCTTATAAAATGTATTTTATAAAATTAAAGAAAATAAAATTAAGGATGTTCTCAACCAAACACATGGTGTCCTTTGAGTGAACTGTTCTGTTTGTCCTCACCAACAAGGAACTTACTTATAACTAGCTCAAGGTGCTCACAACAGGAAGCTCTGTTGGAGAAGGTTTGCCTTTTCACTATTCCCAAGAATAGTGTTTTCAACACCTTTCGCTGTCTGAGGTTCTCCCCTCTCCCTGTTCCAAACCCAGTGGGCTAGCCTGACCTGGGACAGGTGGTTTGGGAGGACATAAGCATATTTGAGCATGAGACAAGGATGGGCTTCCCCACTCCCGGGAATGTGCTTCTTGGTAAGCTTAAACAGCACCCAACAATTTGCCAAGGCAAGTGCTTTGCCAAGTAAGAGCTGTCTAAACCATGTTTGGCTGGCTTGAGAAGCAGTCCAGTAATAACTGTCATACATTCAAATGTACTCTTACAGCATGTCTGACACTTCATCATATATTATCTGTTGTGTGCAAGTTGTGCCCGACTAAGCATTGAAGTGAACCTCTTATCTCTCTCCCTTTTAGCCCATTCATGATGGATAAAATGAATTGCATATGAACTCTAAATGTCAGTTTTGCTTTGACATCTGAGTTAGTATAACATCCATTTATTCATCACTCAACAAGCATTCATGCATATTTATCGGGCACTGTTACAATGTGACAGGACCGGTTCTAAAATCAATTGCACATTTTTTGTCTTATAGGACATTGTGGTATGTGATATCATATTTCAGGTATATGCCAATGTTTTTTATTTCTATACTTATAAGCATTCAACATGTATTATGTGAATAATTGAATTGCTGGCTTCATAAACCTATTGACTAAATTTGTTTCTCCAGTCACTACTTGGTTTAAATTACTGGTTTAATTACCAAACAAATAAGTAGTTTGGACCTAGTTTTCCAGATCAAATATTACCTGTTCGCACTTTCTTTGGGATTTCAAATACCATCTAATCATGTTGGCCTTCAAGCATTGCTTAAAAAGATATTTTACTTTATTTTTAATTATGTAGTTGTCTGTGTGTATGTGTGTGTGCATGCACACACACAGGCACACATGTGTGCACATAAATAAGCACAGGTGACCACTGAGTCCAGAAGAGGATGCTGAATCCCCTAGAGCTGGTATTAGGAACTGGCTGTTGGGAACCACCACATGTGGTTGCTGGGAACTGAACTCTGGTTCTCTGCAAGAGCAGTAAATTGCTAAGCCCTTTGCCAGCCCCTCAAGTGTACTTTACTCCTTTTCTGTTTATTCTGTAACAGGATTTCTCTGTGTAACCCTGGCTGTCTTGAAACTCACTGTATAGACCGGCTGGTCTCAAACTCAGGGATCTGCCTGCCTTTGCCTCCCAGGTGCTGGGAGTAAAGGTGTGCACCATCACACCCCACTTCAAGCATACATTTAAGACACCAGAAGTGCGTTTTCAAATGTAGTTGAAGACACTGAAGGGTCTATAAACAGTAAAAAGAATTCTCAGTTCTATTATCCCCAAAGCACTGCTTAAACTACAGTTACGGGCTGCCTTCAGACCCACAGTTTGGCATAGGCCCAGTCAGAGCCATTTGCCCAGAAGTCAATAAATTGTGCCCTCTAGAGTTGTTCAATGTGACAGCTTCATCAGCTGACTGTTGTGTGTGTATAACTATGGATGTATTTTTCTTGGCCACAGTCATTCTTTTCTAATTTTTACAAATAATGTTTTCAATAGTATTAAATTTGCTTTCTTGGCTGCCTCCCCCTTTGCTCTATCCATAAGATTAGGGCCCCTGTTTCATCCTTGGGGCTCCCAGAGAAAGAGGAGTCCTGTATCCTTAGGACTCCCAGAGAAAGAGGAGTCCTGTATCCTTAGGACTCCCAGAGAGAGGAGTCCTGTATCCTTAGGACTCCCAGAGAAAGAGGAGTCCTGTATCCTTGGGGCTCCCAGAGAAAGAGGAGTCCTGTATCCTTAGGATTCCCAGAGAAAGAGGAGTCCTGTATCCTTAGGACTCCCAGAGAAAGAGGAGTCCTGTATCCTTAGGACTCCCAGAGAAAGAGGAGTCCTGTATCCTTGGGGCTCCCAGAGAAAGAGGAGTCCTGTATCCTTAGGACTCTCAGAGAGAGGAGCCCTTTTTTTTCTGCCAGTTTTGATAGCTTCTACCAGGATGCTAAGATGTAGAAGTACTTCCTATAACAAAACATCAAGGCCCTATCTGAGTGCTCTTAGTTCCTATGTGCACAACATATCCGTCACCAGCAACACAGAGTACAGGGTATGGGAGTGAGAAGGGACACAGCAGAACTAACAACCCCAAGTAACTGCCGGCTCCATTTCAGTTAATGTAGTTATCTAGAAAGGGTATGGCAGACAACAAACACCTTTGATCTAGTAATGCTATGAAGTTATGAAAAAGGAAATAAACTAACATCACAAGCATACTAGTGGCATTCACTGCTTGCTATATCTCATGTTATGAGGCTAGTGAGCTCTGTTCCTGCTTATGTCTTTATTTTATCCAACTCATTCTAGATGAACTTTTAAATGGAAAGCAAAAAATGAAAACATCAGAAAACTTCGTATGACTATTAAATAACTTTTAGATATGGATTTGAACAGCAAAATAACAGCAACAATAATAAATGACAATACTAAACGATTTGCCTGTATAAGAAGAAATTTTCTACAAATATTAAGCTTTAAGTGTGGGACAATGAACAGTTAACATCCTTATGCATAATATCGATCTTTGCCCAAAAGAAAATTTGTCAAAGGGAATAAAATAATAAAAGTGGCTCATATGTAATTAAAAATATTAATACCTAGAAGTGCAACTTTAACTGGCTAGCTCTGGAGTATCTTTCACTCCCTTTGCCCGGCAACTGTCATGACAGGTTATTAACAATGTTTGAAGCCCCTTGCCTCAATCCCATAGCAAATATCAATTTGTATATTTCAGTCAACCACAGTGCAAATTTCTCTGTGATTTGTCCTGGCTCCTTCATCTCCCACCAGCATTGTGCACAGCGATGTCTATGAGTGTTTGCCTCCACAGCCTTGAGCCTGCACCACTTTGGGAACCTGAAGTCCAGCTGAGAAGGGTCAGTTCTCACAGAAGTAGACATCATATATCCAGTTTTCTGAATAAGCTCAAGAGGATGGGAAATAAGACGGGCACAGGGACTGCCACCCACGCCAGATTCCCTAGTCTCCTGTGTCCCTGGTGTGCCTTATGTAACAGAAAACCATTGGAAGACACAGATGTAGAAACTAACATTGTGGCTATATGGAAACGCATGGGCATGAAGAGGACAAAAATAGCAGCCCTGCAATGGCAGAGTCATAGTTATTTATAAATCACTGTTAAAAGCATACATATAAAGCCTTTAAAGGTTTTAATGGAAGGCAGGAAACTTATTCATAGCTGTAATATCATGTAATAAACTAGAGCTTCCAGAAGGAAATATATATTGTTTCTTCCCGAGGCTCAGTACAGTGTCTCTCTCATTGTCTGTCCCAAGCTTAAATGACCTGTGTAGCAATGTTAAGAAAAAAAAGTCAAAGAGAAGTAAGTTCCTTGGGAGGTAGGATAATAAAATTTTTTTGACCTGATAATTTTCTCAGAATTTTAAATCATTTAAAAAAATGGGTGGTGGTGGCGTACATCTTTAATCCCAGTGCTTGGGAGGCAGAGGCAGGCAGATCTCTGTGAGTTTGAGGCCAGTTTAATCTACAAAACGAGTTCCAGGACAGGCAAGACTTTTACATAGAGAAATTCTGTCTCCAAAAAGAAGAAAAAACAAAGCTAGATGTGATTGCTATGGGATGTCTTTCTATATACTGTGAATATGTTTTATTACCATTGGTTAATAAAGAAGCTGCTTTGGCCTATAGCAAGGCAGGATATAGCCAGGCAGGAAATCCAAGCAGAGATACAGGGAGAAGAGGGCAGAGTCTGGGATACAGGACCTAGCCTCTGAAGGAGCAAGGTGCCAGAAGACTGGTAAGCCATGTGGCAATATAGAGATTAATAGAAATGGGTTAATTTAAGATGTAAGAGTTAGATAGTAACAAGCCTGAGCTATTTGGCCCAGCATTTATAATTAATATTAGCGTTTGTGTGATTATATGGGGACTGGGCAGTTAAAACAAAGAAAAGCTCTGCCATCAATTACAATGTGGTGGCACACTCCTTTATCCAAGTACTCAGGAGGCAGAGAAAAGCAGATTTCTGTGAGTTCTAGGCCAGCCTGGGATACATGGTGAGATCTTGTCCCAAATAAATAAACGGGCTGGAAGGATGGTTCAGTGGTTAAAGTACTTGCTGCTCTTCCAGAGGACCTGAGTACTCACACTAGGTACCTCATGACCACCTGTAACTCCAGCTCCAAGAAATCTGATGCTCTCTTCTGCCCCTGTCAGGCACCTGGACACATGAGGCATTCACACACACACTAACTAACTAACTAACTAAGTCATTAAAAAACATTAAACAGGGTCATGAGGTAATATGATTCATCCTTACATTCATTCATACATACATTCTATGTATTCAAAACTGATAAACTGAGTTTTGTTTAACTGTATTTTGTCTTTTATTTTATATGCCAGATAAAAAGTAGGAAATAACTTATGAATCAATGGTTTTATGTTGGAAAAATTTAAAGTAAGTTTCAATGAATTCTTATTAAGTTGCATAACCTCAATGGCTTTGCTTTTCATAAATGAATGGCATCTTGGCTTTTCTGAAACCCCCAGTAGTAGCTACAGAATTCTCTGCACGTTGGTTCTCTCAGAAGGCTGCTCCATACACATACATCCTACCAATTCTTTGAACAACCATTGTGTCCCTAAGAGAGAAGTACATGCTCTTTCCCCACAAAATAAGCAATTGGAGAATATTAGATTAACCTCTATGAATTTCTTTTCTCCTGAAAAATCCAAGAGGAAAAACACATTCATATCAGTAAATCCTTTTTAGTAGAATAAGCAGGGCTCAAAAACATCCATTTAAGAAATACTTTGATATCTAAAATTATGTAAATAACAACTCTCTTTTTAATAAGATGTTCTGACGGCATTTGTATTTTTCTATATGTAAAGAACACTGCATTTTAAATAATGCTTCAACAGTCACACTAGTAAAATGATAATATGTCCTCTGAAGACTATCTTTTAATTTACTTCTAAATCTCTAATAATGAACCTAGCAATTGATCAAATTATTGCTATAACAAGCTAAAAAGGTAATGGTGGCAATTCTGAGGCATGAATAAGGGGGGGGTGGTGGAAGGCCATTTTTTCAAGGAAGGTAGATTCTATGTATTCTGGCTATTGGTTTCTGGGAAATTTTAACAGTAAATCATGGAAGTAATGTTATATGCTTACGGAGACTGGGTTTATGACCTGAGCACTCACTATTGGTTGTAGGATTCCAACTTTCTATAAATAAAATGTAAATTAGACCAATGACCAGAAGAAATGCATTTAAGGACAACTTGCAGGTAAATCACACTTTATCTCTCAGTTTAAAATAGCCAGGGATTCGTTCTTTGGAAGTTGGCTTGAAAGCAAACCAGAAGCCGTACCGGAATCCCACATCCTCTCCATTTCTGGATGTTAACTTCCCCGCCGTCTGGTACAATATTATTTATCCAGGCCCATATGTCTTTACCGAAACCTCAGCTTTCCCTTAAGTGTTCCTTATAGCTATTTTCTTTTCCTGTTTTAGAACCCATCTGAGGTGAGTTTTATAGTTAGTTGTCATAGTTATTTGATAGTCTTACTCTGGAATATTTTCTTGTCTTTTCCTGTGTCTTTCTTGGCCTTGACAATTTTACAAAATAAATGCCAATTTCTTTTCACAGTGACTGTTAATTTGGGTTTGTATGTTTCCTTGTGCTTAGAATTTAGATTATTTGCTTTGGGAGTGATAGAAGAATTACAGTATTTTTTCAGTACATGTTTTATTGTAAGACCTAAAGTTAAAGTCAACCTGTAAGGCCCACCTGCCCAAGGACCAGGTAACTTCTTGGAATGCTGGAAATTGTAGTTGTGGAAAATAATAGCCAAGCCATATGGGGAAATATGGTAGCCATATGGGTTTGTCTTAAAAGGCCCTACAACACATGTCGGGGCCATTCATCTGGGATTCCAGGGAGTGATCCTGACCAAAGCCCATCCTGGTCAATATTTAATTAAAGCTTGTTTCAAATTTAGCTTAAAATTGTGGAACTGTTTTTTTTTTTTTTCTCTAGTGAATCTCAGGATTAACTCTTATCAGGAAGTACATATGGTTATTTGTTTTAATATTCACCATATTAACATAGTTTAGGTGGGTTCTTCCATACTGATCTATGTTAGATATTATTTTACACTCTGGAGTCAAGAGATGTTAGTGAGGACATAAATTGATACTCCATTAAAATTTGGTTCTTGAAGCTGGGTGGTGGTGGCGCACGCCTTTAATCCCAGCACTCATGAGGCAGAGCCAGGCAGATATCTGTGAGTTCGAGGCCAGTCTGGGCTACCAAGTGAATTTGGTTCTTGAGTATTTCAGGATGTGAATAGAGATGCCCAGCACTCACTTGTCCCTCCAGGAAGAAGAAAGTAATAGTAGAGCTGCATTTTGATGTGAGTAACTATGAGAGAACACTTGGCATCAGCAAGAGAAAATCATGGACCTTAAAAGACCCAGAGGCCAGAAAACAGCAGAGTGAGGGGAGCAAGCTTCCAGCATCTGTGGTTTGGGCCCTAGAACTGGCGGAGGAGAGCCTCCTTTGTGGGGTGGGGGGTAGAGGAGTCGGGGGGTGTAGACGTCATTAGCCCGGGTGCCAACCATCCTGGCCATCGGAAAGCTTCACAGTCCTCATAAGTAACCTAAGCCTGCACATCGGCATTGCTTTGGACCACACTCTCACACGCACTCTCCCGTCATCTCCCAGCAATCCATGGGGTTCTGGAGCCAAGAGCCATCTTGAGATGTGATCTACTTCTGAGGTCGTCCTACTTTCAGGATCGGAAACCACAACATATTTCCACCTCTGGTATCCCACAGATACTGGAGTCAGTGGGTAGCCTACTCCTTTATGAACCCAACTTGGCTTCGCAGAGTGACTCTGACTCAGACCCTCCAGATGCCCCATACTGGGGATGGGTGTTGCAGTCTGGCAAAAACACATGGCACTGCCCTCACAAACTGGAAGAACCGGGAGCCTGATCTCAGAGACCAATGGCACGGAGGGTCATGTGTGGGTTTGTAACAGTATCAAGATGGAAAGCAGACACCCATGCAGTTCCAACTGTCTGTTCCCACTCACTGCACACAGATGAATATCACTGGCAGGTGCTGAAACATCTAGAGAATGCCGTGGCTCAGCCTCCTCCAGACACGTGGCCAAAGGAAGCTTGTGAGCGATGTTGCCTGGCTCCTGCCATGTCTTGCTGCTGCTAGATGCTAGTGCTGAAGTAGGGAATAAAATACTATTAACTCACCCTTGGTGGCAGAGCTGGAGGTGGCTGAGGTCCTGCTCCTGGCTTATCAATTCCTTTCCAGCAGCATAAAGGAGTACCACATTTCCTGCCGTCCCTGCCCTACACAATTTACCCCGCAACTTGTCTAACCATGTGCCACCATCATGACGGGCTGTGGCCACCACAGAAGGTGTGTTCTGCTTCTAGACACCAGTCTTTACTGCGCGTTGTCTGACCTCACTCCCCTGTCCGGCCAGTGGACAGGTGCTTTGGCTGTTCACCAGTACCGTGGCTGCCAGTGCTGGAGCTCCTTGTGGTAACAGCCAATATCAGCAGCACCTGGAGAAACCTACATCCATCACACTGTAGGGAGCACACTCCCACTGTAGGAATGACCAATCATGTAGTGTCCATCCTCTACATTTTAACGTTTATGCAACATCCACTTGCACTGTTCATATGACCTACAGAAACAACGGTGTCTGCAGTTCACAACGTGCAACATTCCCAGACTCATTAACCACAGCCAAGGAGACCCTGTCAGTGACATCATCACATGGGACCCCGGGTCCACCTACTCCCCTATTTTTTCAGGTCCTAGAAGACAAGAAATGGTGGTGGGGAGCACAGCTTCACTAAAATCAGTCTGTGTTCAGAAGTAACAAATTACAAATAGACTATATTATATAAGGCCCAGTTGCCTCTGATAATTATATCTATTTTAGCTTCTAAGTTGGTAACTAATGGAAACTAAGAAATAGCAGTGGACTTGGAGAGCCAGCTGACATTCCGACCACAAGAACCTGGGGCAAGGTCAAGTAGAATGCTTTCCACCACTGCCTCCCATGTGACTGCTTTCAGCAACTGAAAACTGGAATACCTACCTACCTACCTACAAACGTGTGTGTGTGTGTGTGTGTGTGTGTGTGTGTGTTTCCTGACAGCAATCACTTGATTTTTAAAGTTTTGCTGAAAATAGTATTCTGGTTCCTTAACTATTACCCACCACTAACTCATTCTCCTGCTGAAATGATTGGACAATCACATCTCACCCTCTACACATAGGCTTCCTCCAGCCTCTGCCCACACTCCTCCACAGTCACCCTGCAGCATGCCTTTGGTGTGCATGGTCCTGTGGCTGCTCCTCTGCTCTCTTGTTTCTCTCTTTCCCATCTCATCCTCTTTATTGGGTCTTTTGATCCTCTTCTAATACTTTGGCCTTTTCAACTTAACCCTGGGAGAAGAATTACTCTTCGCCACCGGTGGCTCTTTTGATCTCATGTCCTGTGCCTTTCCCCAATCTGTTTCTAGTCGCTCCCCTGCCCCGCACTCCAGTGAAGCCCTCTTTAGTACACTCCCCATGGAAGTTGGGTTTCTCTCTTGGGTGACCGCTTTGTGCGTAGTCCCAGCCCTCTTGTGTTTCCACTCTTATTTCCGGTATGTTTTCTATGCTGGCTGCTATTGTTAATTTGGTTCCTCTGCTGGGATTTTTACAGGAGGGCCTTTGTCACAGCAGATCATTAACAGATCATAACAGATCCTGCCCTCCTAGGTATGTATGCCAGGTTGGGGGATGATCCTTGGCAATGGAAGAAAAACATGTATTTCTTTGATCTTTGTGAAGAATCGAATCCCATTCTACTTTTTTTTCAGTGGTTTCCCTTCCGAACATCATGTTTCCGACCTTATTTTTATATATAATAATTTTAGGTTTTGGACTCCAGGGGGTAGAATCGGGGCCTTGAGTACGCTAGGTAAACATCCTATCACTGAGGTGACAGTTCCTCAGTGGCAGCAGCACAGGGAAGTAACACATTTCCTGCTGTCACTACTCCAACACAATTCACCCTGAAACGTCTCAAACCATGCACTGCCATCACGCCTGGTTAGATGTCCTTTAAAACTAGTCCTTTGCTAAGCTCACTTGATTTGTTCTATTTGCTGTTTCCTCCTCTCCTTTTCTTCCCTGATATTGGGAATTTAATC
This sequence comes from Peromyscus maniculatus bairdii, assembly GCF_049852395.1. Taxonomy (NCBI): domain Eukaryota; kingdom Metazoa; phylum Chordata; class Mammalia; order Rodentia; family Cricetidae; genus Peromyscus; species Peromyscus maniculatus. The sequence goes on along the minus strand of NC_134856.1, from coordinate 123,632,560 downwards.
CAGAGCCACACACGCATGCTAAGCTAAGCATATGTGCATACACATAAGCCTCCTCAGCCCCCGGCACAGCTGCTGTTCTCAGATGCACCCTCCAGACTTTCTGGCATACTCCAGGGACTTCTGACCCCTTGGACCTCAACCAGAATCCACGGTTAAGCAAAGGATGGCTTCTCTCTTGCTGAAAGTGGACACTTTTTTTTAATATGAGTCCCAGGACTCTGTTACTTCTGGAATCACGGGGTGAAACTGACTTTGTATCTTGTAATGCAATCTAGGCTCATGCCATAGTTGGAAGAAACTGGAGTTCAAGGTGGAGGGTGTGTTGGCGGCGGGGGGGGGGGGGGGGGGGGGGCGATCATGATTTGTTCTCTGCCTGGAACACATCTGTTGGTGGCAGGGCTGACTCTGCTGCTGCTTGCCTGGTGAGGAGTCTGCACAGCTCCAGCCTGTCACTCTGGGGCTGCCTGTCAGGCACCTTGCTGCTCTTTGCTGCTGCAGCAGCAGAGAAAACCAGGGGATTGACATTTCTTCTCCTCACATGCAAGGACCCAAGCCAAATGAGGGGAGAAATGCATCAAAATTTTTCCAAGTGTTCTCTCTTGGGTATATTATGTTGGTTATACACGACTTTTTCTGTTGTCATCAGATTGTATTTTGAATTGACCAGTAGTCATCGTGTATATTCCTTGGAACAATGGCATTTTGGTATGTGCTTACAATGTAAAATGATTAGACTCAACTGATTGATACACGCAGCACCTCATCCACTGCTTAGATTTTCTTTTTTGCAGCGCTGGGGTTAGAGTCGAGGGTCTTTTGCATACAAGGTAAGCATTTTATCACTGTGCAACACTCCCAGCCCTCACAGTGGCATTGATTCTTGTGACCTCAGGATGCAACAGTCTCAGAACTTATTCTACACTCTTTGTTTCTATCCTTTCCATTTCCTTCCCTGTCCTTGGCCTCTAGTCCTTATAATTAACCTTTTAGGTTCTGCATATAAGTTTGTTTGCACAGTATTTGCTTGGGTTTCTGGATTATGAGACAACATAATACCCTTCATGTTGACTCAAGCCATCTCAGCTGAGAGGACCATCTCCTTTCAAAGGTGAATTGTGTTTGTGAGTGTTAGGTTTCCTTTATCTACTTATTTGATGATGCTTCCCTGTCCTGGTTCTTGTGGATAATGCTGCAGTGAACATGTGTGGGCAGATGTGGCTTGGGCATACTGATTTCCATGAATTGCTCAGTCAACTAACACAGCATGGCCCTCAAGAATTGCCACATGCCCATTCTGAGACCCCTGCAGTGGCAGGAACTAGGCCACTGAGAAATCAATCAACTCCTCCCTAGTCAGTTCCAGACATGTGACAAAGGCGAATCTTCAGCTAAAGTGGACGTGTGGAGAATGTTCAGTGAAATAAGAGGGTATGCAGAGCATGAAAAGAGCAGATGCAGACACAGAAGCAAGACACCAAGACTCCCCATGCTCACAGAAGGAAAGGCCCAGCCCCCAGTTCCCAGCATGCCCCATACTAGCCACAGGAATGATCAAGCAGAACTGAGCTAGACATCAAACACAGTCTTTAGAATTCAAATTCATTCTGCTATTGCTCAGAGTAGGGAACAGAGGAGAACACATCTTTGCCCACCTCACAGGGATTTTAAGTCCACCTAGCCCTTTTCATAGTCTCAGCCTTCTTTTCAGGGTGATAAGAAGTAAATTTTATATCCAATAGCCCAGCGCTCTCACAACACTCAAAAATATTTCAAAATTTACGATGAAAGCTAATATCAATCTCATGGGACTGGTTTCTTAGAACTTTATCTGCGATATCACCTCACAATGTTGCCCAGGCTTGCCCTGAGCTCCTCTGCACTAGTGATCTCCCTGCCTTAGCTTCCAAAGTAGTTGGGACTGTGGGTGTGCACCACCATGCCTGGAAGATGCTAACATTTAATTATTTCCCCTAGATGTTTGCCATGCACGTGAGTAAGAAAGAGTAGGCTGAAGCAGAGACCACACCTTACCACTGAACATCAGTTTGAGGGGAAACCTCTGTAATCCTTCTTCAAATCAATGTAGCAGAAATGGGCAGTGCGTGAATACTCAGGGTAAGGAGGGAGGTGGTCCGAGGAAACAGGGCAGTAAAATAGCAGAAATCTGGTGAGGGCTAACAAGCCTTTCGGCAGCACCTGTCTTTTATTTACTTTCCTCCTTGGTTTTCACGGGACACCATAGGAAATGCCTCAGTACAGAAGCAAGGCCATTAGCCTAATGACGCAGCTTTATGGGAGTGCTGACTTAAGAACTCTTAATGTGCACACATGGCTTGCCCATCTATTTCAATCAGCCTCACTAGACAGTTGCTTAACCACCCACATCTATTCGCTAGCTGCGTCTATTCTTAAAGCACCTGCTACTGACTCTATCCCCTTACCTGGGCAAATGTGGATGATCCAAGGTCAAGGGATGGCTTGGATAGTTAGGGTCAGGTGACACATTTGACATTTGGAAACTTGCAAATATGATGGCTTATGCAGAAATGACTTGACTAACTCTAAGCTCTCCTGGTTGACTTATCATCAACTAAACTTCTTGAGAAAACTTAGGTCACCTCCCTTTTCAGCTCTTCCCTAACCGAGCTGCTTACCTGCAGGGGGTGGGCTTCCACCCTCACCATGGCGACAGGATCCTATTTGTTTATTTATTTTTCTTACTTTCATGGGTGAGGTGTGAGGATGTATATACTGCATGTATATGGGCACATGTGGAGGCCTGAGGTCGATGTCAGGAATCATCCCTGATTGCTCTTCCACCCTCTTCATTGAGTTGGGGTCTCTCAATCATATGCAAACTTTGCCAAGGTGCCTATTCTTGCCATCCAGCTCACTCCAGGGATCTTCTGTCTCAGTCAGGGATGACTGATGACATCAATTTCAGGCCTCCACATGTATCCACATACATGTAGAATATACACATTTACACCCCACACATGAAAAAGAAGTGGAGTATAGTGATAGAAAAAGTTTACATTTATTTATATGCATGTAGATGCCATGACATGGTATGCATGGGTACACACATGGAGGAAACCTTTTGAGAATCAGTTCTGTCCGCCATGTGGGTTCCAGAGAAAGGAATTCAGGTCACCAGGCTTAGCAGCAAGCACACTAAGTCACTGAGCTACCTCGCAGGCCCCTCTGAACTCTAGACTTTCTCTCCTATGCTACATGCACACCCATATGCGAGTGCACTCTGCAGACCTGTTTGTGATTCTCTCATGGAGGAAGGGCCCATGGAGCTAGATCAAAGGGAAGCTGGGCTGGGAGTGGGGAGGAAGCCAGGCGGACGATCACAGCTACATTCGCACTGTGGTCTCATCAGGTGGGAGCCTGTTACTATCCACAGGATTAACTCCCACTGCCTAGTACCTACTGCGTGTTTTGCCACCACAGTCCTGCAGACTCAGGACCCTAGCAGCCACTGAGGTTCCTCACCATCGTTAAAACATCCCTGCAGGCACAGCTTCCTTTCGTTGTGAACTACTGATTCAATTTCCCAAGTCAACACATTTGTGCTGCATAGTTTTATGTCAACTTGACACAAACTAGAGTCATCTGAGAGGAGGGAACCCAATTAACAAAATGCCTCCACAAAATAGGGCTGTGTGCAAGTCTGCAAGGCATTCTCTTAGTTAGTGATTGGGGGCCCAGCCCACTGTAGGTGGTGCCATGCCTGAGCAGGCAGTCCTCGGTTCCATGAGAAAGCAGACTGAGTAAGCCAGAAAGCACACTCCTCCGTGGCCTCTGCACTCCTGCCTCAAGGTTCCTGCCCTGTTTGAGGTCCTGCCCTGACTCCCTTCATGATGAACAGTGCTGTGGAAGTGTGAGCCAAAGAAACCCTTCGCTCCCCAAGTTGCTTTGGTCGTGGTGTTTTGTCACTGCAGTAGAAACCCTAAGACAACCTTTGATGGGCCACTAGGAGTTTCTGCTCTACCTGGTCCTGGGCTGGAACTGGTTCTGCTCTACAGTGCCAGCAGAGGACACCGTGAAGCTGTTTGACTCACCTTCTGCCTCATGCTCTGCCCACTCTTCCCTGACACCCCACATTCACAGACCCTCAGTACTTTCAGTTTTTCCATTTCTTTTAGGCTCTAGGGTCCATCACCTTCCTCCATACTTCTGTGGATTCTGCCTCTTTGACTTAATGGCAGCCATCTAGAAGCTTCTATTAGTCTTGGCTTTTTGTTATACTAATAATCTGGATATCTCTCATAGGATAAAAAAAAAGCATTGAATCATAATGAACACATCTCTCACAAATATGACTCAATAATTCAGTATAAGAATTCCACATAGAAGCTTGGGTTCCCCAATGAAAAGCTATCCCCCAGAGAGTAAATATGTGAATGAGTTGTTAAAAGGATTAGACCTCAATGCTTAGAGACATAAATGCAGGCAGACTGGTGAAGAAAATCAGCAAAGGCCTTGAGTGGCACAAAAATATTAGCACAGCATTGTTAATAGGCTTTGGCAGTTTCAACAAACAGACAAGTAGAACTTACCTCCATCCTATGCCATATGAGAAAGACCACCAAGGTGCATTTCCTAGCAGCTCCTGGGTTCCAGGGAGAGCAAGGCACACACCCCCATCCTGGTGTCATTCAGTTCACATGGTGTGTGGACAGCAGGACTGAACGTTGTTTACCAACCAACCAGGGTGGGAACCTGTCCTTTGAGAGGAACAGTTGGATTACTGGAGGATTTTATTTTTCCCAGCCTTGTCTTCCTGAGCTGTTGAGAGGGTTTTCATCTTTGCTGGGACAAGGTCATTCTACTCCCCTCCAAAAGCCCATGGCAAACCAAGGTTCTGTTTCCCCAAAGTTCCCACCGGGGAACCAGTGGGTTGATAAGGGTGACTGACAGAGCATGGGTGACCCCAAAATAGTGGCACTAGGAGATCTGCACATGGATGACTTCCCTGTGGCTGTGTAGATGGAGATTCTCTCCCATCTTCCCCCAGCCTATAGACTCTAATCCCTTCCTGAGACAAGCGCAATTAGGGCATAATTGCATACAACTGGCTTGGAGGAGTGACTGGAGACTCAGGTGAGGGTTCTATGATGATACCTGTTTTGCCTAGAAAAGAATGTCCACCATCCACAAGTCCAGCTGTGATGATGTTTTGTAACCAGGCCAGCTGAACTCCTGAAGACTCAGCTTGTCCTGCATGGAGGATAGTGCTGAACAACAGCTGTGATATCAAAAGGCAACTAGAACAGAGGAAACAGGTGCATTCACACATCTGGATGGAAGCTGTCAGACAGTGCTACTTGTGGCCTGGGAAGGGAGTAAGTGGTGTTCCCTTTGCATCAGACTTGCAAAGTAAGTGAGCTTGACTTTGTGTTCACAAAGGAAACATGAAAAAAAATTAAGTAGCTGTGATAATTTGAAAATGAAACAACTTAGAAATGTTCAGTTTGGGCTGGAAATATGGCTCATTGCTTAAGAGTACTTGTTCTTCAAGAGGACCAGACTTCAGTCCCCTGCACCCCTGTGGGGTAGCTTACAGCCACCTATAACTTCAGGTCCAAGAGATCTGTGTGGGGGTATTGTGTTCCCCAAAATATTGTGTACCTTAATAAACTTACCTGGGGTCAGAGAACAGACAAGCCACTAGTTAGTCAGTGATAGCACACGCCTTTAATCCTAGCATTCCAGAGATAGAAATCCCTCTGGATCTGTGTGAGTTCAAGGTCACATTGGAAATAGCCAAGCATGGTGACACACACCTTTAATCCCAGAAAGCCAGCCTTTAATCCCAGGGTGTGGTGGTAGAAAGTAGAAAGATATATAAGGCGTGAGGACCAGAAACTAGAGGATTTGGCTGGTTAAGCATGTGGCTGGTTAAGCATTCAGGCTATGGAGCAACATAGTTCAGCTGAGATTCATTCCGGATGAGGACTCAGAGGCCTCCAGTCTGAGGAGACAAGACCAGCTGAGGATCCGGCGAGGTGAGATAGCTGTGGCTAGTTCTGTCTCTCTGATCTACCAGCATGGACCCCAATAACTTGCCTCGGGTTTGATTTTATTAATAAGAACCTTTAAGAATCCTGCTACATCTGGCGCCCAACGTGACAAGAATCCATTAAAAACTGCTTGGCTTGGCGGCAGGTCCGCTTTCCCGCAAGGGCGGCAGGCGGCCCGCGGCGGCGGCGGCAGCGGCGGCACACGGCGGCCGGCGGCGATCGGCTTGTTAGTCCGAGCTGCTGGCGTCCTAGTCCGGGTAGCAACTTCTAGCCCGGGCCTAGGTCTGTGAGCAGCTTGCCTAAAGCCGGTGCTACAAACAACTCAGACCTGCCCTGCCTGTAAAGCCAACGCACGTGGTCGGAGCTTAAGGAAGCCAGACCCAAGCCTTGACTCGGCACAAGAGGGAACACGTGGCTGCATTTAAGCTTTAGCCGGCTACGCTTTCTTGTGCGTTCTCTCTTCTCTCTCTCTCTCTCTCTCTCTCTCTCTCTCTCTCTCTCTCTCTCTCTGGATTTACACCTGGGACACTAGGTGGCTGCTTTGAAAATCCCCTCGGATTTCTACTGTTCTACGCAGATTTGGTAAGTCATAATATATCAGATATTTTAAAGGAAACTATCTAAAAGAGAATTTTTTTTCCACATTAAAAAACAAATGGGTTTTATGTGTGCATTGGAAGAAAATTGGTTTTTGTTCGAAATTTTAGGCAGTCTGGCAATGGAACAACTATATAATATTAGTATTGGTGGAATTATGCACCTCATCACTATAATAATCCACATTTTAATATTTAAAAAGATAGTCCATTTAAGTGCCAGGATAACAGCGTTAGAAGAACTTGTTAAACCTGTAAAAATTCAGACAGAAGAAATTAACAGTGAAGTTGTTTCAAGTCGGGATCATAAGGTTGCAGAAAGAAAGCCTGTTTTCACACAGTCACCCTTAATTTATCCTGTAACAGTACAGCAGATGCCTGATCAAATAGCTACACAAAATACTTGGGCTCCAATTGAAATGTTGGATTTAAAAAGGTTTAAGGAGGCAATAGTATCTTATGGCATGCATTCCCCATATGTAAAGCAAATGTTAAACACTTGGTCAACATATAATAGGATAGTACCACAGGACTGGCGGGACCTCGCACAAGGTGTTCTGGAACCCAGCCAGAGACTTCAATTTCTGACTTGGTTTAAGGAGGAGGCTAAAAACATAGAAAAACAGTGGAGGGATAAAGGAGTACAAGTTTGCCAGGATCAGCTTATGGGCGAAGGCCAATATGCTTCAGCACAAGCACAATGTTTATATGATGTCCAAACCCTAATTTTATGTCGAACGGCAGCCTTGAATGCATGGGACAAAGTTGAGGAACCAGGAAAAAAATCTGAGTCATTTACAAAGGTGAAGCAAGGCCCAAAAGAGTCTTTTACAGATTTTTTACAAAGACTGGCTTCAGCAGTAAAGAGAACGGTCTCGGATTCAGAAGCTGGTAAGGCAATAATTGAATCTTTGGCCTTTGAGAATTCGAATGCAGCATGCAAAAGAATAATCAGGCCATTAAGGGCAAGATCTGCACCTATGGAAGATTGGATTAGAGAAACAATTAATGTTGAAGCTGATGAGCATGATGATACATGGGTAGGAGAAGTAATTTCAAAAGGTTTGAGGAGTGTTAGATGTTTTGGATGTGGAAAGCAAGGACATTTGAAAAGGGACTGTAGACAGGTCATTTCCAGAAACAATGTTTCTTCAAGGAACAATGGCAACAGAATGCCCCTTCCTTCTGGAGTATGCAGAAGGTGTGGTAAGGGAAAACACTGGACCAACGAATGTAGATCAACAAAGGACAGACAGGGTAATCCTTTGCCTCAGTCTTCGGGAAACTCCCAGAGGGGCCTCAGGCAGGCCCCCAGTGCAAATCCAGTTCAAACCTTTCCGGCAGCCATAGAGGAAATGCCTGCTCTGGAGAGCGATTAAATAACCAAATGCCTATTGGAATAAATCATGCTGGTCAGAATGATGAAACAGAGAGAATAGAAAATTCAGGAGAAAACATAAAGAAAATTTTTTGGCAAACTTCTATTAATGAACAAAGACCAAAATTAACGATAAAAATAAATGGTGTTTTGTTGTCTGGTCTGGTAGACACAGGTGCGGACGTTACCATAATTGCACCAGAATTTTGGCATCCAACTTGGCCTCTTCAGGAGGTAAACGTTCAACTGTTAGGAATTGGGACATTATCTCAGGTGAAACAGAGTGCAAGATGGCTCGAATGTATAGGTCCAGAAGGACAGAGAGGAAAATTAAAACCATATGTGGCTAACATAACTATGAACCTGTGGGGTCGAGACTTGTTGCAACAATGGAATACTCAGATTAACATCCCTCCAATCTCAGAAACAAATCATAAACTAGCACATGTTACTGAGAGAAATATTAGAAGATATTGTTCTAATGAGTGGTCACCAGCCATCCATATTATACAAGAACAGGGCACAATAACTGATGATCTTCCAAAGACACCAACAGCTCTACCTTTAAAATGGTTAACAGACAAGCCTGTATGGGTCCAGCAATGGCCTTTAACAACAGAGAAACTCCAGGCTTTAGAAGAGCTGGTAGAAGAACAGTTAAATGCTCAGCATATTGAAGAATCAACCAGCCCTTGGAATTCTCCTGTATTTGTTATTAAAAAGAAATCTGGTAAATGGAGAATGGTAACAGACCTTAGGGCAATTAACAAAGTAATTCAGCCAATGGGTTCTCTACAATCTGGGATGCCTTTGCCTACTCTGTTACCAAAAGGATGGCCTCTCATAGTTATTGATTTAAAAGACTGTTTCTTTTCAATACCCTTACAAGAAAAAGACAGAGAAAGATTTGCTTTTACAGTGCCTACTTATAATAATTCTCAACCAGTTAAAAGATTTCAATGGAGGGTCCTCCCACAGGGAATGTTGAATAGCCCAACTCTGTGCCAATATTTTGTACAACAGCCATTGGAAGTGATACGTAAAAAATTTCCTAAATCTATAATTTATCATTATATGGACGATATTTTACTAGCTGACTCAAATGCAGATACTTTAGAAATAATGTTTGAAGAAGTAAAGAAAATTTTGCCTCGCTGGGGATTACAAATTGCTCCTGAAAAGATACAAAGAGGAGATTCTATTAATTATTTAGGATATAAAATAGAGCTACAAAAAATTAGACCCCAAAAGGTGCAAATTCGGAGAGATAGACTACAGACTCTTAATGACTTTCAAAGATTATTTGGAGATATTTCTCATCTACGAACTATTGTTGGGGTAAAAAATGATGAACTGACTAATTTGTTCAAAACCTTAGAAGGTGACAAGGACTTAAATAGTCCAAGAGAATTATCACCTGAAGCTGAGAAAGAATTAGCCTTGGTAGAAAAGAAAGTGCATGAAGGACACGTGAATCGTATTGATCCAAAGCTGGATTGCATTTTGGTTATCTTACCTTCTAGGCGTTCTCCTACTGGAATATTAATGCAGAGGGAAGATATTATATTGGAATGGATATTTTTACCAAATAAACCAAATAAAAAATTAAAAACTTATGTGGAAAAAATCTCTGACTTGATTTACAAAGGAAAAATGAGACTTCGTCAATTAGCAGGCATAGACCCAGCAGAAATTGTCGTACCATTAACTAAGGAGGACATTGAAAAATTATGGACAGAAAGTGAACCTTGGCAAAGAGCTTGCAGTAATTTTTTGGGAGAAATTAACAGCAAATATCCCAAAAGCAATAGAATTGATCTTATAAAGAGAGCTGAATGGATCTTGCCTCGAATTGTACGGCAAAAACCCATATCTGGAGTTCGTACATTTTATACAGATGCCAACAAAGAAGGAAAGGCAGGTTACAAATCAGAAAATTTAAGTAAAGTGGTTCAAAGTCCGTATAATTCAGTGCAAAAATCAGAATTGTATGCTATTCTGTTGGTATTAATGGATTTTTCAGAACCTCTCAACATAGTAACTGACTCTCAGTATGCTGAAAGAGTGGTGTTACATATTGAGACTGCAGAATTTATCCCTGATGCTTCAGAATTAACTTCACTATTTATTCAATTACAAGATACAATCAGGAAAAGGAATCATCCTTTATATATAACTCACATTCGATCCCATACTGGTCTGCCAGGCCCTCTAGCACAAGGCAATGAAGAGATTGATAAATTATTGATAGGAAATGTGCTGGAGGCCTCAGAATTTCATAAAAAACATCACGTTAATAGTAAAGGTTTAAAAAAGGATTTTTCCATAACCTGGCAACAAGCCAAAGAAATAATAAAGAAATGTCCTACTTGTTCCTTCTACAATCAGACGCCATTACCAGCAGGATGTAACCCAAAGGGTACTCAGAGAAATGAAATCTGGCAGATGGACGTGTTTCACTTTGCAGAATTTGGAAAATTGAAATATGTACACCACACTATCGATACTTATTCAGGATTTCAATGGGCAACTGCTTTGAGTTCTGAAAAAGCTGATTCTGTAATCACTCATTTGCTAGAAGTTATGGCCATCATGGGTATACCTGCACAAATCAAAACTGACAATGCTCCATCATATGTCTCTGTTAAAATGAAACAGTTTTTTGCTTATTACAATATAAAGCATATTACAGGCATACCACATAATCCTACAGGTCAAGCAGTTATAGAAAGATCAAACAGAACTCTAAAGGATATGCTAAATAAACAGAAATGGGTAACAAAAACCCCCAGAAATAGACTGCATAATGCTCTTCTAACTTTGAATTTTCTGAATGCCAATGAGAAAGGAACAACAGCTGCAGAGAGACATTGGATAATAGAAAAAACTACAGAATTAAATCAGCCTATATACTTTAAGGATGTGCTGACCTCAGAATGGAAACCAGGGTATGTATTACATTGGGGACGTGGTTTTGCTTTTATTTCTACAGGAGAAGATAAGCTGTGGGTACCATCAAAATTGATAAAGGTTCGATTTGAACAAGAGAGACCTCTTAATTAGAGGAGGTGATAGTTCATCAACCAGCATGAACATCCAATTTAAACTAACTTGTATCAATAACACATGCCTTTTCATTTAATCTGATAATAACTTGTCAAAAGGAAACATCCCCAAAATTAGTCTTGGGGAAAGGTTTTTGTTTTTGTCTTTTAGGAGAATGAAGGTTAAGGAATCTGAAGAACACTGGACAAATGAGACAACTGAAGAAAAGGGACAAATCATCTATCCCAAGAAACAGAGTGAAACGGTGTATGGGTATATATTATCTAAAAAAAATTTTATGTCTTCCTAAATGTTTGTTTCTGCTTTTCTCTAAAGATTTAACACTATTGGTCTTCTAACAGTCCCAGTTCAATTAAAATTTAAAGCTGACTTTGGAGTTGGAGAATGGCTCTCTCCTTCTTTAAAATCAAGCATGTTGTTAAAAGGAAAATGCAAACTCCCTGTATCATGCCAGAATAAGAGCCATTTTCTGCTATGGTACAGGACAAAAGCAAAATTAATTAAGGGACTATTCTATTACTAATCTCAACTCTTTGATTCTATTCTGATTCTTTAAACTGTTCTCAAAGTATAAATTTTATATCAAAATTTACAAGATTAATATATATTATATTAATATATATATACATTTTAAACTTTGTTAAGATATGAATGGTCACATAGAGTACTAACTAATTCTAGAAAAAAGGCTAGCTGCATATATATGTTTTTGTGTTCGAGTCTCTTATCAGTTTTCTGCAGGAAATCACGGCCTGGCCTAACATCAACTGAAGTCTCCAGAAAGAAGATGGGGCCCCACAACAACAACAATTCCACGTGGACAATAATAATATTAAGCTGACAAACATCATCCACAGATCAGCTATGAACTACAAGATGCTCAGAGCAATTTTGAGATGACTAGCTGAGATGATTCAGTCTCAAAGACTACTTGAATAAGGACTTGAGATAAACCCTAAACTTTGGCATTATACACAGACTGGATAATGAAGGATATAGTTACCTCTCCTAGAATTTGACAATTAACCTAAAATTTTTCTTTTCAAGATTCCCTAGAGATATCTTCACCCCTAGAAAGCAAAAAGAAAAAGAGAATAAGATATGAGATAGATCATTGAATCTACTCTGAGAAAGAAGATAAATAATAGGATAAATAGGTAGATCATTGAATCTACACTGAAGAAAAAGGGGAAGATATAAAAATGACAAAAGGTAGACTACTGAATCTATTATGAAAAGAAAGAAGAGAAAATATGGATATGATAAGGTAAAAAGGGAGATTATGGAATCTACTTTTAAAAAGGAACTACTTGTTTTAAATAAGATAAGTAATGAAAATTTTTTGATCTGAGTTTATCAGATGTTACTGGACTGGACATTGTTAATATATATAATGGAGCTTTATCTGAAAAAATGTTAATGGACTAGACATCATTAATGTAATTTTGGCTGTATATATTGCATATACTTATTGAAGATAGTTTTTCTTGTATTAGTTATAAGCTTTTTTAATTTTAGACAAAAAGAGAGGAGATGTGGGGGTATTGTGTTCCCCAAAATATTGTGTACCTTAATAAACTTACCTGGGGTCAGAGAACAGACAAGCCACTAGTTAGTCAGTGATAGCACACGCCTTTAATCCTAGCATTCCAGAGATAGAAATCCCTCTGGATCTGTGTGAGTTCAAGGTCACATTGGAAATAGCCAAGCATGGTGACACACACCTTTAATCCCAGAAAGCCAGCCTTTAATCCCAGGGTGTGGTGGTAGAAAGTAGAAAGATATATAAGGCGTGAGGACCAGAAACTAGAGGATTTGGCTGGTTAAGCATGTGGCTGGTTAAGCATTCAGGCTATGGAGCAACATAGTTCAGCTGAGATTCATTCCGGATGAGGACTCAGAGGCCTCCAGTCTGAGGAGACAAGACCAGCTGAGGATCCGGCGAGGTGAGATAGCTGTGGCTAGTTCTGTCTCTCTGATCTACCAGCATGGACCCCAATAACTTGCCTCGGGTTTGATTTTATTAATAAGAACCTTTAAGAATCCTGCTACAGATCTGATACCCTCTTCTGGCCTCTACTGGTACTTCCAACACCCAGGTACATATAAATAAAAAAAAAACCCATGTTTTAAAAAAATGAAATATTTGTTTTTATGATTATAAAGGAATTAACTAACAATCAGTTATCCTAAACACAAAATTTACTTCTTAAATAGCCAGAGAAAATAAGTCAACTATCTTAGTAAGGTTGGATGTACAGAAGTTAGGTTCATCAGAAAGTTTTCAAGAAACAGGCACTGAACTTCAAAACCCTCTCTGTCTTCTTTGGGTGTAATATTTCAGCAGACTGTTTCTGCAGCAGACATGGGTGATTTGTGTGTCTAGACATGGGCTTTCCACCAGATACTGAGTTTAAACTGCATTTAAAATAATTGGCACTTCCCCATACTTTATTATATTTTCTTAATATAAAGTAATACTTTATATATGATATTTTATAACAAACCGGAAACTTTATGCATAGAGAAAAGTTTAAAAATGATAGCAAACATTGAATATATGGCCAGATTCTATCAGGGATACTTTCCCACACTTATGGTGTTATGTATCCCAACCATTCCTCCTATCTCAGTCAAAGTTCTGTTGCTGTGAAGAAACACAATGACCATGGCAACTTTTTTAAAGGAAAGCATTTAACTGGGGCTGGCTTATAGTTTTGGAGATTTAGTCTATTATTGTCATGGTGGGAAGTATGGCAACACACAGGCAGACATGTTGTTGGAGAGGTAGCAGAGCATTCTACATCTGGATTCACTGGCATCAGGAAGAGAGAGAGCCACTGGGCCTGGCTTGGGCTTTTGAAACCTCAAAGCCCACCCTCAGTTACACACTTTCTCCAACAAGACCACATCTCCTAATAGTGACACTCCCATGATGAAGCATTCAAATCTGTGAGCCTATGGGGGCCATTCTTATTCAAATCAACACCCCCCCCCCATCACCTAGAATTTTGCTAACCCCAAAGGAAGTACTCTCATTCCTTTCTTGGCCAGTTTTCTACCCTCTTTCTCCAAAGGTAAAAAATTAAAATTTTCATTTAACTGAAATTCAGCACTTAAATTGAAATACCACTGGAATTTCTGAATGCTCACATCATTTTTAAGTAGTTGGAGATTTGAATAACCTTTTCAATTATAATCTTTTTAATTTTTGTTTTCTTGATTTTATTTTGAGACAGCATATCATGTAGCCCAAGCTGGCCTCTAACTTACTATATAGCTGAGGATAGTCTTGAATTCCTGATTTCCCTGTACTTGCCTCATAAGTATGGGGATTACAGGTATGTGCTTCCACATATACTTTTAACTTTTAATTTTACTTCAGCCTAACACTTTTAAGTTTTAAAATAAGCTATCTAGGGCATAGTCTGCTTTCCAGACAAGTATACTAGAGTTTATATCCCATAATCAATCACCGGTCTGGCGAGAGAGACAGAGATAGAGACAGAGAGATGGAGAGAGACAGAGAGTCAGAGAGACACACAGAGAGAGACAGAGAGAAAGAGACAGAGATAGTTGTGTGGAATTCAGGTCTTCATTTATAAAAATAGGTGAAGGCATTAAACCTTCAACAGAAATGTAAAACATTCTTGTTATCTGCAGTAACTAGGGAAATCGAATTATTAATGGCATATTGTAGGTGCAACTTGAGAAAGCACGTATCTTATTAACTAAATGTCTATGAACTTTATTTCCTGGTAAATTTGGTAATTTGGTAGAATTACATAATTGCATCAGTGTTCTCTACTTCTACGTTCCTTGTTAAAGACATCTGAGCCCTTGAATTAACAGAACACTACTTTTTTGTTTTGTTCTTTATTTTTTAATGATAATATACTTATTTTCAGTTCACTTTAATAATTCACTTCAGTTTTTAATTTCATCATTATTATAACTAAAAGAACAATTTAAGCTTTCCTCTACATTCTAGTTATGAGTTCTGTTAAGCTTTTAACTTTAATACAACAACAGCAACACACACACACACACACACACACACACACACACACACACACGATTATCAGCTGATATATATTTTTTTTATTCAAGGCAATTTCACCTGGACTGGACTGTGTTTCAAACACAGAAGCTTGGAGAACTAAGCTTAGTGGAACACTCTCTGAAATGCTCAAGGCCCTGAGTTTAATCTTAACACTGAAAAGAAGAAGTAAGAAGAGGAGGAGGAGGAAGAAGAGGAGGAGAAGGAGGAGGAGGAGAAGAGAGGAGGAGGAGGAGGAGGAGGAAGAAGAATTTGGAAGCCAGCATGCTGAAAAGGCAATTCAAGGACATCTAAGTCACATGGTCACAATGATGCAAATTTATATGTTGATTATTTCTAGTTGACGTTTACAGTAGGATGTCATGTGATACACATGCATATATAATGGTTACTATTATCAACCAGCTCTACAGGATCTAGAATCGTCTAGGAGACAAATCTTTGGGCACACCCATGAGGGTTTCTCTAGATTAGGTTAACTGAAGTTGGAATTCACTTTGTCTGTGGGAGGCACCATTCCTTGGACTTGGGTCCTGGACTGAATACAAAGGAGACAGCAAGCTAAGCATCAGCATCCATCACTTCATCCTTCCTGACTGTGTAGGACGTAGCCTGTGGTGAGGAGTGTAGGTTAGTTCTTTTTAGAGGCTCCTGCTAAGCCTCACAGTGCTCCAGGGTGAACTGAAGGGTCTTCCACAGTGGGCAGTCTGAAATGGGCCCTCAAAGTTCTATGCACTTACTCATTTGATCAACTGGGGGGTCAGGAGGTGAAGGAGAAATGAAACGTTCTCTGAGCAGTGATAGTAATGCTTTAATCCACATAAGGATCCCCCGAGTTCTCAATAACAGTGTGTATTTACAAGGGGGGACATGACTACATTTCTAATAAACTCTGCAGCCCACATGGAGCAGTAAGTTCTGGGTTTAGAGAAGGGGCAGGAACAAGGTGTTCCTGAGGCAGGCCCTTCCCAGAAGGGAAATGTTCCTACAGCTGGGCAAATCCACCCACCTGAGCTGCCACAGGTCAGCATGCAATCAATTCCTTTCTTCTCCTTCAACTCACTCTTCAAAAAAAAAATTTTTGCCTTTCAGGCAAAATGAGTCCATATCAAAAGCCCCATTTTCTTCAATCTCAAGAGATTTTCCAGAGCCAGGCTTTAGGCAGTCATCAACAAAGGAAAAAGGTAGTGAAAAAAAGCCCAAACACCCACATGATGCTTAACATTAGCCCCAAACACCCACACAACACCTAACATCAAGAGTTGTCAGGGAACCTCTATAAGGGACAGACACAAATATATCTTTACCATCATCATTCTCCAAATGAATATACAAGTTTTTAAAATTTACTTATTTTATTTAGTTAACATTATTTTCACTTATTTTACACACTGACTACAGTTTTCCCTCCCTCCCCTCCTCCCATTTCCTCCCCCATCTCCCATCTGCCCCCTTCCCCATCCACTCCTCCTCCATCTCCATTCAGAAAGAATATACAAGTTTTAACCATATCAATAATATAGTTATGGATGATAATGAATCAAACAATCAGAAATAAAAAATAATCTACTATATAACATTCAAAGAGATTGCTAATATATTGGGAAAATGGAGTTCTATATCTTTCTGTCTGACTCAAACTAACTCCCCACACAATATACACCATTTTACATAGTTCAATGCATTTTGTATTATATTGCTAATTGTGTATTTTTACAAAAACAAATGTCCCTACTCATACATCTTTAAAAATATTTTTAAAGAGTTATTCTTTAAAATTTATGTGTAGATGTGTGTCTGCATGTTGGTATGTGCACATCAGTGCAAGTACCTGAGAAGGGCAGAGTGTAGCATCCTGGAGCTGGAGTGACAGATGGTTATGAGCTGCCAGACATGGGTGCTTAGAATCAAACTCAGATCCTCTGGAAAAGCAAGGAGAACTTTTAACCACTGAGCCACCTCTCCAGCCCCATTGGTTCAGTTTGATTAGCAAAAGTGGTTTAAATAGCTGCTCATTCACAATTCTCCAAGAGGACTAGATTCCTTTGAAAAATTTGAAGCCGTGCCTTTACAAACTACTTCAAGCACTAATTACAGATATTAAAACAATATAGAAAAATGTAGTGTATAAAACATGACACCCTCAGTTTGAACCTTCAGAAGATCCCTGTGCATATAAATCATCAGAAGAGCAGCTAGTTAAAAGAAGTCATTTTTTATAAATATGAGATTAGGCCACACACAGTCTTTTTTTCCCATATAAAACAGAGTTGATTAGTTTCATTAACAGAGGGAGACAAATGAAGTCTCAACATAAAGCTGGTCCTGTATATGAACAAAATACTACTGGGACTCACCATTTAAACTCCCTTTAGGGATATGAACACATCGCTTTGAATTTCTGTGCCTTGTCATTGTGACCTGTAAGGTAAAAGATGTCCCAAGGATTAGTAAGTGATACCATAAAACACTTAGAAATGTATGTACCAGGACTGGTGAGTCATAGATGCTAGAGCTATCTTTAGTATTAGCTCAATCACATAGATTTGTTTTTAAAGAAAACCATTATGAAGCATCAGAGGTGGAAGTAATGTTTTGGGATTAGGTCCATTTTTGAAAAGAAGGAGAAGAGTAAGAATAAGGAGGAGGAGGAGAGGAAGAGGAAGAAGGAGGAGGAGAAGAAAAAGAAGAGATAGTGTCACAGCTCTCTGCTGTTAAAAGTTGGAGAAGCACATATTTTCTTCCCTGTCACATCTCCTTCCTAATTACATCTTTCCATTTTTTTTAAACTTTCATTTAGTCAAAGCAGTGACAGTGGTACCCTGCTCTGTACCCATCATCCCTTGTCTGTACCAGGCTTTGTCTTTTGAGCCACCAACCAGCTCCCAAATCATGACATGGACACTTATTAGTTTTGAACCCATGACCTTAGCTTATCTCTTATTTTAATTTGTTTCTCTTTATCTATGTTTTGCCTCAGAGATTTTTGCCTTCCTTTCTTTCCTTCCTTCCTTTCTTTCCTTCCTTCCTTTCCCTCCTTCCTTCCCTCCCTCCCTCCCTCCCTCCTTCCTTCCCTCCCTCCCTCCCACCTTCCTTCTCTCCCTCCCTCCCTCCCTCCCTCCCTCCCTCCCTCCCTCCCTCCCTCCCTCCCTCCCTCCCTCCCTCCCCCTCTCTCCTTTCTTTCTTTCTTTCTTTCTTTCTTTCTTTCTTTCTTTCTTTCTTTCTTTCTTTCTTTCTTTCTTTCTTTCTTTCTTTCTTTCTTTTATATATCTTACTTTCCTGCTGTTTCCATGACTGGCAGCTGCCTGGTTTCTGGTCCCAGGCATGACCCTCTCTTTCCCCCTCATTCTCTCCTCCTGCTTTTCTCTCAAGCCTAGATTCATCCTCCTACTTATTCTCTCTGCTTGCCAGCCCTGCCTATCTCCCTCCTGCCTAGCTATTGGCTGTTAAGCTTTTTATTAGACCAATCAGGTGCCTTAGGCAGGCAAGGTGAAACAAATGCAACACATCTTTACATAATTAAGCAAATGCAGCATAAACAAACATAACACATCTTTACATCATTAATAAAAGCAGCATAAACAAGTGTAACACACTTTCACATAGTTAAAGTAATATTCTGCAGCATAAACAAATGTAACACATCTTTACATCGCTAAAATAATATTCTACAACACTTGTCTGTTCACAGGGTACCTATCTGTCTTACTTAGGGTTTTCTCTTGTTATGAAGAGACACCATGACCAGGGCAGCTCTTATAAAGGAAACATTTAATAGAGACGGCTTGCTTACAGTTTCAGAGGTTCAGTCTATTATCATCATGACAAGGAGCAAGGCTGCCTGTAGGCAGATGTGGTGCTGACTGCATCTTGCAGACAAGATGTCACACTGAAGTAGGCTTAAGCAAGAGACTTCAAGCCCACCCCCACAGTGACACACTTCTTCTAACAAAGCCATACCTCCTATTGGTGCCACTCCCTTTGGGGGCCATTTTCTTTCAAATCACCATGCCATCTTCCCTTGTCTGTTCACAGGGTACCCATTACTGTTTGTTTGTTCAAGCATGGCTCTACACTAACATGAACCCAACTCTTAGTTCTCATCACTTTTGTTTAGCATGTCTTTTCCAGAGATCTTTATTTTGGTTTATCTTTTGCTTGCATAGATCTGACCATGGTATTACTGTGGTGAAGGCTCGTGGGTGCTCTGTCCCCAAATTGTTTCCTTGATTAAGAATTCCTGTCTTTTACTTAAAGAAAATCAATGATGTAATTTTTCTTTAGATTTTTATATGGTTTTATATTATCCCTTAGAATTTAATATCAGCATTTTCCCTCATAAGTGAATTGCATTTTCCCTGGATGAGTTAAGATTTCTTTGCTCTCATTATGCTTGATGACCAATAACCTTTTTATGACATGTCTTCATGTAGATTTTTAAGATGTATTTTTATTTTCACCTATTTCTGTGTGTGTGTGTGTGTGTGTGTGTGTGTGTGTGTGTGTGTGTGTGTGCATGTGAGTGCAATGTCTGTGGAGCCCTGAGGAGGAATCAGATACCCCAGAGCTGGAGTTACAGGCAGATGTGAGCAAACTGATGTAGGTGCTTAGAATCCACCTTGGGTCCTCTGAAAGAGGATAGTCTTAATTGTTAAGCCATCTCTCCAGCACTGCTCACCATATTTTTTCATTCAAATAAACTTTCCATGCAACACAAATGTTCATGTATTCTGCAGACTTAGGGGAATTTTCTTTTATTATGTTATTTTGAAGACATCTTACAAACTACTTCAGACCAGTAGCCTCTAGGGGGCCATAAGTCCCCCTTGAATGAGTTAGAGAACTCCACAAAGCTGCTTTGCTCACAGTTTCAGCTGATTTCAGCCAAAGGTAAAGAATAAAATCAACAAAGGAACAAGCAGGTAGGGTGACATCTCAGACATGGGGGATGGCTGCCATCTATCCTCAGCCTATAGAGCAAGGGCAGTGCTTGTCTGTCTCATGATGGTGTCAACATGCATGGGGGGCGGCCACGCAGGACACCAGCCATGTCCTAATGCCCAGGATTCTTCTGGGGTCACCCACACCTGTGTCACTGACAACTGGAATGTCTGACCCTCATACCCAGCTGCTGTGAGATGTTTTGAATGCTGTGAATATGTTTTGCTCTGATTGGTTGATAAATGAAACACTGATTGGCCAGTAGGCAGGCAGGATTATAGGTGGGACAAGCAGATGGGAAGAATTCTGGGAAGAGGAAGGTTGAGTCGGGAGACGCCAGCCTGCCATCCAGGGAGCAGCATGTAATGACACACAGGTAAAGCCACGGAAAACGTGGTGACATATAGATGAACAGAAATGGGCTGAGTTCAAGTGTCAGAGGTAGTCAGTAGTAAGTCTGAGCTAATGGCTGAGCAGTTTTAATTAATATAAGCCTCTGTGTGTTCACTTGGGTCTGAGCGGCTGTGGACTGGGTGGGACACAGGAAAACGTCAGCTACACCCAGCCTCTCTAGAAGTCAGGCTGATAGCCCTAGTCCAGTGCTCCCACCATCAAACACACTGCAAGCATGGACTGCCTTAGGGGTTAGGGTAAATGAACACACTCTTACCAGGCAGGACATTCTAAAAGCTTAGAGGTTACTTCCCTGGAGTTGGTCTATGGCCTATATGTTCTTTGTGTTTTGCCACACAGTAGAAATCGAGTAACATAGAGAAAACACATGTATATGTGTATTTCAGAACATTAATTAAAAAACAAACAAACAAACATGTATTTAACACTCACTACTCAGATTAAGAAACAAGATACTAGTGATGGCTACCCCTAGACTTCTTGGTCTGGGGGTGGGGCGCAATCAACCAGCAGCCACCCGACCCCCTCTGGGCCTGAATTGGCAGAGGACACAGACCACCCCCTCCCCCATGCCAGGCTTCTTGATCTGGGGAAAGCCACAGTCAACCAGTGGTTCATCAGGCACCAGAGGTGTCCAGCATCATCATATCAAGCGCTGCCCAAGGTCTCTAGGCCCGGGCACAGGAGAGAGGAAAGGCAAGAGCTCCTTGCCATGCCTGGCCGACCTTGAGTGGGCAAGACTCAGCCAAGCACTGACCTGTGACCCAACCAAGAGGCCTGGTGCCAGGTGATCAGGCACCAACCTGGTCAGAGAGTACAGGGTGGGGGGCAGAAGAGAGGGAGAGGTGGAATGGTTTGCAGGCTGGGGAAAGGGGCGGATCTGGAGAGGTGACTAAAGGGAATGACCTGCTGGCCACCCGAGTCTAGGGCTATGACCAAGGGCAAGGTCTTGATCCTGGAGCAGCTGAGGGGGCATATGTCGATGTTTGTGTCTCCTAGCCCCACTGGGGGCTGTCCAGGGGCCTGTGGTCTGCCACCTGGGGCCATGCTAGTCTGAGTGGCCCATGCTGCCACTTGAAACCATGGTGACATCTGGGCCCGGGATGCTGCCTAGGACCATGTCTGGGTCCATGGTCCTGCTGCAGCTAGGGCCTGGGATGAGGCCCATGGCCCGTGTTAGCACAGGGACTCACTGGAGCCATGTTGCACTGAGCCCACCCCACCCTTCACGGGCTCTGGGATACCTGGTCCTGCCCTTCGCTTGATACTGCAACAGGCGAGCTGGTCCTACCCCTCAGGGGAGAGCTAGTCCCTGCACTTGGGAAAGATGGCTCCCCCCACCCCCTCACCACAGGCATTCATCTCACCTGGGCAGCACACTAGAGCTGTCCCTGTTGTTAGGGGTGCAAAGTAGTCAGCCCTGAGAGTAGGGGAGCTGACCCAACCAGGCTCCCATACCCCCTACAGCAACCAGGAGGGAGGGCCCTGCATCTTGTAGAACTGGCCCTGGTGATGTGAGTCTGGGTGACCCGGATCTGAGGCCCTGAGAGCAGGAGAACTGGCCCTGCTTTTTGTTGCGGGCTGCGTTGGGTGAGCTACACAAGGTAGCACTGGAGAGCTCACTTGGGTAGTGATGATGAGGAAAAGCTGGTGGGCCAGCCAACCTAGCTACCACCCAGGCCCAGAACCAGGGCTGAGAGTTGGCCCACCCCAACAGCCATTAATCTGTAAACTGGTGGAGCATGTGAAGGGGACGAACCTACAGATCCCAAACAGCAGGCTCCACGTGACACAGGACAACAGGATATCCGAGAGGAGCCCCACCGAGGGCCCGTCATTGGTGGTGTAGCAGAACCCAGAGGCCTCCAGCCAGACCAATGACTCATGGCAATGAACACTTGCAAGTAAAGATGAATGGACATAAGGGTAAACTGTGCGACTCCACAGGCCGCACTACAGCTTCCACGATAAGTTTTTTCTTACTTTTTGTCTTTTTGTTTTGATGTTTGGTTTGGTTTTTGGTTTTCTTTTAAATTTGGTTTTGATTTCGGGGGGAGGTTGCAAGGGCAGAGGATGGATCCCAGAGGACGGGGACAGGGAGATAAGTGGGTTTGGAATGCATGATGTGAAATCCACAAAGAATCAATAAGTTGAAAAAAAGGACAATCTATTATATTGTACATATATGTACGCTCTGACTTTTGTGTTAGCCATTAGTTACTTTCATAAGCAGGTTTTTCCTGTGTGAACTTACAGTCGCTCTTACTGTCCTGTTTACCTTGACATGAGCTGGAGTTATCTGGGAAGAGGAATTTCTACTGAAAAACACCTCCATCAGATTGGTCTGTATGCAAGTCTGTGAGGTATTTTCTTGTTTTATGAGTGGGTGGGAGGACCCAGCCACTGTGGGCAGTGCCATCCCTAGGCAGGTGGTCCTGGAAGGTATAAAGAAGGAAGTTGGCTGTAAGCCTGAGGAGCAAGCCAATAAGCAATGTTCCTCTATGGCTTCTGCTTCAGATTCTGCCGAGGTTCCGCTCCTGAATTCCTGCCTTGATAGACTGTAACCATGAGATGAAATAAACCCTTTTTTCTTCCCCAAGTTGCTGTTGGTTAGTCTTTTTTTTTTTTTTTTTTTTTTTGTTTTTCGAGACAGGGTTTCTCTGTGTAGCTTTGCACCTTTCCTGGAACTCGCTTTGGAGACCAGGCTGGCCTCGAACTCACAGAGATCCGCCTGCCTCTGCCTCCCGAGTGCTGGGATTAAAGGCATGCGCCACCGCTGCCAGACAAGGTTAGTCTTTACCATAGACGATAGAGAGGATACTAGAACACTTACCTTCTTTTTCACTGCTCTCGACCTGTCCTTAACTGAAACTTCAAACCTAGTCATAGGCTGCACAGAATGAAGAAAAGCAGTTTGAGCATTCTCAGATTGGATCTGGCTTTCTGCTTCCTGTAGCAACTTCCTCAGAAGAAGGAAATGCATTAAGGTTGTCACAGTTCCGAGGAGCACAGCACACGTGACTGGACACTCGGGATGGATGCACACGGGATCGACTAGGGACCTGACCAAAACATAACCAGAGACGAGGCTTTGCTGTGATGCCTGCTTCTCTGTGTAGCCGCTGTCCAGAGTGCTTGCTATTTATTGATGTGGACTGCCACACTTCCCGGAAACTCTGGCAGTTACAGTGGGACTGTAAGGGCAGTGCTTGCCAACGTGGAGATATTGAAGCAGATTTATGATCCTCTTTGTGGAAGCTTCAGCAGCCAGTGCTCAGAAGGCTTGAGAGTTAGCTAACTTGGTAAAATGTCTGCCACCCAAATGTGAGGACTTGAATTTGATCCTCAGCAACCCTGTAAAAAGCTGGAGGATCAAAGCCAGAGCAAGGTAGTAGTTATATTTCAAGAGATAGCGCCTGAGAACTTCTTTTAATGGATGAATCCATCAAGCCGTCCGTTTACAAGCCAGTGGTGGCACATAACTGTAATCCCAGCACTAGGCAGCTGGAGGAAGGGCAAATTCAAGACCAGTTTCAGCTGCATAGCCAAGTCAAGGCTAACCTGGGCTACACGGAACCCTGTCTCAAAATGAAATAATAAAACCTATATGTTTGAAAGTGCTAAAAACTCTAAACAAGTTAAGCAGAAAACACAGTATTTCTCTGCTTTCCACACTAAAACTATGGAGAAGAGAAGTGAACTCTAAAGTGAGCAAGAAAGGTAAACAGACAGGACAACATTGAAATGTAAATTGTTTTAGCAATCATATTCCTCGATTTAATTTTTCCTTAATTCTTTAAGGAAACATAGGGGACATTGGACATATAGTTTAAACACTTGACAATTTCTTTCTAAACGGTGTCTTTTAATACTGACAAACAAGGTGGTTCTTTTTGATTGTTATAAAGCTTCTTCCACTATGCAGATGTCAATAATTCATGGAGATATTCATCAATTGATATGGATAAAGTAAGCATGACTAAACCTCTAGAGTAAAACCCCAAACAATCTTCAATATCAATTTAGCATTCATTATGCATGACATCTTGCTAAGTGTCTATCATACATTATTAGTTGATGTTTAATTTATAAATTATTTCTAATTTTTATTCATAATTATGGCATGACTATGCATCTAAAATAATCTAAAGGCACACAACATGTTCACATGAAACAGTCTGTGGTTATTTATAAAAGTATGTATATTTTGCACTATTACTGAAAATATTTTATGACCTGAATTTCTGAAATAAGTACTATTCACTTACATTTTGATTGGTACTACCAAAATATCACATATAAATTTGTACACACACAAATCTATGTCTTAGTCAAGTGCTATTTTCTGTCCAGAATGTTTAGCCTGTGCATCTCTTGAGAGTCTTCAATGGTTTTGCTCTGGGAGTGGCTGTGGGTACCACTTCCAACAGAGGAGACTCAAGGAGGCTGCTAAAAGGTCTGTTCTGGTGTAAAGGCTCAGACTCAAAACCCTGGACTTTTCTCTTCTGGCAAATTGAATGCAGCACCTGGAGCTGTTGGGGCCATTTCTCTGTCATAGAACAATAAGTGTGAACAATAGTATGCCACATTCTGGAGTAGAAGAGCAGGAAGGTCGTCAAACAGTAGCTGATACAAAGCCCACAGTGTCTATCCTTACAGATGTTGTTTTTACAACAAACACCTTTTTCTAGTCCACAGTTAGTTAGATTTCCTATTCATGCAGACAAAGCTATGTTCTACAACCTTGTATTAATACCACTTAACCTACTTAATAGCCTTTTAAGAGAACATTCATTTTCCCACACTGTGGGTGACACTGGCTATTACCAAGCCTTTTAGTTTTTCCCCAATTTAGGACAAATATTATATTCCACTGCTTTTCATTTTTTGCTGTTGATGATGCTGATCCACTTTCCATAGCCTTATGTAATTCTTGTTTGAATTCAATGACTCATATCTGTTGTTCCTTTGCTATTGAGTTGTTTTCAGGGGCTAGCAAGCACTTGAATTTTTGAGAATTAACTATATTTTTGTCTCTTTCCAGCAGCATTAAGCATATGGTCATTCAATTGTTTATTGGCACCTCTACCAGACAGAAGGTTGAAGAAGAAAGAGGATGTGAACTTTTGTCCACTCATCTGTGGTCTGGAGGCACAATTCCTGCCTCCTCGTGTACTGCGAGGGCATTTTTTAGTTCTTGCTGTAAGGTAGAATTGCTTCTCACTGGAAATGGTTCTTATGCAATCCAAGTACAAAAACTCACATAAAGGGAATGAAAATTGCAAGGAAAATAAGCCATTCCTCTACAGAGTAAACAAAAAGTGTGTATGACTATGTTTGTTCTAGCAACAGACATGTTTGAAAACAATTTAAGATTTTTTATTGTAGTGCTTTCTAGTATGGCTGAATGTTTAAAATGATTATACAATGCAGTCACAAGCTAAAGAAATTTCTTGAATAAATTATAAGGCTGGTAGCCATATATATTTATAGACCTTAGTTTTTGTTTTATCAGTTAATGATATTCATGGTGTAATGTATATAAAAATTAACTACAATAGGGGATAGAGAGATGGTTCAGTGGTTAGGAATACTTGTTGCTTTTGCAGAGGACCCAAGTTCATTTCTAGGACCCACATATTGGCTCATAACAATTTGTAACTCCAGCTCCAGGGGATTTGATCCCCTCTTTTGACCTCAAAGGGTACCACACACATAATACTTATGAACATAAAAAAAAATCAATCTTTTATAAAAGCTATAATAAAAGCCCTACTTTTTGCTTCATTGCATTTATTCTGTGAGGTGCTTGAATTCTACTACCTTTCCTAGGTTTAACCAAGAACAAACCTATTGTACACTCAATTCATTCTTAATTGATTCCAAGTTCTTTTTTCATGGTCATATTCAGTATTATCTCAATACTATCAGCCTGTTATCAAAACTGTATCTGCAATAAAATCTATATTTGTATTTGTATTAGTTATTGCTAATACAAATTGTTCTGGTAACGCACCACAATTAAGGCAACTTATGGACGGAAGAGTTTATTTGGGCTCACAGTTTGTCTAAGCCAATATTCTATTGCTATGAACAGACACCACAACCACGGCAAGTCTTGTAAAGGAAAGCATTTAAATTGCAGATTGCTTACAGTTTCAGAGGTTCAGTCCATAATCTTCATGGTGGGGAGCATGGTGGCATGCAGGCAGACATGGTGCTGGAGAAGTAGCTGAGAGTTCTTCATCTGGATCCACAGGCAGCAGGAAGAAAGAAAGCTACTGGGCCAGGCTTGGGCTTTTGAAACCTCAACGTCCACCCTCGATGACACACTTCCTCCCAAAGACCTCACCTGCTCCAACAAGGCCACACTGTTTAATCCCTCTCAAGTAGCACCCCTTCCTGATGAATAAGCATTCAAACAAAGGAGTTTATGGGGGGCCAATCCTACTCAAACCACCACAGCTCGCAGAGATAAGAGTCATGGCAGGGAGAGTTGACAACAAGCAGCAGATGATGACAGGAACAGGAAACTGAGGGCTCACATCTTGAACTACAGGCGCAAACCAGAGAGAGTTGACTAGAAGCGGCTCAAGTCTTTAAACTCTCAATGCCCACTCCCAGTGACACACTTTCTCCAACAACACACCCAAACAGTATCACCAACTGGGGACCAAGTATTCAAATGCTCAGTTCTGGGGAGGACATCTCACTCAAATAACCACAGTATCTCAATATCTGTCTGCCTGTCTGTCATCTGTCTGTCCGTCTGTCTATCTATCTTGTATTATCTAGCTCTTTCTTCCTATTTTCATTTGTCATTACTCTTCATTACCAGTAAACCATTCATCTGAGTAGATTTTTTTTTGTTAAACATGTGAAAATATGGCTAGTTTGAGTTGTATAAAAATCTATATGCTGGATGGGAACAGATGCAGAGATCCACAGCCAGATACTATGTGGAGAGAGAGAGTCTAAATTGGAGGAGTCCATCAAATCCTCCCCTCAGAGCTTAGGGAATCTTACTGAAGAAGAGGCAGAATGACTGTAATAGTCAGAGAGGATGGTGAACACCCAGGGAACATGGCCTCTGAATCAACTGAAAAAGGTGCATGTGAACTAACAGAGAAGGAAGCAGCAAGCACAGGGCCACATGGGTCTGTACCAGGTCTGCTGGATATCTAGTGTAGCTATTAGCGTAGCATTTTTATGGAGCTCCTGTCTATGAGTGGGTCTCTGACTCTTTTGCCTGCTCTCAAGGCTCTTTTCCTCCTGTTGGGTTGCCATGTCCAACTTCAGTATGAAAGTTTTTGTTTCATCTTATTTTATTTTGATTGTTATTTCTTAGAAGCCTGTGGTGGTATCGTGTTCCCCAAAATATTGTGCACCCTAATAAACTTATCTGGGGTCAGAGACAGGACAGCCACTAAATACAAAGGCTAGAAAATGGTGGCACTCACAGCTTTAATCCTAGCACTCCAGAGGTAGAAATCCCTCTGGATCTCTGTGAGTTCAAGGCCACATTGGAAACGGCCAGGCATGGTGACTCATGCCTTTAATCCCAGAAAGCGAGCCTTTAATCCCCAGGAGTGATGGTAGAAAACAGAAAGGTTTTTAAGGCATGAGGACCAGAAACTAGAAGCATTTGGCTGGTTAAGCTTTTAGGTTTTGAGCAGCACAGTTCAGCTGAGAGCCATTGGGATGAGGACACAGAGGCTTCCAGTGAAGGAAGGAGGAAACAGGACCAGCTGAGAAGCTGGCAAGGTGAGGTTAGCTGTGGCTTGTTCTGTCTTTCTGATCTTCCAGTGTTCACCCCAATACTTGGCTTTGGGTTTGATTTTTATTAATAAGACTCTTTAAGATTCCTGCTACAGAAGCCTGTTCTTTCCTAATGACAGATAGAAAGGGAGTGGATCTGGAGGGAGGGGAGGTAGGAGGTACTGGAAGGAGTAGAGGGAGGGGAAGCTATAATCAGGATATACTGTATGAGAAAAGAATCTATTTTAAATAAAAGAAAAAAATCTATATTCTGGTACACACACACACACACACACACACACACACACATATCCAAATCTGTGGCAACTATTACCCAAAATTATTCTGAATTTAAAAGGTATTCTCTCTATTCAGGTATTTAAAAATTCCTTTATACAATGTTATTTCCTAGTATTTTAAGTAGCAAAGTTTGGATTGGAAGAAAGTGAATTTTTCCAGACAGTTTCAATTACAATTATCCTCAAGACAAGAATTGAAATGGTGTGCTTGATTACAATGTCTGATATCAATGCATTAATCATCTGCCTTATTTAACGACTCAGAATAATTTTAATTGATATTTAAATATTCTACTCTGGAAATCTCAGTACTTTTAGATCCTGGGAAATGTGTCTTCCTAATATTGACATCTTTCTCCTTTTAGTGTTTGATCTTCTGTTTCTAGAATTTGATACATAATGATGTCATTATTATACATTTAAAAATTTGTTTATGATAACAATGTTAGAAATCATGTATTTTGTGATTCAATGTGATTCCTTTATTTATAATTATTGGTAAATATATTCCTATTCTTATTGAACTAATAGTTTATGTTAATTATTAGGGGTTTTGACATTAAATTGTTTCAGGAGAGTTTTTTTTTACTTTGTAATGTAAGGGGAGGGGATATTGCTCAGTTAGTAGAATACTTTCATTTTATGCATGAAGTCCTGAGTTAAAATCCCAAGTGCCCCCCATCACATAATAATAATGTTATGCTTTGAGTTTAAACACTTTACAAACTAATGTTGTTGATACTTGAGATTAAGAAATAAAGAAATTATTTTTATGCTTTAAAATTGTTGATTTCTTTGATATCCTTTACAATCTATTTTCAGGAAATTTTAAAAGAAGGTGTAAGTGCTATGCCAGAGACATGTGTGGACATGGTAGGGTTCTCCTAATTTGTCAGAATTTACTGAATTACATTAAATTCTCAAGCTATGTTATTTTCCTGGGCTACAATTTTTCAGGTAATCCTGATTTCCCTTGATAGCTGGCCATTGGCAAACACAAGTTCTTCTTTGTCAATCTTTGCAGCTAATGATGACTCTCAAATCACACATTACATATCACAGGGTAATTTTATCTCTTTGTACAATAGGGTTAAAGGGGCAACAGCAGGATTCAGGAAGATCCAAGATGCCTTCCTGGAGGCAGGACAAAGAGCTGATCCAGATGTTGAGCACTGGGGCATCAGTTAGGTAAGATTATGAATGAATTGAGTTGGAAAGTTGCTAGAGTCACTGCAGAGTCATAACCCAGGGTCTTAGATTTGAGCTGGACCTTGGGGTTCAGTTGAATCATAGAGATGATGGTACAGACCTTGGAGGTCATAGAGGCATGGCTCAGGACATCAGGAACATGAAAGCAAGTGCGGGACTGGGTCTGGGCAGACAAATGAATGGCAACTTGAGTAGGCTGCATCAGCAGTGGAGATTAAGCTGAGCTGAAGCCCTAGGGAGAGTTGGGTATTCTCTTCTTGTCACTTCTTTGAGGCACACACCAACTAGTCAAAATCCCAGTCAGTGGGAGTTGCTGTAGTGTTGGCTGTCCTCTTCTTTTGGGAGTTTGGGGGAGGGTGTCTCACCTGTCCCCAGAATGGTGGTTTTGGAGAGTTCTCAGGCTTCTTTAGTTTTTATGGCATTTTAATATACCCATTTGTCCAAGTCTATTTTGATAAGTTTATAGGGGAAATCGTTATTTATAAATCTGTTCCTTCTGTGTGGTATAGAACATGTAATAGTGTTTATCTTCCCTTGCATTTGCACTCACAGTGGAGATAAACACTGTTTGTAAAACGGAGTCACCAAGGAAAGGGACAACTTGAAGGCCCCTGTTCTTCCCAGAGTGGTTCAGAGCAGGTCACAGCCTGATCTCAACTGTGTGAGTGATGAACCATGTATGTGTTATAAATATACTCACAAGCATATTTGTTGATTGCAGATTTATTACCTAAATGTGTTTTGGTTAAAATCAAGTCTATATCCGTGCATGTACACATGTATATACATGTGTAGTATAGAGCCAGAGAACAACATTGAATGTTTTTCTCCAGTCATACAGCTCAATTTTGAGAGAAGGTCACTCATTGGCCTGAAACTTACCGAGTAGCATGACTTCATCTCTCTAGCCTTGGGCATACATATGTGCACCACCACCACATCCAGCTTGTTATGTGGGTTTTGGAAGATAGAACTCAGGTCCTCATGTGGCGCAGCAGGTATTTCCTGACTGAACCATCATCACTCAGTGCCCAAAACTGGTTTTTGAGACTCTAAAAACAAGTATGACTTTATTTGAAGCCATCCATTATGTATTATACATATGGATTTAGACCTGAAATTGATGGAAGAAGTCCATGCTGATCTTGCTGTACTCACATGTTAAAGATTGTTGGTTTGTCTCTTCTAGAGGATGAGATTGGGCCTATCCCATGGTATGGCAGGGACCATGAGATAGCAAACACTTTGCAAGGTGTAGATTCAGAAGTATCTTGCTGTTATTCCCACTTAGAGGTCAAAGCAAGGCACAGGGAATGGAAAAGAATTCCATATTAATAGTAGAAACTCAAAAGTCACTTGGCAAAATCTGTACAGATAATGAGGGGTAGAGTTTTGGGTCCACAATCCAGCCAATGTATCCTGTTACACAATAAGCCTCATTCTTACATGTCAGCTAAGCTCTGCATTTACAGAAATTCTTTCAATTGAACCTTGTCTCTCATACCAATCAGAAACACTAATGATTCACTTTTAAAGCTATTGATGACTGCAATATGGCATAAATTTTTATTGAATATTTGGAGTTGGATTAATAAAATACCGTTGAAAAATACAAAATTGATGATAAAACACAATATAAGTGGACCTTACCAGTGACAAGCTTATTTGAAATTGATACATTGGATGATAATTAGTATGCAGCAAGCCACTAAGTAGTATCCAGCATGATGCTGTGATTCTTACGTTTTAATGTTCCTGTTAGCATCCTGATCTCCTATAACAATGGCCTGATTTTGCTATAGCCTTGGGTCTGCAGGAAGTAGCTCATTCAGTTTGGAAGACAAGAAAATGCACATCTTTCTTTTAAGACATTTTAATCTTTTGATTTGCATTATTCTGGAGGAGGCAGGCTGGTGGGAGATAGAACTAGTGGAACTAGAAAACTCTTCTAATAGAGATGCCAAAAGAAGTGAAAATTGATGCTTCTTTTATTTTGATATCTAAATTTGTGATGGAAGACAGGCAGTCATAGAGTCATGGAATCATAGGACATTTTGGTTTCAGAAACCTTGAGAGTTGTTCTATGATGTAAGCTTACAAAGGTTCTAGAGTTCTTGCAAGCTTTTCATAGAATCATGACATTATGGAGTTAGAATAGATTTTATAGCCCCTCACCAAAAGCTCAGAGGCCAGCATAGAATCTTTCACCAAGCACCATTGTTAATGACAACTGGCCTTGCCTGGAACTTTTCCAGTGATGGGGTGCTCTTATCTATAAGATGACAGACTGTTCAGTAAACACAATGATGAGTGCAGATTCCAGCAATCTGCTCTCCCCTCCAACAGCATTCCCTGCTCCATCCTAGTACTGTACGTCCCATAGTGAGCAACTAATATGCTCACTCTTCCCACACAGCAGTCATATTTCTGTGGCTTGTTTTATTCTGTCTTATTTCTTGTGCTCATCATGACCCATTTGTTCTTTCAATCCCCATAATGTGGGGTGTCTGTATCTATCTGACAACAGCACTCAATATTCATTCTTTTATATTAGTAGTATTATTTATGGAGAACTATAGATATGAACACCATGATCCAATGAAGGTCTATGTAGCATGAAATTATGAAAATTATGCCTTTCCAATGACCTAATAGTTACCTGAGAACTAATAGTTATCTGAGTAACTACAGAGAATAACTAGTGATATCACTTTTTAGAAAAAGAAATTGAGATCCAGTGGAATTATGCAACTTACCAAAGAGCTATCACATAACTGAGTGGCAAAATCAAAGTGAAAATAAGATTACTAGAAATGCAAAATTCAGTTGAAAAAATCCCAATGGTGATCACACTTTAAAATATCCCTTGTTGGCTATTGGAAAAGAGCCTAAAGGGACCAACATCAACTACAGTTAACTTCTGTCTTCCTATTTGTCTTCCCAAGAACTTCACATTATCATCCAACCAAATCATTAGATTGGTACTCAAAAGTGAGTACCAATATACCTATTTTATACATGAAGAAACTGGTGAAGAAGTTAGCTTCTCATATTTCTTGCTAGTTGCAATGACAGCTGAAGTTCAAGAGAATTGCTTTCCAACTTGAGGGTGCATAGGAAGCAGGTGGTTTTAGTTTCCAACAACACATCTGGATGCAGAAGCAGAACATTTTCAGTTAAAGATTCTTGGCATAAAGCTAAACATATAGGTCAAGGGAAACAGGTCAAAAGTCAGGACATAGAAGACTTTTGCATTTGGAGTTGGTTGACTTTCAGAAAATATTTCCAGGCAGCTCATGGAAAACCGAATTAGCCTTTTCAGTGAATGATGGCAGAACAATTAGGCACACTATAAAAAGATTAATCTCCAAATTACCTGACAACACATACGGAATTAACTAGAAAGAGAACATTCATATACGCGTGAAAGCTGAAAGTTTGGGAACTTCAAAAGCAAGCATAAGAGCATTTTCTCTCGTGGGAGGAAAATAGTTCTTAAATATGACGCACAAACTACAAATCTTAAAAGGAAAATAATGGTACATGGCATTCCACTAAAGTGACAGTGTGCTCTTCAAGATACACTTAAGCAAATGAACAGTCAAGTCACAGGCTGGGGAAAACACTCACAATACATATGTCTGACAAAAGACTCTTTGGTAGCACATTTTAACTAACTCTTCTAAAGTCAATAATAAGTTTGTGAACACCCCGGACAAAATGGGAAAATAGTTTTGAACAGATTTCACAAAAAAAAATGGAGACACAGATGGTCCAAGTAACAAGCAATGATGCTTCAGCTCACGTTGGTGGAACACAGTGGAAGTGACCCCATTCCTTAGCAGCAGGAAGGCCTAAAGAGCCTGGCAGTATCAAATGCTGGCAAGAAGGGAGAACTGAAGTTGCTATTTATTGTGTCTAGGAGTGGTACAACATCATCAGAAAAAAGTTTGTCATTTTTAATGATATTATGTATTCATACACAAAGCTTCTGAGAAATTTCACCTTGGAAGTGTCCACTAGAGAATAATTACAACATATATATTCACTGAGAAGTTTTTGTGCAAATGTAACCAGAGCCAGTTTTATTTTATAGTAATTAAAAACAACTAAAATTTCTATCATCAGCTTATAAAATTAGTTTCTGTGTATCCTCAAGGTAATATTTCTCAATAATAACAAACAATTGATATATGCATCATCATGTTTCAATCTCAAAAAAACCATTGTCAAAGAAAAGAAAATAGATAAGATGATTTGATTCAATTTTCAAGAAAATTTAGAAAGTTCTGGGATGATCTACAGTGGCAAAATGGTGAGAAATGGTTGCTGGGAGGAAGGTAAATGCACTTGACTATAAACACTCAATCACAGTAATTTTCAAGTCCATATTTTGAAAATTATTATTGTAATTCAATTTCCTTTTTTAGCAGGAATGTGGAATATGTTTACTGCTATTTGTGAGGGTCTCAGAAAATGGGTGGGAGATAAATGAGACCCCCCAAGGCCACTCATTTAGGCCTTAAGCTTGGTTCATTACTATTTTAACAACATATCTCTATATAAGAAGGAATTTTTCCTCAGTGTTTGCAAATTCAATGTCTGAATTTCATTTATCAGCTGATGAGAGGGTTCAGGCAGAGTCCAGAGTGGGGGGCTCCTTTCCCTCAACTCACCATAATTTCCCTGTCTTCCTACTTGTTTTTAGAGACTTCTGTACAATGAATTTTGAATCCATTCACCCCTTTCTCAACTCTTCCTAGACAGAACCTGTCTTCCCCATTCACCAAACTTTGTCCCCACCCCACCCCCAACCCCCGCTTGAATCTATCCAGACCAATTTGTGCTGCCCAAGTGTTCTTGGATGTGTGGCTTCCATGGGAGTGTAGTTGACTTACTGGAGGCTGGACTCTAAGGGAAAACTACCTGTCTCTCAAGGGATGGGATTTCAAAACCAACTCCCCTCTCCATGAGAGAATTAGGTCTCACTAGGGCTTGTGTAGGTCTTGCACAGGTCTTGTGTGTGCTGTCACAACCACTGTGAGTTCATATGTGCAGCAGCTGTGTCCAGAAGAGACTGTTTCATTTCCATCATCCATCACCACTGGCTTACACATTTCCCATGCCCTCTTCCACAATGATTCCTGAGTGTTGGGAGGAGGGCATGGGGTATATATATTCCGTTTAAAATGAAGTATTCTGCTGTTGCTGATTGTCTGTGTCTTGGCAACTTGTGATCTGCATTAGTTACTGCAAAAAGATGATTCTCAGTTAAGGGTTGAGAGATGCATTAATCTATTTGTATAATGATAAGTCACTAGGAATCAGTTTAATACTATGTCCATTTAGCAAATAATAGTAATAGGTTCTCCCTTAGGCCTATGACCTGTCTACCTATAAATTCATACTGGTAATGGTGCCAGGTGTGGCTGTTATCTTGTGAAATAGGACTTAAATCCAATCAGAAAGTGGGTGATTATTCCATGATGTTTGCTCCACTACTGTACCAGTGGGCAAATCTTGCCAAGTCTGTCACTTTGTAGCTCACAGTGTTCACAACATGGTAAGGTAGCTGTGACTTTTCTCCTCTGGTAGCTTTTATAGGACCTTCTAGCACCATGGAAAACAAGAGTAGGGATGAAGCTTTGGGGCCAGCATCACTTTGAATTCTTCATCTTCTGTGACTCAAGTATGTGATGTCTTAACTAATACAATCTTATGTCAAGTTATGGAGGGTGATAAGAGCATTGGTAATAGTCTGTACTATTTGGGATCTATGGGCACTCATTGGCCAATAAATCCAAAAGAAAGCAACCCATTCCTGGCACTGGTATTTTTATTTGTTAGCCTCTGATGTCTAGTAGGGGCATCGTTGCACAGTTATAGGGTAACTCAATTTTAACCCTTTTGATACACACACACACACACACACACACACACACACACACACACACACACACACACACACACAGTATACACATACATACGGGAGCTTCTACAGCACTAGGTTTCCATATGACTTTTTCAAAAGGTCTTTAGTGGTACTTATCCCTCCCCGTTTTCCCTCCTCCACCCGCTCCTGCCCACCTCCACTTAACCATTTCTGTTCCCTTTTAAACCTTTATACCTGTGACTTATATCTCCCTTTCTTGAAAGCCTTCCCATGGACCCTTAGTGATTTCTTGACTTCTTTTGGCACTACAAACGAAACTCACATATTTGAAGATTCAAAGTTAACATCCATAAATGAGAGAAAGCATGCAGCCTCTGTCTTTCTGGTTCTGGCTGACCTCACTTAGAATGATGGTTTCTCATGCTAAGAAAGAGAACAATGATGTACAAATTAGGTTGCCCTGTAGTTGGAGAAAACAAACATCAAAAGTAAGATGAGCAGCCTTTATTTTTCTTATTTATATAGAAGAAAATACTGTATTTCATTTATGTTGCACTGTTGGTTATTTATAATGTGTAGATTTTTGCTTGGCTAAATAATGCCGGAACAAACTTCTATATATATGGACCCTAAGACTATACTTTGAATAATTTCCAGAGAAGTATTCTAGGTCAAGGCAAGTGCTATTGCTGTCATGTTCTTTCCATGTATTGTAAAAGTTGTCCCCAGGGTGGACAAATAGCTCTGTCACTCGTGGGGCTATACTGTGACCCTTGCTGTTCCCTTACTATCACCGCCCACACTGAACCACTCTTTCTAAATGCAAAGGTCATTTTAATTTTTATTTACTTTATAATCATTTAAATCAAATACTTTATTAAACTATATCCATAATTGTGACTCTATAAATTCCATTCCTGCTCTTAGGGCATTTTTACTGTTAGACTTTTTAAATTTTTAAATTAATTTAATTTTTATCTTATTTATGTCTTTATTTTTGGTTTTATGAGGCAGGGTTTCTCTGGGTAGCCTTGGATGTCCTGGAACTCACTCTGTAGGCCAGACTTTTCTTGAACTCTGGGATCCACTTGTCTCTGCCTCCCAAGTGCTGGAATTAAAGACATGTGCCACCACCTCCAGCTTGACTTTTATTATTTTTTAACAAACTTGTGTGAAGTCTTAAGGAGCTACCTTATTGGTTCATATTTGTTATAAAAATTTTAAACTTTTTTCTATGTACAGACATTTTTGTATTTGTGTTGTCATTTTTTTTCTATCTTTCAATATCAATCTGTCTTTGAAATAGTTGGTAAATAACTAAACATGAGTTAGAACTTTTTTCTACTGGACACAATACAGTTCAATAGTACCAGGCAGTTCCATTTATAGATACATTTAAAAAATAAAAGAAATAAACCTGGGCTCTAGCAAGGAAAACAGAGAAAACACCACTGGCTCCAGGCTTGAATTCTATTTTAGTAACTTTACAAATAAGAACACATGATACTTGAAGAGAGATGAAATATGGGGATGAAAGAGCCCAAGACAGTGTTTTGACGCATGGCATCCTCTGGAGACAAAGAGCACAGGGAGAAGGTGAAGAAAACCTTAGCTGCATGACTGGAGACCGGATGCCGAGGGACTCGCATGAATGGTGGTAGGGTTCCCCTCACATGGCACGTGGACCTCATCCTAAAGATATCTGGGCATTGCTTATGTGCCTTTCCCAAAGCTTTGACAAATAATCACAATGAACCCAAACCCTGGTGATTATCAGGCAAACCATTAAATATCGTTAGAACAAGATGGACATGTTACATCCTCCCAGGACTTATGTGACCAGGGAGATCTTTGTCATCTGTATGTGAGCTCCGCCTGCTGGCCACAATGAAGCAAAGTGACCCTGGAGCAGTGTTTTAAAGAGAACCATCAATTCACAAACTGGATGGCATAACTTTTAGAATAATTGGATTTTGTGGAAGTTGTATGGTGGTAATGATACACTATGGAAAGAGGTTATTTTTTCTTTTAATTTGTCTGGTGATACATTTGAAGAATGACTTCTAAATGGAACAAGAATAAAGAAAAGTTATTCTCATTCATGTTTGTAGAGTAAACAGCCCAATTTAATCTTAAAAGTGTATTTTGGAAATGTGTGTTAAACATTAAATTTGACGTCCAAATATCACTTTCAGTAATATGAAAGAGGTAAACACACACAAAAAAATTAGCAATGTGAGACATAAGAAAACTTGAGAATTACTGGATTTATGGGGAAAAAAGCAGAATTGTAAGTTAAAGTATAATGTAGGGACAGATTCACTTTGAATCCTGGAGAGAATACATATGTTTTGTGTATTATTGTGAGAATGTATGTTTCTTAATTTTCATCTTGTGGAAAATATGAGAAAAACTACTTTAAGCAAGGAAAAATTCACTGTGGTTTATAGTTTTAGAAGTTTCAGATATGATGGCTGACCGACTCCACTCCTTCTGAACATGTAGTGAGGTCTGTGAACATCATGACGAAAGGCATGAAGAACAGAATTGCTTTTGGTGGCCAGAATGCAGGGCATGAGCAACAGGAAGGGCCAAGGGACAAGACGGACTCCTCCAAAACACAAACTCAGGGACTCACTTCCTTCAAGAGGCTGTAAGTTCTTCAGTCCCACAACCTCCTGACAGTTATTCAATGTTCCTACCGAACAATGGAGTCAAACCTTGGTGGGGTCAGAGCATTCCTGTTCTTACTGTCTAGAAATTCTCTCACAGATACACTGGCTAATCTCCTGTGTCTAGCCGGACAATCCAGTTGACAGTCATACTTGACCATCCCAGAGGGTGCCCGTGAGAAACTGGTAGGTTAGGCCATGGTACAGTGTAGAATGTCTGTTCTCAAAAGTGTTGTGTAATTAAACGCCGTAGTTTATATTCTAGATTCACTGCTTCCCAACGTGCGTGCCAACTTGGGCAAGGTGACTCTCAGCTTCTTTGTCTCTAAATCCAGCATAATGACAGCACCTCCTTTATAAGGTAGCTTTACAGCAACATACCCTACTTTAAGTCAACTATTCTGTTTTTGTGCTCATGTGCATTCACATTTATATTTCCTCTATGAACAGACGGATTCTTATATGTTTATCCTAAAATGACAATGCTTATCCTACAGAGCTGGGCTTAAAGATAACTTTCAGGTTGTCTTTTTACCATATGTGTGTGCAATGTGTGCATGTAAATATATATTTCAAATTTTGAATATGTATCTCTCACACACAAAGTAATGTCTTTTACTACAGAAATGTTAGGGTATTCGCAACATTCCTTTTGAACTAAAATTAAAAATCTTAAATTTTTATACTGTATTAAATCTTCTTTGCTTTGGTCAGGGGGCTGAGTGAAATATTTGGTGAAAAGCACAGAGCATGAATCTGAAATATTCAGGTCAAGATTTGATTTTTCTAGCATGAAATATCTATAAATGTGTGAAAAGACTGAATTATCCAGAAAACGCATTTCTCATAATCCTTACGATATAAATAAGAGTAGGTTGTGCATCAAAAATGAGCATGTAATCAAAACAATGAGCAGGGACTCTGACTTAACCCTGGAGAATGCTGCTCTTTTGTCATGTGTCCTCATGGAGAAGAGAGAACGGGGAAGAGAAAGGGGCCCGTGATGAAACTGCTTTGTTGCAATTGCCGAAATTATGGTTTTGTGTCTCTAGGGTTCTATGTCAAGATCTTCATTAAGCAAATCTAACTTTGCCTCACATTCTAAAGTGGTCTCAAATGGCTTTTCTTATAGGATTCCCCTTTCTAAAATGTTTCTGTTGTTACACCCGGAATAGTCCATTCATAATGCCATCTTATGAATAAGGACCACAGTTAGATTTATTTGACTATTAAAGATCATGGTGTGACTTCTGGTCATGTGTAAAATTTCATTTGTTTCAGACCAAGACAATTATTTTCCCTGTCCACATCAGAGGGCAGGATGATGATATTAGGAATGTTTAATATATTTATGCAACTCCATCTGAATGAAGTAAGGAACATGAAACCTGCAAATTAGAAAAAGGTACCTGAGACTTTCTTCACCATCTCGTAATTTGCAAAGGTGTGCTGATGGCTTATTCTGGAGAGAGGGAAAGAAGTGTCCTATACAATTCATCCTGTACAGAGATTTCCCTGGAGAACAGGGAGGGAGAACCTGCTAGAATGTGTCTAGCATCTGAAAACTCAGGGAAGCAAGGGCTGGGGCCTGCTTGACAAGACAGGATGTCACCAGTTGATCTCCTTTATGGCTGTGAATTGAATACCAACTTACATGCCGTCATCAGTTAATTCATACTGAGTGATTGGTTATACTGAGAAAAATTAAATTTTATAACTGGACTGGACCATAGGGCTATGGTATAACATACAGGATTCCCTAAGAAAGTTGACTTTTAGGTAGATAATCAATATTCCTTTAGTGTATGTTTGTCATAAATATTATATTGGGCATACAAATATTTTCAAATAGCTGTTTTCAAACTTATCTGGACATTGTGGATTTTTAGTTGTCAACCATATGAATGAAC
This sequence comes from Peromyscus maniculatus bairdii, assembly GCF_049852395.1. NCBI lineage: Eukaryota > Metazoa > Chordata > Mammalia > Rodentia > Cricetidae > Peromyscus > Peromyscus maniculatus. The sequence goes on along the minus strand of NC_134856.1, from coordinate 123,592,332 downwards.
CATATGAACCATATGTCAACCATATGAAATCATCAGTCAACCTGATGATTTTTACTGAAGAGAGAAATGGCAGAGAGACAGTCCCACATAGACAGAGTTCCTCACTCCTCCACATCCACAACAGAATGTAGACTACCCCAGACAAAATTTTACCTTAGAATTACCTTTATGGCTCATTTCTTTCTCACAACCAGGAGTCAGCACTGACCAAATAATATTGCATAGATATTTTGGAAAGCAAAGTACAGCCTTGAATAATTATTAACCAGACACTGTAATAAGAGCTGTAAGCTAATTTGGGAAGCCATAATTAGCGTCTGAAAACCAGTAGGTTACAAGTCTTAAAAAAGATAAGGATTCTCTTAAGCTAAGCTACATGAAATTTGCATGTTTGTGAGTAAACACTGGTTAGAGAGTAGCATCTTTAGTGCTTCAGCGGGGTATACAAAACTTCTCAAAAGAATGCAAGCAACTGCTTCCCTCAAAATAGCTTTCCCTCAAGAAACACTGGGAAAGTATCGCATGGCTTTGACTGGATTCTCCGGATGCCTTGGAATTTGCATACATGACCCAAAATAACCAGTTATGAAGTTCTAAAATCAGAGGTGCATATGTAGAGATTTAAAACACAAGCACTGAAATGAAAACCACGATGTATGGAATGAAGACACTGTAACCTGAAAACATAAAACTTCTGAAGTAGCAGAAAGAATTTTCCTGAAATCAAGGGGGAGAAAGATGAAAACAGGGAAAAGAAGGAAAGTAGAAGTTGAATCACGTGGGTGGACCAGAGCAGGTCACATGGACAGACATGAGCAGCTCACATGGGAGGAGACGAGCAGCTCCCACTTATTCCTAACTGAGCACAAGGAGGAGAGAGTGTTGCTGACGGACCCAGAAAGAAAGTGTAACGTTTCCGTGAATGTCAGATGCTAGACGAAATGGGCTCACCAGGAACCGAGGCAGAGTGTGTGCTACACCAGGGTCAGGAACAGGAGACTGCATCTCCATCACTTGGTCCACGTGGGAGACCTCAAAATGCAGATATGGTGAAAAGTGACAGTATGTTTGAGCAAGGAAATGAGTTCTCAGACACACGTAACTTTCGTAAAGGTGGGCATGAAATATGACAAGAATGTTAGAGAAGCCCATAATCTTCACGTGTGCATGATTAATGGAGTAATAATTATATAATCGAGCTCTCAAATTCCTAATCACATCAAGCAGAGGAAGGAACTGAAGGGACACAAAAATTGTTTTTTCAATTTTGGCATTGGAGAGCATACAAAAATAAGTTTAATAAAAAGAAAATATGATAAGTAATAACACAGAGACTATATTTCAAGAGAGGAGAGGTGAATAAAAGAGAGATGAAAGAAGAGAGAGAGAGAGAGAGAGAGAGAGAGAGAGAGAGAGAGAGAGAGAGAGAGAGTAGCCATTTGTAAATGGCAGAAAAAAATAGCAAGGACAATAATGTGTTAGAAAAATGGATTTAGTTGAGTATTATCTCTCCACTAGGAGAAAAACTAACCCAGAACTCAATTGTGTGTAGCTTTATCCATAGACAGTAAGGAAAGAAATTAAGCTAAGCTGAAAAAAAGCAAAAGTGTTCAGGTAAAAATAGTCAGAATGAATAAAGCACACATTTGGTTTCTCATTTCAGAAAACATACCTGGTAGATATTAATAATCACACCTGAAGGCAGATAGCAATTAGAGTTCTTTCTCAAGGCTTGCAGTTTGCTGACTGACATATTAATTTTTTTTTGCTAAAGTGATACATTTTACTTCTGCTATTCAAAGAGGATGATTCTTTTTATTTAAAAAAAAACTTGATAAATTAAAATTCAGAGAGTTGTCACATCTGGGCTGATGTTTTCCTATCTGTAATAGACAAGTAGTGTTTTCAAATCGACCAGAAAATGGTGAGTGCTTGCTGAAAAATCTAGGTCAAGGTTAGGCACAACATGCTCAGTGAGTATCCTCTCCCGCTTCTCTCCTGAACTCTCCTCCTCCTCCCCCTTCTCTCCCCCCGCCCCCCAAAGGCCTTGAGGAAAGCTTCAGCTCCTGGACCACGTCTTTTGAACCTGTGTTCTCTGAAGCAGGCATGTATTGCCTGCAGTCGTTGATGATGTCAGACAGCGGATTCCTGAAAGAAAACAATAAGCAACTCGCTTTAAAATTGAAAGTAAAGTTGTGGACTCACAACAAACTTGTACAAATCGGAAGGAGACGCAGGATCAGATTGTTGCCTTTCCCTGAGAGTGCTCACCTGCCTGTGTCTTCTCAGCTTTCTAAATGACAGCTGGAGGAAGCCAGGCTCTGGCCACCAGTTGAGTGATCCCTCGTGGAACTGGTTTTGCAGGTCAGGTGAACCTAACTGTTTACCTCCTGCACAGTGTATTAGACCTCATAATCTAGAAGAATCTCCATAAACCAGAGTTTTACTTTTCTGGTTACTGAAATGCTCATTCCCGAGAAAGAGTGCATTCTGGGAGCTTTGGGGGTGGTCATGCATTCTATATTTCTCCAACGTGACAGGTCTTAAATCACAGGGCTGACTCTCCAACAGGAAGAAGTAGAATACCAGCGGGGAGGGCGGGGGCGGGGGTCACTCTTATCAAGCAGTTTCAAAGAAAAAACTAAATAAAAATAAACAAACACACCAACAAAGAAACAAAAAATAAGCAATAGCAAAACATAGGAGTTATTAATAGGGAAGACTCAGTGGTGCTCATGAGTTGTGTGTGTGTGTGTGTGTGTGTGTGTATGTGTACATCATGAGTTGTGTGTGTGTATGTGTGTATGTGTACATCATGAGTTGTGTGTGTGTGTGATGAGTTGTATGTGTGTGTTTGTGATGAGTTGTGTGTGTGATGAGTTGTGTGTGTTTGTGATGAGTTGTGTGTGTGTGATGAGTTGTGTGTGTGTATGTGTATGTCATGAGTTCTGTGTGTGTGTGATGAGTTGTGTGTGTGTATGTGTACGTCATGAGTTGTGTGTGTGTGTGGTGAGTTGTGTGTGTGTATGTGTACATCATGAGTTGTGTGTGTGTGTGATGAGTTGTGTGTGTGTGTTTGTGATGAGGTGTGTGTGTGTGTGTGTGTGATGAGTTGTGTGTGTGTTACATATGTGTGTGTGCAATTTGTCTTTGGGGGTGGGGTGCGGCATTAGTATACTCACATCCTCTAAGCTTGGATGAAGTTTTTCTGTCTTTATGGAGAACCAGTCGAAAGCCACAGAGCCTGAGTTTCGTATCTGTCTCCTTCCAAAAGGTTTACCAGAACAGATGGCAAAGCAGCCGAAGATAGAGATAAGCCTGGTGGCAAGGAGAGGGGACGTGATTACCGGAGCTGCCTGCAGCTCACACGAAAGCCAGCGTTTCTTGTGCTAACCGTGCCTTCCTCCAGAGCGTTTCCAGATCCTCTGGGTGGAGGAGGGATGTGAGCAAGGACCATGCACAGAATCTTGATGCAAACATGTTTCTCCGATTTGTGTACACTCTTAGTGTGAAGAACAGAAAGCTATTTACGACCAGTTTGAACACTCTTCCCCAAGAAATTTGCAAGTGGAGCTTAGAAGTTCAGAATGTACCCAGGGGAAGCTGAGAAATCAGCAGTCAGTGGACAGGGTGGGCCTCTGCTGCTGGCACAGGCTAAGATTCTGAAAAGGTCTTCAGACATTTGATGGGGCCCAGAGCGAGCAAAAGTGACCTTTACAGAGCATTGGCCAGGTGGTGGGCTGTGTTTATGGCTGTCTTCTTGTGGCTTCAGCAGTGTTTGGTGCTGGGTCCTATTCCCAATCCAGGGAACTTGACTCAGGGTGAGTGACTTACTCAAGGCTAATACTTGATAAATATTTGAATTCCAAGTTCCTTTTACTGTGTGAAAATCATCAGCCTTTTGATAATTTATGGGATCTCAGCACCTGGATGATATGGCCTCTACCTGAAAAAACTTCATCCATTTCAAGTCTTTGCTGTTTATTTTTAGACAGGTGCCTGATGCACAACAGTAGGACATGAGCAGATTGGACTCACCCAGCCTGTGATATCAGTTAGGTCTTTATACTTTTGACTTTACCAGTCTCGTCTATTTACAACCCCAATTTAAAAGGTAGGTGGCCTTGAAATTTACAGTATTTAAAATGGTGCAGCATTCAACTTTGCGTTCAAGGTGACCACATTAACCTTGTAATTTTGCAAAATGGGAGCAATGCTTTCCAAAGATTAAGATGCCGCTCGAGGACAACTGTACACTTGGTTTTTGATAAAGTCGGTCACTCCTGCCAATAATTGCACTGACACAGGGAGTCTGTGGCGCGCTATCTCCAGCAGCTACATCTTCTCGGGCAGGTTTTGCTGACTTAAGTGAGATGGGTGATGCAGACCATATGCTCTGGGAATGGAGAGAAGAAGGTGGGAGCTGGCAGGGGTGAGAAAGTTTAACCAAGCAGATTGAGTCATCTGGGGCATGGAAACAAATGTTGCCTTGAACAGTTTTATCGAAGGTCCACCTTGAGTTTGTGGCTTTGGTAAGCATGAGAAACACTGAAGCACTCTGATTAAAATGAAACCTAGCTGTTGATAAAGAAAAGTGAAAAGATGATCACATAGTCTCGTTTATGATGCATCGTCCCCATTTAGCACGTATACAGATGCTGTGGGGTGCTATCTGGAGGAGCAGGTGTAAGAGGCAGAACACAGATGCATTCCGTCATCTTACTCGAAATACTCCCTCGACTTAGGCTGTGCATTGGCAATATTTGAAACAATCGTGACAGTATAAACAAATAAATCAGACAATTAGACAATTTACAATTCTACCACATAGGAGCCACTTAAAACTTAGACATTCTTAGGAAAAAAAGATATTAATAGTGCAGTTAATAGACACTAATAAACAAAACATATAATAATGCACAGTCTAAACCATTTGGTGATACACAACTTTGTCCGTGACTTATCTTAGAGTGCTTGCTTGTGTTGTGACAGCAGGTGCTTTTCTAATATAAAAATTCATTTACAAATGCAATGTTGATGTCACTCAGAAAACTACAGAAAAACTTAATATATAGTGTCAGGACTTCATTGGTTGTGGTAAAATTATAATAACATAGTAATTTTCTACTTTTTGGCATTATTGAGATTGATATAATTGACAAAAAATGTATATGTTTGGGATATGCATTATGATTTTTAAAAGTATTTCTTTTACTTTTTGAAATTATAGTAGAATAGCATTATTTTCCCCTCCCCTTTCCTGCTTCCAATCTCCCCCATATACCCCTCTCTGCTCTTTTTCAAATCCATGGCCAGCCTGGGCTACAGAGTGAGTTCCAGGGAAAGCTCCAAAGCTACACAGAAAAATCCTGTCTCGAAAAACAAACAAACTAACTAACAAAAAGCAAAAAGCATGCAAGTGACGCAAGTAAGCCAATTATAAATGAGCAAAGAGCCCGAGCAAACACCGTCCTCAGGGAAGAAAACAAAGGCTGGGCATGGTGGCCCAGCCCTGGAATCTCCTAGCACTTGGGAGGTGGAAGCAGGAGGAACAAGAGTTCAAGGTCATCTTTCAACTACATTGGCAACATCAAGGTCAGTCTGAGCTACATGGCATCCTGTCATAAAAGACAAACCAAGATGACTGAGGGGGTGGCTCAGCTAAAGTTCTTGCCTTGCAAACACAAAGACCCATATTTGATCCCCAGAGCTCAGATAGAATGCCAGATGTGGTGACTAGAACCCATATAGAATGCCAGATGTGGTGACCAGAACCCACATAGAATTCCAGATGTGGTCACCAGAACCCACATAGAATGCCAGATGTGGTGGCATGCGCTTTAATTCCAACACTGCAGAGGCAAAGAGGAATGGATCTCTGGGGTTCACTGGCCACTAGTTTCACCTAACTGGTGAGTTGCAGGCCCATGAGAGACACAAAGGAGGCAGCAAGGCAGGTGCAGCAGGTGCAGCAGGTGCAGTGGGCACAGCAGGTGCAGCAAGTGCAGCAGGCGCAGCAGGTGCAGCAGATTCAGCAGGCGCAGTAAACACAATGGATGTAGCGGGTGCTGCAGACAGGACAGGGACAATAGGTGCAGCAGCTACAACAGGCACAGGAAAAGATGCCCACCCCCCTTAGCCATTGAAGAAATGCAAATCAGTGCCATAATGGACATAAGCCTATCTTAGGCTAGTTGTTATCAAAGTCAAGCAGTAACAGTTGAAGTAAATGTGTGGCAAAATCAAACACACGTTTTGGTGGGGATGTAAATTAGTACCCGCCTTATGACAATTATATGTCGTTTCCTCAAAAATTAAAATATAACTACTCCACTATCCAGCACCCCCACTTCTGAGAATGTTCCCCCCAAAACCAACACTACACAGCAATTAACATGGTCCATATGACTACTTTATACTTCGAATTTTAATTTGTGTGTGTGTGTGTTTGTGCATTTGCAGTATTGTGGGGGGGTACTAGTATACTATGAATAGCATGGGTGTGGAGGTCAGAGGACATCTTCTGGGAGTTGATTCTATCCTTTCACAATATGAGCCCCAGGGAAAACCCAGTCCGTCAGGTTTGTCTTCAAGTGCCTTTACCCACTGAGCCAATTTGCCAGTCCTACAACTAGAATTGTTATTTATTTATTAATTTTATTATTTTATGCGTATGGGCATTCTGCTTACATGTATGTATGTGTACCGCGTGTGTTTCTGGTGCCTGCAAAAGTCAGAGGAACATTTTAGATACCCTGGAAATGGAGTGACAGATGATTGCAAGCCACCATGTAGGTGCTGGAAACAGAAACTGGGTTCTCTTTAAGAGCAACACATACTGTGCTCTTAACATCTAAGCCACCTCTCCAGGTCCCTAAAATTAGACTTTTAAAGTACTAAAGTATAATCCTTTGAGAAATGACTGTACTGTCTCTTCCCTGCCAAATACTGCTGAAGAGCAAAAAGTATGTCACAATGACTCTGACGTTGTGGAGAAACAGTGCTTTTTAACAGCCATGGCTTTGGCTCTGCAGAAGTCAGCCCTTCTCTCCAACTCTCCCAGACCAGGGAGTCACTCGCAAGCCAGTGTCTCCTGCAGTGACTGCCTATCTAGCTGAGAAACCATTTTCACACAAATTGGTACCTAAAGAGCAGGGCAGGATGCTGGTCTTGCCATACTCCAGGAAGCATCCTCCCATTCTTCCTGTTCCTGCCATCATAAAAGCTCATTCAGGTGAGGCACAGATGTCAATGATGTTTCCCCTGAAGCTACAATTTTCCAGTGTCTCTGATGCTGGACCAGAGGCCACAAACCAGACTTTGCTGCCTCGTATTTCTTCGTTGTCACTGGTTCCAACAGCGTTGATAACGTCCCGGTCGGTTTATAAGGAGCTTCTGCATCAGCGGCTCTCTGGATGTCGTTGCTCTCTGCAGTTCAGTTCCTGTGGTTTAATGGGGCAGAGTTGGAGTCTCTATGTTCCCAAGGACACTCAGCACTCCACTATCCAGGAGTCAGCATATCCAAAAAGTTAGGAGGCTCTGCTGGCACTTCTGTAAGATCCCAAACCTGAGCTCTTGCTAAGAGAAGGAGGAAGAGCCAGCAGAGTGGCATGGCAGATAAAAGCATGGCTGTTAATCTCTGAAACCCTTAGTGAATGGAGACAACCAACTCCCGAAAGATCTGTGAATGTGGCATACAGGTGCCCTGTAGGTGCCAGCCTCCCTTTTCCCAACAATAACATATATAAATCAAATAAACAGGCTGAAAAAAAAAGAAGGAAAGCTAATATCCCTGGGAGAAGACGCTGGTGCTAAACCAAGGATGACGAGGGTCTTGCAGGTCCCATTTCCATACTGTAAGTATGTGCAGACAGTGCTCATCTGAACTAAGTCACACTGACAACAGCAGCTACAGCAGCAGAGATGATTGACACATCGCTTGGGCTACACAGGCCATTATTTGTTGTTTTCCTCTTTCACTCACTTCATTCTTAGATTCCCTCATTTCATTCTGGAGCAGCTTGGTGAGATGAACACTATGCTTGCCTTCATGCTGCAGATAATAAAACGGAGGCAGATAGCGGTCCAATAACTTATCCCGGATCCCAGAGTCAGGCAATGGCTGCTGGGGAGGGCAGGGGTGAGAACTGGCAGAGGAAGCAGATTGTGGAACCCAGCCTCAAGTGTTGCAGTGGCAGCTTTTCAACAAGCCACCCTCAAGGTGCTTTTCATTGCTTAGTGACAATTGAACCAGCGCAGCAGCCCAGGCTTGTCCCTCTGAGGGCGAGGATGGACCAGCCAATGGAAAGGAAGCTGGCAGCTGACCCAAAGCTGAACTGCAAACTTGGGGTAGAAAATGCAGTTTGCTCTACCCTGTCTCCTGAGGTTTGGGCTACTCAGAACAGTCCTTGAGCAAAGGTTGAGATCAACAGTGATAGAATGTGAAATGGCGAGTCCTGAGTGTCACACTCAGAAGCTCTGGTCTCCCTGATCCCATCTCGAGCTTCAAAAAAAGACACAGATCAGAAAGACTGATGGTTAATTCTTTGGACCTTTGCTATTTTCCCAGGTTGGCTGCCTTGCCCTTAAGAAGTGTACTCCTACTTAGTTCTCTTCTGAACTTCCTTTTCTTTTTCTTTCTTTCTTTCTTTCTTTCTTTCTTTCTTTCTTTCTTTCTTTCTTTCTTTCTTTCTTTCTTTCTTTCTTTCTTTCTTTCTTTCTTTCTTTCCTTCCTTCCTTCCTTCCTTCCTTCCTTCCTTCCTTCCTTCCTTCCTTCCTTCCTTCCTTCTCTCTCTCTCTCTCTCTCTCTCTCTCTCTCTCTCTCTCTTTCTTTCTTTCCTCCCCCCTCTCTCTCTTTCTCTCCCTCTCTCCCCCCTCCCCCCTCTCTCTTTCTGCCTGGGGAGGTGTCTGAATTTTAAGACATGCCCAAGGACCAAGGCGATTTTCCAACTTACCAGGATCAGGTGGAGCCAGGTGCTTGCTTTCATCAAGGAAAACCATTGTTTGGCTGAAACTGTAACCTCCTTAGGGAGAAGCTGTGTTATTTACTTATTTCTTTACACTCCAATAACCAAAATGTCCTCACATGGAGATCAGTTAATAAAGAATTGTAATCAAATTCTTAGATTTCATTTGTGTGAATACTTTTTAAATATTATAATTGTTAATTTGTATATAAACAAACAAATGTATATACATATACTGTATATATATATCTATACGTGTATTTTTGGTTTCAAACCCTCCTATCAAATCTATTACAAATGTCTGGTCATGCTTCACTTTATGGTTACCCTGGCAATTTCTGAAGACCTTGTCTTTTGCAGTGTATCTATGGCAATTATCCTATTAATGTGTCAATAACAGGTAGGCAAAATTTCCAAAATCAACTTAGCAATCATCTGCCAAGAAGGCCTCTGCTCTAATGTACTGTTCTTGAGCAAGGGGTCATTTACAATGCTGGAGCTTGTGAGTGGCTGTGAGTTAAGCAGGATGCACCCTGTTAGGTCTCAGGGCAAGTGGCTAACTGAGGTGCCTATTTAACATATCAAAGTGGATTCTGGTTGCCAGTCTCTCTCAGCATTACCAATTACAGAGTCCTGGCTCTTCAGTACTTCTCACCCTGCTCTCTACCCTGAACCTCACCAGCCCCTGAACTTCCCTTCCCTTCCCCCAAGTTTCTCTGGTTCCTAAATAACTCCAGCCCCTTTGGATACATGGTCTCACCGTCTCTTGGTTCTGAGGAACTCTCTTTGCTCCCTTCTTCTTCTCTATCTCTCTCGCTCCCCCACTGTCACCGCCTGTCTCTTTTCATGGTCACGTTCAGTCTGGACCCTTCCAGACACTTCTGGCTGAACTCTTGTATTTACAGTAAAGCTTTCCCTCCACCATTCCAAGGAGCATCATGTACTCCATTTTTCCATTCCTGTCCAAGCTCTGTGGAATGTGTTAGGTGTCATCCATATGCAGGAAGCAAACTTACCTTCAAATTATTTTGGACCATTTTCTTCCCTTAGTTGAGTTCAAATGTCCTCACACCTCAGCTGGAGAGCCCCTTTTCCTTTGATTCCCTCAGGTGTGAAATAGTTTACCACCATGGCCTGTCTGCTTGCCTCTCTGCGGGGGTTCTGAGTTCACTGGGATAGTATTTGCAAAGCACTTTGTTCTCAGAAGAGAGGTCACACTTGAAAGAGTTGATATTACCCACTTGAGTGCACCAGGGGCTAAAGCTGTTACTAGTCAATCTCTCTTCTGTCTTCAGATGACATGCACCAAAAGCATATGCAATAAAGAGAAACGCACTTTCCAAGCTCAGGTACAAAAGAATAAAGCGGCTACTGTACCCGAGGGAGTCTTGGCAGCCAGGTGAAATAAAGCAGGAAGCAGTGGCTAGTCTTGTGAATCATCTGAAAAAAAAATCAGGCCCCAATATTCACTATGGTCCATAGGCTTGCATTGGCCTCACTCGGGCTTCAAACTATTTCCTCTTTTACAAATATTCTCCCTTTCCTGCTCTCCCGTGACTGGAGGGTGACGATTCAATAAGATGATGGCTATGTAGCTCTTTGGAGTTTAATGGCACACAGACACACAGACAGGAGCTAAATCCATCTCTAAATCATTAATTGCCTTTGAAAGTTTAACAGATTTTATCAAGTCCATTATATTTTGAGGATTACTGGAGTGGGTTCCTAGGATGGTGAGTCAGACAGTTCATGACCTTACTTATGTCTGTCACCTGGAATGTGATGAACAAATGTTAATTACATATCCTTGTAAAACCCTGGAAATTTTTGCCAGGAGCAGTACCCCAGTGCTCTCTGTGGGGTTTTTGTTTTGTTTGTTTCTCATCCTCCAGCATCCATCATGACTTCTGACATCAAGTTAGATGGTCCTTTGTATTTGCGGGCGTGGTGAGCATGTTCCATTCACAGCAAACTGGCTTCTGAATTATTTCTTAGCTGGGATTACAGTGTGAATCTAATAAATAAGTAAATAAGTAGAAAGTAAAATGCATTAACTTCCTTTTAATCAGCCCCTCCTCTGTTGCCTCTGCATTGGTCTTTGTTTACATGTGTCTGTCACTTTGTCTTAATAATTGATGCCGAGACCTAAATTTCTTCAAAATAAGCACCAGCAAAACTACAATTTAAATACCTTTATAAAGTTACAAACAATATGCCATAGAATTCACCAACTTACAGTGTCTGATTCTATGGCTTTTTGTACCTTTGCAGCATGTGGAACCATCACAGATTTTTATTTTGTTTTAAATATTTTTATACAATGCACTTTTAATCATGTTCGCCCCCAGTTTCCCCCCAACTCTGCCAGATCCACTCTCGCTCCCTCCTCCTCTTTTGGTTACTTCTTTTAAAAAATTATTACTAACCCATGGATTCTAATTAATCAAGTCCTGGGTGTGGTGTCATCCTCTGGAGTATGGTGGACCTACCAGAAGTCACACCTTAAATAAAAATGGCTCTCCTTCCCTCAGAAGTCCCCAATTGTCTATGGCTCCTCAGTTAGGGGCAGGCGTGAAACTCTTCCAACTCCATGTGAGAATGCGTGCTGGTCTGATCATGTGCAGGGCTTGGATAGGCAACCACAGCTGCTGTGAGTTCACGATTGCAGCAGTCCTGTCCCATCTATGACACTTTTGCTCCAGTCCTTCCTGATCTCTGGATCTTATGATCTCCCTGCCCTTGCACTATGATGGCCCCTTACCTTGGGTTGGGTCTGATGGAGATGTCCCACTGTGACTGAGCACTCACTCCATCCTCCTTTAGGTTCTGTACTCTGAGCAGTTAGAAATTTCTCCATTAACCACCATCCACCGAACAAAGAAAGAACTCTGATGAAGGCTGAGGTGTGTACTCATCTGTGGGTGGAGAGATGCACATTTAGAGAGTAGTTTCAGCCTATGTTTATATAGCAGAGTAATAGTAGTGGGTTCATCCCTGAGGCTTGTGAGCTCCCTAACCATGGGTTCTAGGCCAGATTGATAGCACCAGGAATGTGTTTCCTCATGTGAAGTGGACCTTAAATCCAATCAGAAAGCAGATATTATGCCCATGGTATATCTTGCTATCCTGATAATAATAATGTTTTATATAATATAATATTTATATAAATATTGTTTGTTTATATTATAAACATAATTATTATTAATTTATTTTGAAGTTCACAGTTGGGAAAGATGATTGATAAGCCCCCCAGAAGCCTGCGTAGTACCTTCCAGTTCTGCAAGAGCTATCCAGCAGGGAGGAAGTGTCTTTGACAACACTGACTTAATTCATTCAGTTCTAGGACCAATGTACATGATATTTTCAGCAACAATATGTTATCATCAAATTCTGGTGTGGAAAACATGAGCTATGGTGATAGTATGTATTGTTTTGGGGGTCTCTGGGACACTTCTGACTACTGACTTCAGGGGAGGTATCCACCCTGGTACTGGGCTTTTGTAGTTGGCAGCCTGTGGCTCCTGAGATGAGCATAATCCCCTGTATAGGGCGACTCCAATTAAACTCTGTTATGTAAACCTTTATATATGAATATGTTTACATATATATTTATAAAAAGTAGGTTTCCATATGGTTTTTTTTCCCAAATATCCTTAGAGCTAACTGTCCCTCCTGAACCCCTTCTCTGTCTTGCCCTCCCGTTCCTCTCCCCACTTGGACCTCCCTTCCCATGACCCATCTTTCCTCCTTCATATTACTTGTTTTCTACTATCCGTAACTTTTTATCTTTTGTTAGTGGAGTAGGCTTCTAAAATGATGAGTCAGACAGCCAATAACCTTATTTATGTCTGGTGCATAGAATATGTTGAAGAAATGCAAATTTGCTGTCAGCTGAAGAACAGTATCATTGGGCCCCAAATAAATTCAGACACCTCTCAGCCATTGCCATCTCAGCTCTCCTCACATCTCCTCTGTCCTTATGCATCACATATCTGCTTTTCTGTCACTTAAATTTGCCTGGCCTGGATCCTTAAAAATGAAATCGTTGAGTATATTGATTTTGCATTTGATTTTTTTCACTGTTCACGTTCCTCTAGGTTCATTCATCTGTATGGTAACATACTCCTTTTTTAAATTGTAGAATAATATTCGATAAAATGAATATACTGATGGATGTTTAAGTTGTCCTCATTTGCAGGCTGCTAAGAAGAATGCAGCTATGCACCCTTGTGTGTGAGTTTTCTGTGGGCTTGTGTTTGATTTCTTTCCTGGGATTGAAGGCCATAATTTTAAATAAAAGTGAAACACACATGCATACTTATTTCTTTAACAGAAGAAATGCTGAGAGAATGGTAAGGAGTCGGGATCTGTGAAGGGATCAGGCCTGCTCTCAATCTTATCACAAATCAGGCCTGTGACCTTGAGCAAGGATGTCACCTTGGTTCTATTTCACATTAGCAGACAGGATCTTATTTCAAGGTCAGCTTCTTTTCAAGCACCCTGCCAGTCTGATGCAATGCTGGTGCAGTTAGTTTTAGTTAAAATTGAATCCGCGTTAAATTCAAGACTGCCGAAAAACAATAATAAAATGAAAAAAATCAAATAACAAGTGAAAACACATCTCCAGTTTCCTGTAAGAATAATTTTAAATTACATGAGAAAGAAGAAGAAAACAATTATGTTCTTCCCATTCTCATAAAGCATCTATTCATGAGAAGAAAACACAGACTTGTTAAGAATCTTTCTCACCAAGATATGTAGATAAAAATTTGGGTTGCAAATCTCTTACAATTTCATCTAAGGGAAGCATTTGAACTACCAAGATGAAAAGTATTTCATGAATAAAACTGAAGATGTAGTAACTACAACATATATAGTAACTGATTCTTTTTTAAAAGGCCTTTTGCCTTCATGAGGAAATGTTAAAAAATTAAAAATATCCCTATGAAGTATCTCCTTTGCATTTGTGAGCAAGTATGCACCCACACAAATACTCACAAATAAAAAATTGAAATAAAGCCTGTGTACCTACAAAAGAAAACTAGGAATGAAAATGAATATGTGACGATATTTTTTACATGTTACAAAGTAAAATGTCAATGCTGCTGACATAAAAGAAGCTGTAAAATAGAGAGTGTAATAAAAATGCTTTAACAAAAAGCCTGACTCCAATTAATGCACTCAGCATTAAGAATTTCTCTTTAGTGATCTAAACCTAGTCAATTTGGATTTATTTGAGAAATGTGAAGTTTCTATTAATGTTGCTCAGGGGGGAAATCTGCTCTAGAGACTGGGATGATTTAATTTTAAAAAAGAATTTGTTTAATTGTTGCTACAAGGGGAGTTGCATATTTTATCATTTTATTCTTAATATATCAACAGAAGGGATGCTTATTTCTTCTCACCTTTTTTTGCTTAATTAATAGTTATTTATATTGAAATAACTGCCAAAATAATACCAAAAAATGGTCTTCTTCCCCATCCTCTCCTGACAGGTAATCATTTTCATCTTTTGAATAGATTTCTCTTCATATTCTTAATGACTTTTTATTAATATTTCCTGTCAATCTTGGGTAGGCATTTCCTCCCATCCAACTGCTAACCCATCCCAACACTGCTTGGCTTCCAAGATGAGACGGTATCAGGTAAGTTAAGGGTGATATGGCTATAACTCGTAGGCCCTCTCTATTGATTTCTTATATAATAGATGACATGTTTTGATTCTCTTATGTTTCCTGCTTTCTCTACTTCCCCACTAGAAACCCAGCAAATACTAGGTTCTAGCTATAAGACTGAATTCAATCTGTGAACACTGAAAAGTGAACTTTATTACTCTGACTCTTTCACAGCCTCTAAGATGGCCCCCATGATGCCCACCTCCTGGCACTCACAGCTTGAGTAGATGACACTTATGTGATTAAGACACACAGATTTCTAACTTCCGTTGGCTAAGAGAGTCTGCTCTCTTGCTATTGATGAAGCGAACTGTCACACCGAGGAGATTCAGGCGGTCAAGAGCTGGAGGAGCCTCTACCTGACTAACAGTGCGGTGTACCAGGCTTTCTTTTTGGGCCACCAACCAGCTCCCAAATCGTAGAGAGACTTCTTATTAGCTATGAATGCTTGCCCTAGCTTAGGCTCATTTCTGGATAGCTCTTTTAACTTGAATTAACCTGTTTCTCTTTATCTACCTTTTGCCTTGGGGCTTTTTTGCCTTTTCTTTCCATATGTCCTACCTTGTGTCTGCTGCCTGGTTGCAGCCTGCCTGACCCCTGGCATCTCTCCCATTTTCTCTTCTCTTCTTCTTTCCTTCTTGTTGAGCCTAGATTCCACCTCCTATTTATTCTCTCTGCCTGTCAGCCATGCCTAACCCTCTCCTGTCTAGCTAATGGCCATTTAGCTTTTTATTAGACCAATCAGGTGCCTTATGCAGGCAAAGTGAAACAGCAACTCATCTTTTCATAATTAAATGAATGCAGCAGAAACAAATATAACACACCTTTACACAGTTAAACTAATATTCCACAGCATAAAAAAATGCAATATCTTTATGTAGTTAAAATAATATTCCACAACAGTGTGGAACCAACATCCCAGAAAAGAGGGTGTGTGATGCAAGGCTTCCAACAGCAGCCCAGTGGATGTGGAACCTGTATCTCCTGATAAAAATGCTGTGTGAATCAGGGCTTCCAGCAGCTGTCCAGTAGATATGGAAGCAGACACTTCCTTAGGCAAGCATTTAGAAAAGAGTTCAGAGTCTGGTTGACACCCTGACTGTACCTGGTAGAAACCATGAAGCAGAAGATCCAGCTATACCTTGCATGAATTCCTAGACCATGGATTTCACAATAATAAATATGTATTACTTTAAGCAATATATTCACTATAAAACAGTGGATAGCTGAAACTATGTATATATTTACTCAGTGTTGCCTATTGTGGTCATATTTCTTCTGGAATGGGTTTCTATCTTGTTTGTAGTTAATAGTCTTATTCTTTTAATTAATGTCCTTTGATGTTGTGCTTAAGATTTGCTACATAATCCACTAGCTCTGATGACGTCACTCTAACATTTTTCTGCATGATAGGAATCTCCTTTCGTGAACAGTCCCACTCTGCTAAGACAAGACTTTCTGCCAGGTTCCATTCAGCTTTCTGTCTATGTTTTTCCTTTAGGCTCATTGTGTAGGCCTTTACTGAGACATCCCCTGGTCATTTTTTTAGACCCTTGTCACCCAGTTCCTCCTGTTTGGGATGATCTCTTTCTTAGGTCATGTGTTTAACACTTTCTTACTTACTTCATTTAATTGGCCGTGGTCCAGAATAAGGATCTATAGAAGATACATTTTATGGAAACACTGCATTCTGAAATGTTCTTTTTTCCTTTATGCTTGTTTAACCATTTGGCTATGTATGCATTCACACTAAAAGTTTTGAGGATATTGAAGGCATCGCTTGCTTTTAGTTTTCAATGTTTCTGTTAAAACAACATCACATTTTCCATTTGAGATTTATTTATTTTATTTTATTTTTAGGAATGTCCTACCTGCATGTATGTATCTATACCATGTGAGTGCTTGGTACCCGAGAAGTCCAGAAGATGTCATTAGATCCCCTTGAACTGGAATTACCAGTGGTTGGAGCCACTGGATGAGTGCGGGGAGCTGAACCTGAGTCCCCTGCAAGAGCAACAACTATTCTAACTACTGAGCCATCCCTCCAGCAGCAATCATTTTATCTCATAGAACCTGGCCTGCCTTGTATCCCTGCCCTGCCTTGTCCTTTCTTTACTTTTGGTTTCTATTTCCCTGGTTTTCTTCTGAAAGATTTCTTCAAATTTATTTTATTTTTGGTGAAAAAAAAATCTCATTTTAGTTCTCATACTTTTTATGTTCAAGAATCCCTTCTAGTTTCTTATGGTTTCATCTGTGTTGTGATCAATCTTGTTTCATGGATACTATCCCATATTTGATCTGGCACTGGATATTAAGAATCTTTCTTCAAAGACAGGCTTACGTATTGGAGAGCTTCAGGTAGCTGTTTAATATATGGAAAAACTTCAGTTGCTCACTATAACCCAGCCTTGCAGTTGAGAATGGCTTTATGATTGAGTTTCACATGACAGAAAGCAGAAATGATTTTTAATACCCTCAGGCTCAGCCCATGGAAATATCTTAATGCGCTCCTGTGTGGCTTAAATGAAAGTGAGTCTCAGAAAATGACCTCAGGAATTGGGCCATAAGGGAGATAATAGAGACTCCATCCAGCCCCGAGGCTGTGAGAATTTAATACAAACATGTTTGTACCATTAGCAACCTCCCGTCTCCTCTCCATTTTTTTCCTATCTCTCTTTCTCCCTGTCTTCTTCCCCCCTCGTCTCTTCCTCTTCTCCCTTCTCCCTTATGTATTTTAGCAGTTAGCATTCTATGACATGTTAAAGAACCCTCATATGTCAGTATCTATGGTCATTTATTTCTGGCTTGATTTATTCTCTCCAGAGAATGGATTCTCCAATTTCTGCTTCAGTATCATGTATAAGCTTGATATTGTTATCTTCTCAGTTGAGAACTAGCAAATGTTGATATGTCCTGTGCAGATTATCCTGACTCTGGTTATTTTATTTCACCTTCCTCTGGGTTTCCTATTTCCAATATTCAAACTCCTTGGTTCCCATTTTTTAGAGGAATTACCTCTTCTAGCCTATAATGGAGGCAGAAGGAAATGACCTGATTGTCATCTAACCATAGCAAAACCATCTATGTTTTCCCTGGCCTGCATCTTCCTGACTACCTCATGTCATCCATTCCTGGTCTCTCCTGGCTCTGCTGTGAAACTGGAGAACAATTTTGGCTTGGTTCTTGTTTGTGCTGTCTTCTGCAAAATGTAGATCCAGCTAAGTTGTTGCCTTTCAATAACCGTATTTCTCCTCCCATTTTGTGGTGGGACATTGCAAATATACCTTTTTTGTTTTTGTTTTGTTTTGCTTTGTTTTTAAGATTCGTTTATTATGTATACACACACCAGAAGAGGGTACCAGATCTTATCATAGATGGTCATGAGCCACCATGTGGTTGCTGGGAATTGAACTCAGGACCTCTGGAAGAGCAACCGGTGTTCTTAATCTCGGAATCATCTCTTCAGCCTGCAAATGTAATTTTATTTTGCTCTGTGTGTCATGTTCTTGTTAGTAGAGTGAGTTTTCCAGAACAAAGAGCAGAGTGTTGAAGGAGTGTCTCTTGCTTGACTATCCAGAGGACAGAGATCTCCTAATGTCAATGAAACTGGCAAGATTACATAAATGATCTAAGAAGGAAAATCAGATCAAGGATGCAAGACTGTTATTTCCACACCAGTTTGCACAATCTTAACTTCTTACTTAACTGCAAAGCCAAATAAGTAAGCTGTCTTGAAGAAGGCATAGAGCCTGTGCATTTGTTCACAAAGCTATGTTTGTCCATGGCCTTGACATGCCTGCCCTGTGGTCTCCGTATGCCAGCACTCTGTTGTCTTGAATTCGCATAGCCTTTAATCTCATAGTTTCAAAGACTTGGGGAATCATGAGCTGTGGATGTTTCTAGTTCTTTTTCCTGTAGCTTTGTTATGTGGTCTTGCAGATTTGAAGGTGTTAAACACTTACAGTTGTATTTTAGATATCCTTCTGAAACTGTTTATGCACTTAAAACACCCTAAACTAGAAGATGTGCCTCTTAGTGTGACTTGTGTGATATTATTAGTAGTTGACCACTTATCTCTTTTTAGTAATAAATCATTGCTTTGTCCCCTTTGTTATTTCACGATGTAATCTATGTCTTTGTCTCCAGAGATTAATGTAATATCCCTAGTTATCTGTAATGTTTCTCCATTGTGGCAAGTAGAAAGCACCACTTTTGGCATATTCATACTAGTGATAATATCAAATGCCCAGGAAAGAAACCACCAAACATAATTTAGGTGCTTTAGAAGCACAACCGAATTTGGGTGCCAATGTTCTCTTTTAGAACAGCAGCTCTTTTATGATAACAAAAAAAAGGACTTTAGCAATAACAAGTTTCCACAGACACAGTGGGTGTGTGGGAGGAAACTGAAAACGGGGACAGGCATAACATTTTATTGTAGGTGGTTCCCCGCTTTCCCCCCACATGATGTCAGCTCTGTGCGAACTTAAATGCAGCACATCACCTTCTCTTTGGGGAATTTCGTGTCTTTTAAAACCCACCTGGTTGTTAATGTCAGTTCCCTTTGGGAAAAAAAAAAAAAAAAGAACAATTGTTAAGAGTTTGTCATGCTGATTTGAAAGTGTTCAAAGCTATTGAGTTCAAATGAGACCCTACTGGACGTCTGTCCTTGGCTTTGACCGGTAAGATTAGCACAGGAGAATTTGCTTCTCTGTGTGCCACAGCTTTCCCAGAACTGCAGAACCATTAACCTCTTCCAGAGAGCCCAGGGATGGCCACAGAGAGCAGAAACAAAGAGTCTAAAGTAATGGATCTCTTCTTTCTTTTTTTTCTAATTAAAAGATTGACATCAAATTAGACATCAAAATACTGAACAATCCAATTAAAAAATGGGTTAAAGCCGGTCGGTGGTGGCGCACGCCTTTAATCCCAGCACTCGGGAGGCAGAGGCAGGCGGATTTCTGTGAGTTCAAGGCCAGCCTGAGCTACCAAGTGAGTTCTAGGAAAGGCGCAAAGCTACGCAGAAAAACCCTGTCTCGAAAAAAAAAAATGGGTTAAAGAGCTAAACAGAATTCTCAAAAGAAGAATCTCAAATGGCTGAAAGACATTTAAAGAAATGCTCAACATCCTTAGTCATCAGAGAAATGCAAATCAAAATGACTCTGAGATACCACCTTACACCTGTCAGAATGGCTATGATCAAAAACACTAATGACAGTCTATGTTGGAGAGGATGCGGAGCAAAGGGAACACTCCTCCACTGTTGGTGGGAATGCAAGCTTGTACAACCACTGTGGAAATCAGTATGGCGGTTTCTCAGAAAATTGGGAATCGATCTACCTCAAGACCCAGCCATACCACTCTTGGGCATATACCCAAGGAATGCTCAATCATACCACAAAGATCCATGCTCAACTATGTTCATAGAAGCACTATTCATAATAGCTAGAACCTGGAAACAACCTAGATGCCTATCAACTGAAGAATGGATTAAGAAAATGTGGTACATATACACAATGGAGTACTACTCAGCAGAGAAAAACAATGAAAGCATGAAATTTGCAGGCAAATGGATGGAACTAGAAAACATCATCCTGAGTGAGGTAACCCAAACCCAGAAGGACAAACATGGTATGTACTCACTCGTAAGTGGATACTAGATATAAAGCAAAGAACAATCAGATTGCGACCCACAGAACCAGGGAGGCTACATAGCAGGGGGGACCCTAGGATGACTGTGGCTTATAATAAGTTTTGGTTTTACTCAATCACAGGGCAAGCCTCAGTGAAACATTTCACTATTAGGATAAGAATTTATACTGTATTAAGCTGATAATAGAGAAAAAGATTGATTATATTTGTGGTGTGTGTGTGTGTGTGTGTGTGTGTGTGTGTGTGTGTGTGTGTGTGTGTTGTATGCTTGTTCTATGCATGCTACAGCATATCATGCATGTAGTCAGAGGACAGCTTGAGGGAATCAGTCCTCTCCTTCTACAGGGACTCAAATTCAGGCAGACATGCTTTACCGAAGGCACCTTTACCTGTGAACCATCTCCTGCCCATTTCTTTTCTTGTCTATTCATGTTGTAAGGAAGAAACTGATTTTACCTAGCATACAGGGGTTTGCTTACATACAATGGGAGAGATGAAACACTTACTTTGGAAGAACACTCTTTATTGCCTATATGTGGATGTGGACTCTCTTTCTCGTGGATCCTTTTCATGCACTCTTGAGATAAAGCACAGATCACCAGCAGAGGATGAGGAGGGAGTTTGGAAGGGCATTGACTCATCAGCCATCTTTTCTTTCTTCTCCTTTTGACATTTATTAGATGCACATATTTATCCAGAAGGTAGCTTTTACATATTGAGAGGACTGAGGAGTGGACCAGTGGCTCTGGAGGAGACCCCACATCAGTGTGCCAATCATCCACACCCTGCCCTAGACTACCTTAACCTAGGCTAAGCAATCATAACAGTGTTGAATAGTATACCTTCCTGTTAATGCTCAATGTTTGAATACATACCAACACTCCAGAATTAGTTACTTTAAAAAACTGAAACACTACTAATGCACGATGAAACACGCAGATGTCAAGTGCTCATTTCAATGAACTCTCATGGCAGCTTTTGATGTTTTATTGTGAAAATTTTCAATCAAAGAGAAAAACTGAGACTCTATGAGACCTCAAGAAGGAGCACCCATTCACTGCCACTTACTATCAGGATTGCCTGAGACTGTAAAATCTACAATTTTTTCTTTCACCAAATGTGAAAGTTTTTCAGCTCTTATTTCCTGAGAATATTTTTGTGTGAGCACCATTCCCTCTTCCTCTTATTCTGGGGTTCCAAGTGTGCTGTCTTGGACCTTTTGATGCCTGCTCAGTGATCCCTGGGACTCTGCTCACTATGTTCTGTCTTCTACCCTTTATCTTCCCCAGCTTAGAAAATTTGCTACTTTCTCTGCCTTAAAGGTCACCCATTCTCTGTTCTATAATTTCCCACATATTGTTAAATCCATTTTAAATTCCAGCTATATATTTCTTCAATTATAAAATTTTCATTTAGTTTCCCCCCCCCCAGATTTTATGTGTCTACTGCATTTCTCTCTTTTTAAAATCATGCATACTTTGCTTTACAATCGACAGCATGATTGTAACAGCCTCATTAAAGTTCCTTTCTTGTTAATTCCAGTATCTAGACCGTCCATCACAGGATCAGTGTTTATCGAGTGCCCGGTCTGGGTATCTGTGAGCATTTTCCTTGCTGAATAATTTTGGATTACATTTTGAGCAGTTGGTATGTGGTGCCAAATGCTGTATTCTATAATGTCGCTTACAATGCTATTTTTTCCACATTACTGAGTACATGACTTGTTTGAACATAAACTGCACTATGTCTGTCCTGCAGCTGGAGGCAGCGGAAACCCCAGTCAATTCTTTCAGTCTTAGCTGAACTGCCAAAGATTGCTCTGGTGAATATGCGTGGAATAGGAGCTAACAGAAGATGTGGGCTGCTATACAATTCGTGATTGTCTAGGCTAAGTCACTCTGACTCTTTGCTTACATCCAAGCTGCTGTGGTGTTCAGCAAATGACCCAGCACAGTTGACTTCAGGTTCTTGCTGCTCTGCAGGGACATTCTATGCTCGCCTTCTGACTGAAAGCTACACCAACTTAAAATCCACTTAATTCTGTTTCCTTTATCCAGTGACTGCCACCTGCCAGTGTCTGTCTGATTTTCTCTCTCTCCCGTAGCCTTGGGTGTTGGTTTTTGTATAGTCTACAGTTCACAGTGAGGTCTAGTAGAAAGTCTGGAAAGATTGCCATCTGGGGGTCCTACACTCATAGACTGATTCCAGAGTACTTCTAACACCACAGAAACACCTCTGTGTTTCATTCCAGCCAAGTTCTCACAATGACGTCAATGACCATAGGTTACTTTTGTCTGAATCTGGACTCATATAAATGGAGTCCAACCACGTGCAGTATTTTGTGCTTTCCTTATTCATTCAGCGCAATGCTTTTGAGGTTCATGCAGGCTTTTGTGAT
The DNA here is from genome assembly GCF_049852395.1 of Peromyscus maniculatus bairdii. Lineage (NCBI taxonomy): Eukaryota > Metazoa > Chordata > Mammalia > Rodentia > Cricetidae > Peromyscus > Peromyscus maniculatus. Next base: position 123,569,641 of record NC_134856.1, on the reverse strand, counting down.
TACTTTTGGACTTTCCCTTTTTACTAATGAATAGTTTTTCATCATACAAATGCACCATAAGTCATATATTCATTTTCCCATGGAGAGACGTTGGTGCTATTTCAGTTTGGGGTTATCACAGTGCTACAATGAATATGTTTGTGCATGCCACATTTTTGTGTGGTTCCACTTTTCTTTGATAAATACAGTTGTTTGTGGTACAGTGGCATTTTGGTCAACAATTGATTGCATGTAAGACTATAATATAATGGAACTGCTACTGTCCTACCCCTAGCAATTTCGTATCCCTTATGACCTTGCAGTCATCATCCAGCTCAAATTTACCTCATTGCTTGATCTCACCAATGGGCTGTGTGGAACAACTGGCCTAGATGGTCTACATCTGCCTAAATGCTCTCTATGGTGTTTTCACAGTGACAGTATCATCTATGGATGCAATGCTCCAAATGTACCCTTCTCATTCAGTGGCACATGACTGCATGTAGGTTTATGGTGACATTGGCATAAATAAAGCTGCTGACGATATAAAGTTACAGTACATGTAGTCACAACAGCAGTGGCACTTGATGATTCAAATGTGGCTATTTTATGGTATGTTTGTTTACTATTATATGGTATTTCTACTTTGGAGAGTAATCCCACGATTTATTAAAAACAGAAGTTTCCTGTAAAATGGGGCTCTGTGTGCTCCTGGTAGCAGCCCCATCCAGCTCAAACTTACCTCATTGCTTGATCTCACCAATGGGTTGTGTGGAACAACTGGCCTAGATGGTCTACATCTGCCTAAATGCTCTCTATGGTGTTTTCACAGTGACAGTATCATCTATGGATGCAATGCTCCAAATGTACCCTTCTCATTCTGTGGCACATGACTACATGTAGGAGAGGAATTGCTGGATGTCAGTTCTTTAAAATGGTTTACTGTGTGCCACTGTGACCAGCAGTGCCTGGAAGTTTCAGGTGTTCTGTATCCTTGCCAACACTTGGTATTGTCAGAGCTTTTAAATTCGGACATTCTAGTGAGCAGTCTTAGATTGCATATGACTGATGACTAGTGACACTAAAATCTTTAGTGTACTTACTGATTGCCACTATACTTATTTGTGAAATGTGTGTGTTCTCACTTATATTTATCACATTTTTTAAAATGAGGGACTTGTAATAACTATATTATAGATATGCATCCTTGGCTAAATATATGCCATGAATCTATTTTCTTCCTGAGTCTATGATATGTCTATTCACTTTTAAGAGATTCCTTTGATGTCAAAGATGTTTTAGCAGTTTGTTTCTGGTGCTGGGAGTTGAACATAGGTCCTTGTTGATATTAGACAAGTACACACCCCTTGACTGACATATTTGGGTTTTATATCATTAAGCCTACCTTTTCTTCTCTATATAGAAGCATTTTATTCTGTCGGAGCCAAGAAATGTTTACCTACCCAACAGCTACTTCCAACTCCATCAAAGGGAATACTGATAGACTCCCAAAATATTTTTTCCTTTCTTTGAAGTGTTGAAATTTTATATGCTGCCTTTATGGCCACTGCCAAAAGCCTTTTGAGGTGTAATAAAGAACTTTTTCATGATTTTGGAGCTTTGGGCAAGATAATTGAAAAATTAAACACCATTTATATTGTGACTTGCATGAAAAGGTGCTTAATAGATGGTTGAAAAAGTCAATCAATTTGCCGATACAGTACCAAACATTGTCTAGTGAATTTAGCTTTGTTGGTGTAGAGCTGTGAATCTACATGGTGATGTACTTGGCTTAGGTCTGGAGCGTAGCTCTGTGCGGCTGCTGCTGAAGGGGAGGTAGGCTCAGTCTTGACAGATGTCTTGACTCTGCCAAACATATGGAGAGGAACCTCACTTCAGTTCTTCGTTCAAATGTAACACTTGAGGATCAATAGCTAAAGCGAAAAATTAGCATAAAAGCCCTTTCCTCTGTGTTCCTGATGAATACTCAGCAGGGCCGCTATCTCTCTCTCTCTCTCTAAGGGCCAAATTTAGATGAAATAATAAATAATACTCCAAATTTGCCTGTGTAGCTGGTGCCGAATAGGTGACGACAGTTAGATTTGCCAAGACTGCATTGTGGTTCACAAAATTGATTTTAAGCAGGTTGGCAGAATGATGCTTTCCCCTTGAGTACTGCTTTTTAAAGAGTCTGTTGTGAGAATGTGTTTGGGGACTGTTTCGTAGATGAGACAGACTGGCAGGATGTCTATTTTGGATGTCTCATACTCCACAGTCTCCAACATGTGGCTTCTCTGGCCATGATACCTGTTGGATCTCAGGGAAAGGTTTTACTATCAGGATTTTTAGTGTGTCCCAGCCCTCAGCCTTTATCTACTTGTATCCTCACTAGAATCTTTTACTCCATTTCAATCTTCTGTAGTCCGACTCCCCAAATACTCTCAATCATGCTTAAATGTGCATTCTGGATGCGTTTCGTACATTATCTCTAATTTCTAACAGGGGACTGCCAGGCATTTTTTTAAAAAAAAAATCCATTTTATGATTAAGACGTTCAAATTCATCAGGAAAATTCATGAATCACAAACCATGTAGCTAGAAAAGTAGCCTTTGGTGATTCACACTTTGGACGGTCTATCTGCAGAGCCTCTGTCTTTCTCGGCTGGTTAAAGGGCACCATACAATGTATCACAGAAGAAGGAAATTCCAGAGCATAAGCTATTGTCAAGGTAAGTCAGTCCCAATGCAGTGTTTTCCATAAGCAGCGTGATAAGCCTTGTGGATATTTCCTGTTGTTCATCTGTGGTCAGCCTTGAGTCATAGGCTGCTAATCCATCATTCTGGTTCAGTTCTGTTCCCTCCAGTGGATGGTGTAGATCAGTCTTTATGTCTTATTTGTGTGAAACAAGACATGAAGTAACTTCTAGTTTGGTTTATGTAGTAAGACTGGAAAGTTCAACAAAAAGCCCAAGTGGCTTTTCTGTAACTGGGCTATCATTGGCTAAGCAAGTAAGAGAAGGTTCAGAAAGCTAGACCTCTTAGGAAACAGGAAAACCACCTAGTTTAGTTTATTTTCATAATTTTTTTTTTGTGTGTGTGGCTGACAGTCTTGAGATGATCAAGTTTCATGATCAAAACTGAGAAATATGCATTGTGTTATTCTGGGTCTTTTCTTATTTACAACCTAAGGCTGTCAGAGGTACGAAGAGAAATTTTGTGTTGTTTAAAATAGCATACAATACCAACAATCTTTTCAAAGTTTTACAAAATTACCACTTCAGCGAGTTTTATGTGTGGCTATCAGAAGATGTGATAATGCCTCGGCTTCTTTGCCTCTTCCATGCTCGCAGACGCGGTACAGCAACACAATGCCCATGTTCAACTCTCCTCACACCCCACTGTTAGCTCTTAGCTCACACTCTTGGAATGTGTGCTTCTTCCAGGCTCAAGGATTTTACTTTTCATCTTTTTACAGAATGGGTTATTCTTAACGTCCTACCAAGAACACTTCAATAGAGTCACTGTCGTACCTGAAGAGTGTGTCTGGTTATATTGACTGAAAACGAGAGTGTAAAAAGCCTTTGGTTATAATGATGAAAGCGTTTACAGATGTTTGGAGTCTGCTCTATGTAACTGAAGGTCAGCAATGGCTTTAAAATCTGGAAGAAACAGATACTTTATTATTATAATGTTTGTTACCGGTCTTAGAAATTGCCAGCTATATTTCTGTACAGGAAATTTTTATTTTGAGGTGTTTCTCAGAGAAAGCACTTTCATTGCCTTTGTATTTAATTACAGATTCACATCCCAGGCCTCAGCATCTCTCACATCTGTGTTAATATGTGCATGTCTACCTATAGCTGAAGATGCACATATATCAGATGTAGGTATGTGATCAGTCCTCGGTAGCCATTCATGAAGTTGACCAACTAGAGCTAGAAATGGGGAAAGTATAAACATCATCATTATTATTACCCCAATGATACTCATATTAACATAATGTTTACATTGTGTGGTGCATTGTAAGTTAACAATGGTTTCCACTATGCAGAAGCAGGTGTGCATCTTCGATAAAGATACTATGTGATTCTATATGGGACTTGAGCATCGGTGTGCTTTGCTTCTTTTGGGGGGCTTGGAAACAGTCCCAGGGATAGTAAGGACTGCCTGCCCAACCACACATGCATGAATTTGTACTAGGATTTACTATTTATGTGTTTTTTCATCACCACTGATCTGTAGTTTTATTCATCAAGAATGAATTAAGAATGCCATCAGAGATATAGGCAGAAAATAAGAGCACCAAGATCTGAATAGGCACACGATCCGGTCTTCCTCCATGTAGCTAAGCAGTTAATGATCCAGAGAGAAAGCACAGCCTCACTTGGAGGCTACACTGAGTAAGGGGTTTGTTTAAAGGGAAGGGTTCAGAATTGCAAAGGGAAGGTGCATGTCTTGTTTGTTCTGATCACAGATCCAACACATATCCCATAGATATGTCGGGAAAAGGCGAGGAACATTTACAAGCAATCTGTAAATCTAGCAAGGACAGACTGACTTCAGAAGTGGCACCTTCCCCAAGATCATGTGATACTCAGCTACCAGGAGCATGATTCTGTAGCATGTTTCTTGAAGGAATGAAAGACAAGGAAGAGGATAAATGTGTGCATGACAGAGTTGGAGAATGGGCGAGTGTAAGAATTATGGTAAAATCAATAGAAGGATGTGGGAGAGATGAGAAGGGAGATGGAGCCTAGAGTGGATATAACACTGATCCTGATCTTCCTTTCTTCTTCTTTCCTTCCTCCCTCCCACCCTCCTTCCTTCCCTTTCTTCATTTTTTCCCTCATTTTTATTCCCTTAACTCACTTTTGGTTGATTTGATGAAGCCATTCCTTCTAGCTTTCTGATTGAGTAAGATCTAGGGAAATAAACAGAAATAACTTTGCTTGTAGCCAGATAGTGACTGGTTGGGACTTCTTTTGACAAACAGTGCTTGTGTATTCCGAGAAGGTCAGAGGAGAGCTAAGTTCTCCAGGATGTTGGCTCAGTTCGTAAGAACAACCGTGGGGCCTGGTACTGCCAACCCATCACCCAGACATCCCGGACACGCCCATCCTCCTACCTCACTCATGATAATACATCCCTCCCCTCCAAGCACCCGACTTGCAGATTTTGATAACTCTGCCCACCTCAATGCCTATCAATCTGACTTCAGACTTTACATAACAGTGCTATGTTCATTTCCCAAAATAGAATCTAGTCTTCAGAACAGCTGTAAGTGGAACAGGCTCGCTGCTGTCAGATCTTAGGAAGAACTAGACTTCCATAGGCCAACTGTAGCTGTATATAAATAGGAACATGGAGTGGAGGAAGTCTAATTATGCAAAGAAAATTGGAAGGGATGTTGCCTACAGGAAGACCAGCTATCCCAAAGTGTCCCTGAAAATGGTAGACCCAATTCCATGTAAACCATTCTGAAATTCTATGAGATCTTTTGTGTTTGAACTAGATTGTTTAATCAGGCCTGAGCTAGGAGAATTCTCCTCATTAACTTACTGGGGTTGAAACTAAGGTGCTAGGAGAGGTGTGAAGTGGTTCAGCTGGATTTGAAAGCATAAGTTGACCAGCTCACTCCCCACTCATACTGTAAGACACACATTAATGAGGGTGGCATAAGTGGGCATCGTTATCTTGTCACTTGGAGTCCCAGCGTTTTGTATTATGCGGTCTCTGGATAGTTGGGCCCGTTTCTTCCATCACACTCAGATTAAATAGATGACACTTTACCCAGGACACTAGGTGGCAGCAAATTGCTGAGCTAAACAATTAACAAGGGACAAATGGCCTTGAACCTGTTCACCAGAACTAAAAAAAGAGAAGATACCAGTGGCATGTGGATATAACCAAATGTATCAAAGAAGACATTACCACAAGCAGCTGCAAAGTTTCCAAGGCTTAACGATATCCCTGGTCTCTTCCTCGGAGTTTTGAAGCTCTTTGGGGCTAAATCTACCACCAAACTCTACAGAATTAGATTTACATATCTAATCAGCTTTAAGCATTTTCTGATGAAGATCATATCAGGTTTAATTACTTTTCTGGACTAAAAAACATATGCATCAATATATTACAGCTTTGATTATTCATCTTTAAAGGTTACCTGTAAATCCGTGTAGTCAACTAATTTCTTTCTAACTCAAGATATGTTTATAGTGGCTGGACAGAGGGTTCAGTGGTTAAGAGCCCTGGCTGCTCTTGTAGAGAGCCCAGATTCTGCTCTCAGCACCCACACAGTGGCTCCCAACTGTCTGTAATTCTAGTTCCAAGGTGATCTGATGCCCTCTTCTGGCCTCTATAGGTACTGTAGGCATGTGGTATATACACTTACATGTAGGCAAAATATCCATATCCATAAGATAAAAACAAATAAATCCTTTTTAAAAAGAATATTTTTGTAACTGTTTTATATAGAAATTTTTAAAACAGATTTATTTATTTATTTATTATGTATATAGTATGTATGACTGCAGGCCAGAAGAGGGCACCAGATCTCATTACAGATGGTTGTGAGCCACCATGTGGTTGCTGGGAATTGAACTCAGGACCTCTGGAAGAACAGTCAGTGCTCTTAACCTCTGAGCCATCTCTCCAGCCTCTTATATAGAAATTTTTTAAGCAGATAACCAAGCTAACATAATCAGTATAATCTAGAACTGGGCTGAAACTGTGAGGCTCTGGATTTGATTGATCTTCAACACTGCAAGAAAATAACAACAATAAGAAGAAGAACAACAACAAAATGTATTGGCTGTCCAACTGTGCCCAAGTCAGCACTTGGTGTTTACTAAGACTATTTCCTGTGAAAGGTTGTAAGATTATCACTATAGTTTTAAATATAAAATACAAATTGGAGTGATTAAATCTGACTGTGGAAAACACAAAGACACGCACTTCATCAGTGCAAGCAACAGCTCTGCAGACAGACCCTCAGCTCTGCCTGAAAATGAGCAGGACAGAAGATTTGAAGTGTCTTAAGCTGGTAGCCAGCTGAGGATAAATAAAATGAGCCCTCAACAGGACGAAGAATGAACAAGCATGAGAAAAGAAAGAATAAAAATAGCACTCTGGCATTTGATGTGCTTCTAACTGGATAGTTTTGAGCTCTAAGGAGATCCTAGGGCCATAGTGGTTCTATCCATAACCCTGAAGGGGAAATCAAACTTCCTAATGATGGAGGGGGCCTGGTGTTCTTTCAGAAGACACCGTGTTTGAGGCGAATCTCTTACCCTTACTCTGCTTCGAACAAGGAGAGCTTTAGACAGACTCTTTCTGTCCAAGGGGGACAGAAATCTTCCACTAGTGCCAGAGAGGGTCTCAGTGCTTAGCTTTCTGTCCAACGGGGACTCACCTATTCACCAGTTCCAAAAGAGAGTGCCACATCAGTCCCTGTTGTCCAAAGGAAATGCAGACACACCGTTTCTCAACTAGGGGACTTGAAATCTTCCCTACCAAGGGACAGGTACAGCCTTCCAAAATGAATATGGGGCCCCCATGTGTGAGCTTTCGGTCCTAGGAGGCCACAGGTATTCTACCTAGTTGTGAGAGGAGAAAAACTTGAACTTCTGTGAACTAGTTTTTGAAGATTTCAGGTCAATTTTTAGGCTATTTGAATTTTTAAATCCCTACCAAGTCTGGAGAGTTATTTGTGGCCATGAGACTGTTGGGCTAACATCACTAAAGATCGTTGTGAAGTCCAAATGAAGAAATAGAACATAATCGTACTTACTGAAGAGGCTGAAAATATTCCTTAGTTCCATATAACTATCAAGTAAAAATGAGTACACTTTGGGCCTCATGTGAGAACACTAGCATTCTCTATGTGGCTGTTTATTCCTTACACACCAACTGTATGAACATCAACAATATTCCACAAGTTGAAACAGAGTGACAAAGCATTCCTCTTCCTTGTAAAATTCCTTATATTAGAATCATATGAAAGCATACAAATCATTTGCACTTACACATTTAATGTTGGCTTTCATATAAAGAAATGCTTTTTATTTCAAATTAGAATTGCCAAAAAATAATTATACATATACTTGCTGAATAAGCAAGACAACAGATTTAAAATGACTAAGTAGTTTTTGAATTTTCAGTTCTCATGATTTAATATTCATGTTTACTCTCTCTTGATTATTTGAAACAGGGTCTCACTACATAGCCAAGGCTGGCCTGGAGCTCTGAAGTATGTAGTGTAGGCTAGCTTCAAACTGGTAGCAATCCTCCTGCCTCACTCTCCAGAATCCTGAATGTACAGTTCGAGTCACTGTGCCTGGTGATTCTGCCTGGCCCCTCTCTGTCTCTGTCTTTATTCATATATTCTCAAATGTTTTTATTTTATTATTTTATGTGTATGAGTGTTTTGCCTGCATGTATGTCTGTGCATCACATGTGTGCAGTGTCTCCAGAAGGATGTCAGACCCCATGGGACCAGCACCTTCTGTCAGCCACCATGCAGGTGCTGGGGATCAGACCCAGGTCCTCTGGAAAAGCAGCCGGTCACTCCTGAGCCATCTCTCCACACCCCGGGTGATTCTCTTTTGGTTAAATACTCAACCCAGGTGAGCATTCTTTTGTGTCCCTGTCAACATGTCAGTTTTATTCTGATGCGTTTCAGAGTTCCAGAGTCTTCTTACCATATTGAGAAAGCAAAACTGCCCACATTTCATGAAGGGTCAAAAGATGCTGTTCTCATAGGGTCAAGGTCTATTTTAGTACATTTTAAAACACAGACAGTTTTTGTTTGTTCTGCTCTCTGCTTGTGCATTCACGGGGGCCTGCCCCCTTTTCATCTTTATTTACTCTTTTCTGCCCAGCTGGCACAATCCCTGGCTCATGAGATGTGTCTAGGAGGTTTTGAGAAAATTCTAATGTATGGGACCCACAACTCAGGAATACTGAGTGGGAAGTCAAAGGGGAATGAGTGTGTGAAATATCCAGAGATTTTTAAAATAACTCTAATGTGCTAAAATTTAAATTACTAAGTCAGTCAGTTCAGCATAAGATTCGTTTTCACTTAACCAATCTCTGAAGTTTGGGTTTACAAGCAAAATAGTAAAAGGTGGTGCTAGAAGTGGCCTTTCACAGGGGTGTAACATTTCCCCCACAGGGAAAAATGGGTACCACTAGAGGTCACTACAGTTATTAGCAAGGAGGTGGTTAAAGCCCTTTGCCTCATAGCACAAGGTCTTGCAAACCCTAAGGATTCGCCAGCCACAGGAGCATGGCAATGGTCTGCATAAATACACTGCTGACTCTGCCCGGCTTCCCCAACGTGATGTACCCTTTATCTGCCAGGTCTTTTGGGCCTTGCTGGAGACTGAGCAGCCGATCATAATTACAGACTCTAGTGGTTTATAGGATTATAGTGGTTGCGTGTTTATGTGTCCAGCCATATTATAATATATTGTTCCGCATTGCTATCCTCTTTACTTGTTGGTGAGACCCGAACTGTCATTGTCATTTTATAAACCATGAAACAGAGGCTCAGAGGACTGACGGTCTGGCACAGCTAATGAGGGACAGACCTGGGATTGAAATAAAAGCCCCCATTTTTACACCAATCTGATCCCATTACCAACACAGGAAGGCACTTGCCTGTCTCTTCCTATTTTTAAATGATGATGATGATGATGATGATGATGATGATGGTGTGTGTGTGTGTGTGTGTGTGTGTGTGTGTGTGTGTGTGTGTGTGTGTGTGTTGGGGGGAGTGTGATTGTGGAAGTCAGAGGAGGACTTTCTCTCCTTCCACCTTTATGTGGGTTGAGGTTGGTAGACTTAGTGACAAGCACTTTTACCCCTAACCATCTCTCCAGCTCCCGGTTCCCATTGTCATAACAGTTGGAAATACGGTGTCTGTGGAAAAGTTCAGGAGTGCCTGTATGTGGCAGTAAGAATATGTTAGCTTCTGTGACATCACAGTGTGGTAGCAGATCACCGGTGTGCTGAGCTGCAGGGGTGTATACTGGCAGGGAGAATACCCGGGTAGGGACGAGTATGGAGAGTGAATCTGGCAAGTTCAAGGTAAGATTTGCTATTTGACATATCAGCAGAGCCAGGCAAGAGAGTCCATCACTACAGAATGATTCACAGGAAAGAAAATGAGAACAGATCATTCCAACCTGCCTCACCACTGGTTCAGGACAGCAGCAGCGTTATGTATTAAAAGCCAAGAAGGAGCCTTTTCTAGAAGATCTCAGAAGGTGGGCTGAGACCCAGGAGCTGTGATTCACACCCTGCTCTAAGCAACCGAAAAGCCCTACTGGCTAATCAAAGCACTATTTTTTTTTTCTTTTCAAGGAACGATGGTATCTGCGTATTTACATAATACCAGTGTCTGTGGCGGGCCTGGCTTAGCAGATGAAGAAATGGGAGCTGGGAGAATTGAAAGACGCTCGCCCTAGGTTACAAAGCAAGTCTACACAGAGTGCAGAACCACAGTTCCCAATTCCAACCGGATCCACTGCCTCCCAGCACTCAGCTTGATCATCCTTTGCATTGACCTTGGAAGCCCGTCTTGGAACCCTTCCTCCCAGGACACACTCTCAGAGGGAGGCACGCCCTGACAGGGGAGGGCTTCTGTCGTCGAGGGGAACCCTTCTTCACTCTGACCCCTCCACAAGCTGGGTCACAGCTATCCCTCAAGCGGTTGCCACACTTGGCACCTGGCTGGCGTGTGCCTCTGGAATGGAAAGTCAAGAGACTTTCAAAGCTTCATATACAATAACAGGAAAAAAATTAAACAAAGGAACATTTCTAGCAGCCGTCCCCACCTCTGAGCTGTTCCTTTGCGCTGATGGCCAAGGCTCTGCATACCTAAAATCCCTGGAGAACAGGGGAGACTAGAAACCCACATCCACTGTTTGCTCTGCCCCACCGTGGAGGAAATACTAACTGTTAAAAAACTTTCGATTCCAGCATAGTTGCTGCATTTCAGAATATTCTAGAATGGCAAATGGAGTTGAGAAGGCGAAAAATAATGAAACGATAGTGTATTCATCTCGTGACTCCTACCACTGACCATTAGAGCAGACTTTGCTAGAAAAATGTTGAAGTAGCATTTTCATGTTTTAGTTTTGACATATAAAGAACAATAAAATTAGCAGGCTATAGGTTCTTTGTAAGTTGAGGCTGGAGAATAGGATTTAAAGGGAAAAGAAATTTTGTCAGACAGGATGAGACATGCCTGTAATCCCAGACTGAAGCAGGAGGATCATCAAGAGTTCAAGGCCCATCTGGGCTACATAGTGAGATCATATCTCAAAACCAAACCCAAACAAGAAAATTAGGTAAGATAGTGTATCATAGTTAGTGGTCTGTACTCGCTATTTGAGAGGCTCACTGGTTGTTACAACTTAAGAGAATTTTCCTACAAAAAAAATAATACTTTTACTGTAAAGAACATCAAATGAGCTTAATTCAATTCTCCAGGTAGTGGGAATGGCGAGGAATTCTCTGGACAGGTGTCAGAAGCATCAGTCCATGGTGCATGCTAATTTCTCAGGTCCTCCATGTCTCTCCTTATACAATCTGAAAAGCGGTGCCCTCTGTCCTATTTCATTAATCTGTGTTGGCCTAGAACTAGCACTGTAACCAATGCTAGCCTCAAACTTGGACAATCCCCCTGCCTGTACCTTCCAAGTGTTGGTGGTTGTAGGCAGAATCTGCTACATATGGTTTAATAAATTTTTTTGAAAACACAATTCTGTACTTATTTTGTAAAGATCAAAAGAGCATCTAAGGCTAATAGAGAAATTCAAGAATTTTTATTGCATCACTTGATTGTATTATTTTCATCTAACAATTCTGTTACAGCATCCTACTTTGTAACAGAAAGATACATACAATTTTTGGAAGGACCTATCTGATTGCAAACAGGAGGTAATGCTGAATAAACTACTTTAAGTCCCCAGATTGGACTAGAGTCTTCACTGGAGTTACAGTAGCCTGTGCATTCTTCTCACCAGGACAAAAGCCCTGGCATTCTCGACTCCTTTTATTTTCTCATGCTCCACCCCTAGCCAGATTCACTCCAGTAGGACAACCTGTGGTTGTTATCTCTGAGACGGATCTGGAGCCTGTCCACCTCTCACCGCCTCTGTCGGTACCTGTCTGCTACTAAGCGGTATGCAGATTGCTGAGGAGATCGACCTGCTTCAACGTGAACAACTACCCACAGACCGACTCTCCAGGCAGCAGACAAAGGGGCAGGTTAGACCATGTCTCTCTTTTTCTCCACACCCTCCTGTGGCCCCTAGCTCACTAAGAGATGCGAATTCCTCCAGTGGGCAAAGACCTCTGCCTAGGGCCAACCTGGGCTGCTTGTCGTTCCACGGACATTGTCCTCTCATCTCGGGTCTGTTACACCTGGGTTCCGTGTCAGGGAGCCGTTTCCCCTGGTTGTGCTCACATTTTCTCCTGATTTCACTCACTCAATCTTGTGTGTCCTAGAGGTCACTCCTTCAGTGACATCTTCCCCTAGCAGCACATTGAAAATGGAAAGTTGCCCTAATCCTTAGACAGGACATTTCTTCTCTGTTTTGTTGGTCTCTAAGCTACTTACCAAGTTCCCACCCTCTGACACCTAATTCACTTATTATTTATTTATTTATTTATTTATTTATTTATTTATTCATTTATTCATTCACTTATTTATTTATTTATTTTGTGTGTGTGTGTGTGTGTGTGTGTGTGTGTGTTTGGTTTGTATTTTTTGCTCTTTTCCATCTTCATTATCTATCAGCCTTAAAAGGAAGGGATGCTTGCCTCTTCTGTTTTCTGCTCATGCCCAGGTCTAAGACCTGTACTAGACACACAGTTCTTGCTCAATGAAGATTCACTGAATGAATGATACAGTGCACATCTAGATATTTGCAGCTTCCAGCATGCGACTTCCCTGAAAACTAGATCAACAGCCTGGTCAGTTTTTTCTAGTCCAAGGACAATCAAGACAGGTATTTATGTACCTTTTTTAGGGGGACAGGAGGCTGTTGTCTTCCTCGATGCCCAATAAACACTGGTGACAAACCATCAAAAGACCTGAGAAACTACCTTTTTGGCCTTTTTTCTTCATACCTCCACCCTTAAATCTCTCCAGAAGGAAACAGTAAATTTTCCAAGTTGGACCACTAAAATTTTAGTACAGATTATGTTATTGTTTACCGGAGACCCATAACTTCCATTGTACTTTATAAAATTATGGGTTTTGTTTTTCAGACGAAATCTTACAATTTAGTCCAGGCTTGAAAACTCATGATCTTCTTGCCTCCAATTCCTGAACTGAAATTATAGGTGTATACCACTATGTCAGGCTTAAAACTATTGCTTAAAAGCCTGTGTGGTGGCTTTCACTTATAACCCCAATAATCAGGGTTGTCTGAAATTCAAGATCAACTTATTCTATAGAATGAAACCCTGTCTCAAAACAACAAACAAGCCGGGCAGTGGTGGCGCACGCCTTTAATCCCAGCACTCGGGAGGCAGAGGCAGGCGGATCTCTGTGAGTTCAAGGCCAGCCTGGGCTACCAAGTGAGTTCCAGGAAAGGCGCAAAGCTACACAGAGAAACCCTGTCTCAAAAAACCAAAAACCAAACCAAAACAAACAATGTAATTGTCATTTGCAAGAATAATTTGCCTAAAGAAGTTGAATTCTTTTCAAACAGTGTCATTTGTATAGAGAAGTGTGTCTTTTTATAGTTATTTTACAGGCACAGAGGCCCTGCCCAACTTGGTTTTCTAATATTTGCAATTACATTAATATATTTAAATTCAATCTCTGACCTCCACAGACACATGCACATGTGTATCCATGCACCTATACACATGTACATAGCACTCCTCCTGACACACACACACACACACACACACACACACACACACACACACACGCACGCACACGCACGCACGCACTCATGCATGCACGCACACACTCACGCATGCACGCACGCACGCATGCACATGCACATGATCAAGAATAGGAAAAATAAAAAGAAATCCCACCAGTGTCCGAACAGCCCTGTTTGGCCCTTAGGAAGATCTTTGGAACTGTCAGGTCAATACAGTACACTTCCTTCACCCCGTTACACCAGAAGTCAGGGCGAATCACCCCTCGGAAAGTTCAGGTACCAGGATAACCGGAGCACTTTTCAAAAAAGATTGAGTTTGTGGGGCAGGGCTCACACGGCCTCTCTGTTTATCCAGGTACCTGGGAATGATAACGAGCCCCGATGCTATCAAGATGTCCCCTTCATAAAGATGCGCGATGTGGCAAGACAGAGGCTGTTCTTCCTGCTGCTTTTCCCAGGGTAGCTTTCAGAAAACAAGACATCAGCTCTGTGAAGCAATGCCCCCAGAGCATATTCACAGAACTGTGGTCGTAACACAGAGAGATGTTCAGAAGTTATCAGATCTGCTTTTTCCCTTCTGGCGGGATGACACCATCCATACGCCATGTTGTAGGAGCCGACTCATGGGCTCTAGATCACTGTTGCTCCGGTGGCAACAATAACCGTCCATGCCACGCCTGTCTTAGGTCCTTGCATTCCCAGGAAGAACATGGCTTTCATAGGGCCATAAAACAATCAGCTGAGGGCTATAATTAGCAGAGAGAATTAAATGTTATAAGTCCATGGAAGAAACCATAACCAAGTTCACCTGGACGTGGTGTGTTTGCAGGATGGGAAGATCAAGGAGGAATATTGAAAAAAAATGTTTCAGAGAAGTGCTGATTGTATGGATGATTTGAAGAATAAATTTAATATTTCCTGGCAGAGATATTTAAGAAAGTTTTTCCAGGTTGTCTCAATTTAAGAAGCATGAGGCAGGGACATCATGCTGTGGTTGAAGGATGATGAAAATTTTCCCTTAGTGAATGTGTAGAGGATAAAGAGGAGGAAGAGACATTTAGAAAAGTAGATGGGTACAGATCTTAAATGATTCACTGTGTTGCAATGAGAATTTTTATAAGGATTTGGATTTTATCCTCAAGGCAATGGGGAGCATTCAAGTGTTTTAAGAAGGGCAGCAGAGAGATAAGATTTATCACCTAGAAAGATCACGCTGGCACTGCTTGGAAGCAGAACTGGAAGCTAGCCAGAAAAGAGACAGAGGTATGAGGAAGCCTCTATTTGCCACCATGTGGGAGGTGAATGGGACTGTTTCTGGGGTGTAGAAAGGAGGTTAAAACTAGCAGACATGCAGAAGAAAGACCAAACAGAACTTGCTGTTTTGTGGGAGTAAGAAATATGGGAAGAGAAGCTTTAACATGAGTAAAATCCCTTGAATGAAGTGATGGAGGAAAAGGTCTGACCTGGTATCACAAACACTTAAGGGAGAGAAGTCCAGAGATGACGTCTAGAGGAGAAAGACTGATAACAGAGTTGATGTATACAGATGAGAACATTCAGATGAGAGAGCTGGTTAAGAGCATCAAATGGGCCAGAGAGGTTGAGTAGGATGAGGATTGAGATGAGTTTATAGATTCGTCATGGAATAGATGAGTAAGGCCATAGAAGGGCAGAAGGGGAAGAGAGTGTATTATTTTAATAAAGGTGTATGTGTACGTGTGTGTGTGTGTGCATATGTGTTCATGTGTGTGTATGTGTATTTGCTGTTCCAGATGGAAAAGAGCTAAACTTTCCACATTGAACCCAGTGTACAGAGCTCTTTACACCAAATCTAACCAATATACAATAAAGGATGGAGATAATGACCATAAGTTTCAAGTGAGATTGGAAGGGTCCTGGTCTATGTGGTCGAAGAGAAGTTTGGCTCCCTCAAAGAGGAGGGGTGATAGCACTCTCCTAGGAGGCCAAGTAGTGAGGTGAGAAAGACAGAAATAAGTGACTATTTCCATGACTGTCCTGAGAAACAAAAACTAACTCAACTCCTGTCAGTGAGTAGCTGCAGGCTGGTGTTGATGGTTCAGAGATCAAACTGCAGCGTTCACCACTCTGGAGGACCACAGGCAATGTGTGGGGGGCCATTTGAGGTGGAAATCATTAATGGCCATGTCCTGCCCCAGGCTACAACATCTCTTGTGAGTCCTTGTTCATTTTTCAAAGTTCAGTCAGGCCATCTTTTGTTTTATTCTGTGATCTGTGGTAGAAGTTATCCCAATATTTTATTCATTTTTGAATCTCTAGATTCGAATGGCTGGAGCATACAGCATGTTTAATAACTGTTTTCTAGAGAGATGGGTATTACATGGAACACCAAGCTCTAATTCCTAGAAGAGCCAACGCTAATTTAAGTAAATTGTTTAAGTCCCTGAAGTTAGTCTCCCCTTCTCATGTATCTTCTTTGCCCCCTTGGTTTTTTCTCTTGGCATCTTTGCTGTCTGTTTTTATTATAAATTTTTTTATTATAAAAATTATCTATTTTTCGTGTCCTAAGCAGTTGTCTTTATCTTTGAAACAGTCATTTTACCTAGAATGGTTGGTGCACTACTAAAATCTTAGGTCTTGAGTTCAAGGCCAGCCTGCATCTCCATAGTGAATTCTAAGCTAGCCAGGGTCACATAATAAGACCCTGCTTTAAAAGGAGCCCCAAAGAGTTGTCTTTGCTCTCAGCTTCGCTATCATTTTCCACCAAAGCTCCGCTGCCATCATTAACCTAATGCCAGCAGTCCTGACCATGTGACTCCTGCCAAACATGTTTGCTGTCAGAATGGAAGACACTGCCATGAGCCTGCTGAAGCCGTTGAAAAGCCCCAGTACTTCTTTCCGTGTGGCTCCACCTTAGCACCTTCGTTAATTCTCTCATCTAGCTTCTCAAGGAAAAAACCACCACCACCCACCACTTTTTCCTTCCTGGAAATCAGCTGACTTTGCCCATTATTTGGGAAAGAAATGAAAAAAAACAAAAACAAAACACATGGCACACTTCTTTAATACATGCTGAGTAAGTGTGTATATGAAGAGCATCCATGCTGCAAAGTACCAATTCCATGCCTCTCTTCCATGTTGCACAGTAAACCTTCACTTTATGGCAAGGTCTTTGCTTCCTGTTCTCAGCAGCTGTGAGTTTTACTGGAGCTGGTGTTGACAGGAGAGATCCCTGAAGGTTCTCTGTAATTCTGCTACATTTGTAAGTGTCAATACTGGGCCAATATTCCTTTTCTTTTAAATACCCATGTAAGTCTAACATGAAATGATGGCCATATAAGCAGAGACCAACAGGAGGAGATGAAGTGCTTACATAGAAATAGGGAAGCTTTAAACAAAGAACGAAACAAAGACACCAGTGGAATTTCTAGCCAGCCACCAGGGTTGGCTCCCCTTTGCCTATGCTTGAGTGGGGCCAGTCATTTTCTGTAGAGGCTCTTCCTTGGATATGCTGCCACAATTTTTGAATAATTCTGGACGATTCTCCTATCTTTAGAAAGGTGATCATCCTCAGAACCAGTGGCACAGTTTCCAGTTGAAGCTAAGTCATGCTTTTTCTGTTTTCAACTGCTATGCAGAAAATAATACTTAACATTCTTTTGTATTCATAGAAGTTCCCAATGCCAACATGGAGAACTTGGGTCTTTCATTCTATCTATTCTTCTAAATCAATTTTTTTTCTTCAAATACCCTTCTCTTATTGTTTGCATTTTTAGGGAGAATCTATGGGAACTGGTAAGTATTCAAGGCTGGATTTGCCTGATAGATGCTGAAACCAGCTCATTTGAATCTTCATTCCCTGAGACTTTACCACCTGGCTCCATTCCTCATTTTCTCACTGTCAGATCCACAGAGATGTTGCATCTAGGTTTAAAACTGGATCTTGACCCAGGACAATTCACCCACCAATCAAAGCGAACAGACCCAGGAAGACAAAGATCCCCCATCAACACCACCCGTCCTCCAGGATCCTTCACCTCTTCTATTTCTCTTGAATTTTTTCTTTTCTCCCTTTCCCTCATAAACCATTATTCATCAGAAGGTTATGTCCACACTAACACTTTTGAAGAAAAGAAGAAGAAGAAATGAAGGAGGGTCAGAAGGAAGGGAGGAGGAGGAGGCATCACAAGCTCATTGTACTTGGTCTTGTTTTTAGGACAAGGTTTTCAAAAACACTGGCTGCGGAGCTGACACCACGTGTGGAAGAAATGGCCTTAAGAGAATGTTGCAAAACTGCAACATGCTCGGGATGGTCGGAATTTAACTTTGTGTGATCATCACCCCTAAAAATAGTTTCCTTTCTCTTGCTAATAACATTTGAGACTGCTGATAAAGTCAGCTGAGAGGGTCAAAAGAGGAAAGCTCATAAATCACAGCCTTCCGCTCACTCACAAAGCCACAAACATGCATATTGGGAAATCGCAAAAAAAAAAAAAAAAAAAAAAAATTACGGGACACAAGTTCTGTGATGTGGAAGGGTAGGACGTTTTTATCCTTTTCCTCCTTAAGCCAGGTGGAGGGCTTGAAGTGAATCCTGCCTGATGATCTCTATCTAAATCAACTCTGATAATGCCAGTTCATATACATTGTTAACTTACTAGTGGGGGAAAAAGAAAGAAAGAAAAAGAAGAAAAGGAAAAAAAAAAAGCAAAGGAAGATAGATCCCTGGCATGCCCTTCAGACTCAAAGCATCCAGGCTGCAGGCGAGGCATGATTCCATAGATAAAGGCTCTTGCCGGGCCAGGCTGGCCTTGCGAATGTAAAGCCTGAAGCAACCATGCAAACATCTGTAGTACCTGCTCCCCCTGCTGGCCATAGGAGGTGGCGACAGGAGACTCCTTGGACTCTCCCAGCCCGCTAACTGATGAGGAGATCCCATCTCAAACAAGTAAAAAGATGACATCAGACTCCCAGAAGCTGTCTTCTGACCTCCATATGAACACTCACACATAGCTACATGCACACTCATATACCACACGCAAACAAAGCTTTAATAATAATAAAAAATGATAATGACAATGATGATACTAGGCTCACCTGTACAACCCACCCACATGTCTTCTTGTACCAAGTGGGGGGCCAGGGCTCCCTCTGTTTTGACATACCTATGAGGACTGGGAGCCTCCTCCACGAGATCTGTAGGCTCTCTGCCTTGGTCTGACAAGCTTTTGGCAGTGGGTAATGGTTAATGCAGACTCAAAAGTGTTCAAGATGCTGAGAATAAGTGAACGTCAATGCTCAACCATGGATAGAGCGTGTGTAATGCTCCCCACCAAGGCTCAAGGAACAGCACAGAAGTGGGATTGAAAAGCCAAAGCATGGGGAGGAGTCCTGTCTGTGGACACACGTGTGTGTTGCACACACGAACTCTTAGCAGCTGTACGAGACCTGCACAGGACCAAGCCAACTACAGTTTCCATCTTGGGCAGGGGAAGGACTACTGAGACTCCACTGAGAAGCCATTGCCCGTTGGGGCAAGGAGAGTCACTTTGTATTTGGGGCGGGGTAGGTTGTCTCATTCCTGTGGGAGACTGCACACCTATGCACATCTGGGCAGCACTGACAAAAGCAGAAAAGAAGAGGATGTGGAGTTGGGGGAGAGCCGCGTTGAGAGGTTCTGAGGGGAGCTGGAGGGAGCAAGGTGGGCGTGGATATTGTCCATAGTACATTGTGTACAGGTATGAAATCTTCTAACAATAAAATGGATTTTCATTATAATAAATCTCAAAGCAGGAGAAATGCTGGTTAAGGAGATGAGGCCTCTCTCCAGCCTTGTGTCTCTTCCTTCTACCCATCCAAACCTAAACATACTTAATTTTCCCTTCTTCCTCCCCTTCTGAACATCTCCTCTTCCTCACTCCTCTCCCCCATCACTTTTTTTCTTTGTGTCTGGTGATTTCTTTTGTTAATAGTCTCCCATGTTTTCCTCTTCTCCAGGTGAAGCCGTAGATACCCTGTGCTTCCCTCCCCCAATCACAGGCAGACTTTGGGATAACCTGTCACCCTCACCATCCTCTACTTTTCTGTTTACGTGTGGGTTGACTGCATCATTTAATTTTCAAATTGTGACACTTTGGAGAGGAAAAGGGAGGTGCTGGGGGCTGCTGCTGGCCACCTGCCCCCCACAGGTGCTTCTTGTGGGCCACCTGGGTTGCAAACCCAGTGACTTCTCTTTGGCTTTCCATTGCCCTTTTCACTCTACACAGAGGATCTCAGCAAATACTCTGTTTCTCCAGGCCGAGGGAGGAGGTGGAGACACACATTCTAACTTTTTCTTCTAAAGGTACATGGTTAAAAGACTGGACTCTGGCCGGGCAGTGGTGGTGCACGCCTTTAATCCCAGCACTCGGAAGGCAGAGGCAGGCGGATCTCTGTGAGTTCGAGGCCAGCCT
The DNA here is from genome assembly GCF_049852395.1 of Peromyscus maniculatus bairdii. Lineage (NCBI taxonomy): Eukaryota > Metazoa > Chordata > Mammalia > Rodentia > Cricetidae > Peromyscus > Peromyscus maniculatus. Next base: position 123,549,321 of record NC_134856.1, on the reverse strand, counting down.
GGTCTCCAAAGTGAGTTCCAGGAAAGGTGCAAAGCTACACAGAGAAACCCTGTCTTGAAAAGCAAAAACAAAACAAAACAAAAAAACAAACAAACAAAAACAACAACAACAACAACAACAAAAAAAAAAGAACTGGACTCTGGAAAGCATATAGCTGTGCATGAAAAGCTCCTGTCACAGTGTCCATCTTGCTTCTGCTACCTGCTCCTTTAGGGTCCTCAGAGATCTCTGCATTCGGCCACCTAGACAGAACTTCAAGTGCAGTAAAAACATTACCAAAAATGTATTGCAAAAAAATGTGATATATACAAGAGGGCCTGTAAAACATTTATACACTGTTTTAAAACCAACAATTAAAAAATAGAATAGTGCGAGCATTTTTGAAACCACCCTTCTTACTTGTAAATCCCCAATTGTGTTCCATTTCCTTCTCATTGCTAGAGCTAGCTAATGTCTTTAATTTCCTGTACAGTTTATGCTGTGAACCAGCTTTACTTTATGGGTTTACTCACCCCCGGTCCGTGTGTGTTTATTTGTGTGTGTGTGTGTGTGTGTGTGTGTGTGTGTGTGTGTGTGTGTGTCCCCTCAATAACATCTCTCTGCTCCGAGGAGTCAGCTGATACTTGTAATAAGTAGAGAGAACTGTCGTTCTTCCTCATATGAGAACAGACTGTTCTCTCTAGGGGAAAAACACCTAATAAAATACGATGTGTTTTTCAAATATTTAACCAAGAAGAACATCAACACATGTGTAAGGGAAGATGTTTAGGAGGAAACCCCGGCAGCAGAATTCCACTTCTCGCCCCTTTGTTGACCACTTCCGTCTATTTTGGTGATCCACATTCAGTCTTCTATTATGCAGAACCACCACGAACAGCTAATGTTCTGAGGAAGCGGTGAGTGACAGGATTTCCCACACAGGGCAGTCCTGTGGGCCAGAGTGGGTTAGGTGAAATGACCAGCTGTGTGAGGCATGCTGACCAAGTCATCCTTCAAAGCCTTTTCACTGCATCCCATCCAGGGTATCCAGGGCCCTTCTCTTGTTATCCTCTGTACATTTTCAAACAACCATTCCCCCAGAGTAAGCTTAAGATGGGTGTAGCATGAATCTTAAAGAGTCTTATTAATAAAATCAAACCTGAGGCCAGTTATTTGGGTGAAATGCTGGATGGTCAGAGAGACAGAACAAGCCACAGCTAACCTCACCTGGCCAACTTTTCAGCTGGTCTTGTTTCCTCAGATAGGATGCTTCTGTGTCCTCATATCCGAATGGGTCTCAGCTGAACTGTGCTGCTATAAGCCTGAAAGCTTAACCAGCCAAATGCTTCTAGTTTCTGGTCCTCATGCCTTATATACCTTTCTGCTTTCTACCACCACTCCCTGGGATTAAAGGCTTGCTTTCTGGGATTAAAAGCGTGATGAGTCACCATGCCTGGCTGTATCCTTGAACACATGGATTTCTGCCTCTGGAATGTTAGGATTAAAGGCGTGTGCTACCACTGCCTATCCTCTATGTTTAATATTGTGGCTGCTTTTCTCTGACCCCAGATGAGTTTATTAGCATACACAATAAACTTTGGGGGAATACAATACCACAGATGGGGCTTTTAAAAACATTTCCCACCAAACTGGCAAAGAAATAAAGGTGTGTTCAGGGTCTCTGAACAGAAGCGAGCAGTATGGTGGAGTGAATTTGTTGATTCATATGGCAGAGGGGTTTAAATATAAACACCAATAACACTCAGCTAGTTACCCGCATTCCCACCACTCAGTTTTAGAAACAGAATATCATCTGGAGAATTTAAATGGCTTCTTGTACTGATGCTGCTTCAGGGGCAGCCAATGTCATAGTTTTTGTGTCAGTCACTCCCTGGTTTTCTTTTAGAGTACACACATTCAGTCTTAAGTAAAATCCAAGTTAGCATTTGATTTTGGTGGGAATTTATAAATATGTCACTTTCCTGAGTGAAACTATCTGTATGGTAAAGTCACCAACTCTGCTCAGATGGGCCTGCCAGTCTATACTCCAGCAGTACTGTCTCCAACAAGGCTTTTCATGAACCACATTCAGCTGAGTTTGAAACTTATGTGAAAGAATAAAGGGTAAGTGGACAGCCAATATGTTCGTGCTCCAAAGTAAGAAAAATGAGAATAATTTGTCACATGGGCATAGAGACGTATTATAAAATTAAGTAAAAAACATATGTAACAAAATGTTGCTACACATTAATAAACAAATAAAGCTAGAGCAACAGAATAGAAATAAACACAGGAAGAAATCCATAGATATTGGGAACTTACAACGGGAGTAGCGTTTGAGATCAATTAAAAGAAGATAAGGTATGTGGGTGTGTACGAAAGAGAATGTGTGTGTGTGTGTGTGTGTGTGTGTGTGTGTATGTGTGTGGTGTATGTGTGTGTGTGTGTGTGTGTGTGGTGTATGTGTGTGTGTGTGTGTGTGTGTGGTGTATGTGTGTGTGTGTTTACATTTACTATTTGAAGCCTGTAATCATATTCTCTCATAACACCTAATGCAAGCATTGAACTCATAAATATAGAAGCCCAAACTACATAACATCCAGAAAAAAGAGGAGGTGTATCTAGAGAGGAAATTCTGAAGCTAAATTACCCCTTTTCTTTCAGTTTCTTAAATTTACTTAGTTTATTTTTGACAATTCCATACATGTATAACATACCTGTTCATTATTATAACATCCCCTGTTCCGTCCCTCCCACTTCTTCTTACTTTCTGATGTTGATGTTGTTGTTGTCGTTTTGTTTTCTTGGGTTTCCTCATTGATTCCTCTTGAGATCCACTGAGTATAACCAAGGTCATCTGTGTGCGGAGGTTTGGGACTGTATGCTGGAGCCTCGTGGGTTTCTCCATGGCTGTGTCTGGATCCTTTTGCTATGGAGAAAAGTAATACACTTCGGTAATTGATTTGACATTAGTTCTTATTTTTAAGTTAAACAATTTTGCTTGTGTCTTGAATTTTCATCTAGATAATATCATCTGTTTACAATGAGAGGTTGAGGCTAGGAATACAACTTAATAGCAGAATTTTACCTAGCATGTGAGAGACTGGGTTCTAGCTAAAAAAAAAAAAAAAAAAAAAAAGATGATGAGAAACTGACTTTTTTCTTTGTAATATTCAAAACTTCTTACTTTTCCTTCTGTACACTGCACTTGGGACTTTTACTACGTAGTGGAAAAATGGACACTGGTTGTTATGTTCGTGATCATAAAAAGAAGATTTACATTTTATATGATGTTTATACTTAAATTTGGTAGATTGTTTTTCTCACATCACAGACATTGTTGTTTATTCCTTCTTACTGATAGTTCATTTCTTTTATCATTGATGATCTTTACATTATGCAATTTACATTTACATTATGTCCATTATGCAAGCACAGTTGTAATTTTACAGTTTAATCTTATTTTAACTTGTTAAATCAATTCATTACACTAATCCTGACCTGTGATTTTCCTATTTTGTTCTGTCCTTGGCTCATTTTTACTTCAAGGTTATGCAATTCTCATAAAATATGCTGGGAAATAATGTCTTTTTCTAGTCTTGAAAAAGCTTATGTAAGAAATGTTAACAGTAAAATCTGACATGAGACTCTCTGGGAGTTGACTTTTAACTACAGATTCAGTTGTGGTCTTGACATAGTAGAGATTTCTATTTCCTCCTCAGTTGTTTCTGTGTTTTTGAAAAGCTCTTTACAATTCCTTTATAAACGTGCTGACCTAAAGTATGCATAATATTTAAAATTTTATTTTCAATGTCTCTGACAACAGAATTTGTTCTCTTTTCTCTCTCTGTTTTTCTCAATATTCTCTGCTGCCGCCCTCCCCCCCCCACACACATACTTTTTGGTAAATCTTTCCAGAAGTTTCTCTCTACAAGCCTTTGAAATTTGATTTCTATTTTTATTTACTTTTATAATTGTTTTATTTCATCTTTTTGGATTTATTCTGTTTTTTTTTTTTAATTTAGGTTGGTATTTATGCCATTTATTTTAAGCCCCACCTCCCCACCTCCAGGGATTACTTTTCTCTTTCTAAGACTTGCTTTGATTGCAGCCTACATTTTTATAATCTCCTTTTGAGAATTTCATATATGTGCTACATTTACACCATTTCTGCCCCACCTCTCCTCTTTCTAACTCTTGTGACCCCCCTGCACAAGTATATACCTTTTATCCTTACTTTTTTATTGTCACGTATACACATGTGTATAAATTTATATCTACCACCCCCAGAGTTCATTTAGTGTTGCTTACATGTATGTGCATTTAGGACTGACCACTTGAGATTGGATGGTCTATCAGGAAGCTTATCCCTGGAGAAGCCTGGTTTTCTCTCTTTAAACAGCCATTAATTCATTGCCTGAAGCTCTTCATCTAGGGTAGAGGCCTTCCTACATTAGCGTGTTAACTGGTGTCATTTTTCAGGTATTGTTGGGTATTGTGGATTTCATGGGTACAGCTGCTTTTTCATGTATAGAACACAGTGTCTCATAGCAGACATCCCGATTCACTAGCTCTTACACTGTGCTCCTCTTCTGCAGTGCTCCTTACACTCTGCTCCTCCTCTGTGGTGCTCCTTACACTGTGCTCCTCTTCTGTGGTCCTCCTTACACTCTGCTCCTCTTCTGTGGTCCTCCTTACACTGTGCTCCTCTTCTGTGGTCCTCCTTACACTCTGCTCCTCTTCTGTGGTGCTCCTTACACTCTGCTCCTCCTCTGTGGTCCTCCTTACACTGTGCTCCCTCCTCTGTGGTCCTCCTTACACTGTGCTCCCTCTTCTGTGGTGCTCCTTACACTGTGCTCCTCTTCTGTGGTGCTCCTTACACTGTGCTCCTCTTCTGTGGTGCTCCTTACACTGTGCTCCCTCTTCTGTGCTGCTCCTTACACTCTGCTCCTCTTCTGTGGTGCTCCTTACACTGTGCTCCTCTTCTGTGGTGCTCCTTACACTGTGCTCCTCTTCTGTGGTCCTCCTTACACTCTGCTCCCTCTTCTGTGGTCCTCCTTACACTCTGCTCCTCCTCTGTGGTCCTCCTTACACTGTGCTCCTCTTCTGTGGTGCTCCTTACACTGTGCTCCTCTTCTGTGGTGCTCCTTACACTGTGCTCCCTCTTCTGTGGTGCTCCTTACACTGTGCTCCCTCTTCTGTGGTGCTCCTTACACTGTGCTCTCTCTTTTGTGGTGCTCCTTACACTCTGCTCCTCTTCTGTGGTGCTCCTTACACTGTGCTCCTTCTTCTTCTGTGGTGCTCCTTACACTGTGCTCCTCTTCTGTGGTGCTCCTTACACTCTGCTCCTCTTCTGTGGTCCTCCTTACACTCTGCTCCTCTTCTGTGGTGCTCCCGAAGCCTCAGGTGTAGGGCTGTGCTATAGATGTATCACTTGAGGCTGGCCACCCCATAGTCAGTTGTTCTCTGCCTTTTGACTAGTTGTTTGGTTCCAGGCTTTCAAGTTTTAATTTCTTTTATGTGTATGTGCTGCTTGCTTGTCTGTATGTACAATACATTCATGTAGTGCTATTGGAGGCCAGAAGGTGGTGTCAGATTCCTGGGAACTGGAGTTCAGGTGGTTGTGAACTTCCTGGTGTGGGTGGTGGGAACTGAACTCAGATCCCCTGTAAGAGCCACAAGTGCTTTTACCTTCTAAACTCTCTCCCGAGCCCTATGTATTTTTTAAAATTTAGCATTTTTGTTAACTTTGGTAGTATAAACATTGAGGCAATTATTTGGACATTTTATTTACATGATCTGACAGTATGTTGAGATCTCTAGGGTACAGAAGATGGTTTTCATAATTTCTAATGCATTTATTTCTCTTAACAAAGATACTCCTCAAGTAAATAATTACAGGTTTCCTTTTCCTCTTATGCATGGCTTAAAATGGTAAGTGCTAAGACTGCACAGTTAAAATTGCAAAATGTTCTTACAAAGATGTTTTTGAATTTTTCCCACCCAAACCATGAAGATAGACTGTTTGATGTATGTATCAAGGACAGCCAAGAGTGACTGTATTCTCCACCCACCTCCTTTCTCATAGGTACTTTCACTCTTGCTGGTTGATCCTTCTTACAGGGCTGAAAAAAATCTGTTTTGTTTCTAGACTTAAATATGCAACTGCCAAATATCTTTAGCAAGTCATTTAGGCTTTACAAACCTGTTTCCTTATTTATAATATCAATATCCTAGAATTTTTCCAAGAATTTCATGAATGTGGAGACACTTTTTTAAAAGTCAAAGTCCTTCCGAGATTATAGACTTGTCCTGTGCCAGGACTCATACTTCTATGCTTTGGTTCTTTCTCTCACGCTTTCCCAATTTCCTTACAAAGTCTTTACTTTTCCTCCCCAAGGAATTTTCTTCTAAGGGATCTTACCGTTCCCATCTTTCTGGAAGAAGAGACCCTTAGAGTCTTCAAAGCCACTCTCCTTGTAGAGACTTATGGAGAAGTCCCTGCAGGACAGGGTGGGGAATGAGACAGGAGAGTGAGGGATAAAATGAGAATGGCTAATAGTCATCATCAACATGTATACAATGGTCAATGAACGGAAAAAGAAAACAGAGCAACACAGAGCTGTAGCAGGTATTGCAGGATGTTGGCCGCGTAGGCAGCTGGGTTGATCCCTGCTATGTAAGCACCATCCTGGAACATTAACTAATGTTATCACTATTCTCTCCGTCACTGTATGCTGATGAGCTAAAATAAATGAGTTCCATTAAAAGAAAATCCAGAGAAAGGCCATATGAAGGTCTACAAATGTAAATGGTGGAGTAGATATACCAAGGGAAAGACCAGAGGTAGAGGTCTCAAGACACTTGTTCTGATGATCTCTGCAATTCTTGCTCCATGACGCATCCATTTTATTTATTTATTTATTTAATTTATTTATTTATTTATTTTTGGTTTTTCGAGACAGGGTTTCTTTGTGTAGCTTTGCACCTTTCCTGGAACTCACTCTGTAGACCAGGCTGGCCTTGAACTCACAGAGATACGTCTGGCTCTGCCTCCTGAGTGCTAGGATTAAAGGCGTGTGGCGGCGCTGCCGCCGCCGCCGCTGCCGCCACCGCCGCCACCGCCGCCACCGCCGCCGCCGCCGCCACCACCACCACCCGACCTCCATTTTTTTTTTTACTGAGTTCTTGAGGCATTTGCTAGTAATGTACAACCACATTAGGAGGTCTACACCCACCAGTGTTCCACTACAAGCCTACTACAAAGAGAGCCTTCTTGTGGGGTTTAAGGGTAGCTTTGGTCCACAGCATCCCTGTGAATGAAATTATAAACCTCAAGGCACCAACCTATGGATCTAGAAACACAATAAACACCAGTCATTAAAATGTAGTCCTACAATGGAATCCAGATCTTCAACAGCATGGCTTAGATATTTCATGTGAGAACTGGGGAGGAAATCTCTCCGGATTGTCATCGACTCCATCCCCCTAGGGAAAACAGCCCGGAGTAAAAAGTCACATAAAGACAATCTAACAGACTTCATTAAATTGATATTGATGGGTTGCCAGCCAGAGTCACCTACTGAAGTTCATTTGGTCCATTGCACTTAAAGTCACATCTGCTGTCATATTTGCCCCTTAAGATATGGGACCTTGGTGAACATCACCTAAATATATCCAGAAAGATGGTTTTTGTTTGCCTGGGTAGCAGCAGATGTTTTTGGCTGAAAGAATGCACTCCAAGATGTTTTAGTATCCTCATCATTGCAGCATCCTCTGTGAGCTGTTGCATGTTCTAGGGACCAACTTCATTCGAGGAGAGGGTACACACAGGGTCTGGTCAGTTAGGTTAGCCTAGAAGCTACAGTGACTTGGTCTCTTTTAGAGCAGGGTGGGCCACCGCCTGTGCATGTGAGCAGTCCGGGTGTCCCCTGTGGGACTCCAGCATCCTTGAGCTCGGGGGCACCACGAGTCTAGTCATTGTGCACTGTAGAGAAATCAAAGAATTCCAGAGCAAGGCCCTGGAATGCCTGGCTGCCTCCCAGGTCTCTTATGAAGAAATAAATCCCATTGTTGCCTCCACCCCCCACCCCCCCCACCCCTTTCCGTGCACTGGGTCGGAGTCGGCGGCGCGGAGTCGCTTACTGTACCAGCACCTCTCTCCCTCCGAGGAGGCAACTCAGCCATTCCAGGAAGCACGACATCTAATAACATAAACTCAGAGTGCTCCCCACATTCATCTTCTACACAGACCCGCCTGTCCTGTCAGGGCTCCAGTGCTTCGTGACTGTCCTCATGCCTCCGGAGGGCTGCGTGATCACCCTTCCAGTTGCTTTTTGAACCCATCCCAAGCTTGTGTCAGAAGCGCGGGTGATGGATTCCCTGTGCCATCAACGTGAGCCATGGATTAGAATATAGCACACATTTACGCCGCATGGGATGGTAAACAACACAGCGTGTACTCGACTTCATAAACACGCTGCCTTGTTACAAAGGCCACTGAAAACGCAGTGTGATAGGACTTGACCTTAAAAGCTATCGACAATCTAGCCCAGCACAGACGGTTTCGTGGAGTACAATCACTTCCTGGAATTCTTGGGCCAGCGAAGTCGGAGCCGAGCAAATCCTGTTTTCCTTGCATTGTTTCCTGCATGTGAATACCATCAGTCTAGCAGGTCTGTAACCATGGCACCTGTAAATAGCCCAGGGGTGACTTCTGATAAAGGCATGCCCTGTAAGTTTTTTTTTTTTTTCTTAGACAAGTCCACATCAAACCCTGCAACTGTCCTGTGTCAAGAGCAAAATTGACAAATCGCAGTTTCAAAGCCACGTACAGGTCCAGATATGATATTAAATCACATACACACGCAAAAAAGCAACATGAATGCCTATAGAACTGGGGGTGAGGGGAGCTGTTTTTCATAATTGAAATGCAGATTTCCTCAATCCATCAGAGCAGCGGAAGGACACGCACCATGAAGAACAGGAGACTTGACAACAGACTTTTCATTTTTTTACCTCCCCCAGGCCGAGAAACGCTTATCGGGCATCCTTCAGTTTCTCCCGCCAGTGGGAAAGGAGAGAAACGGCAGTGTTGCTCCTTAGAATTTCCAATGTGAGAGTCTCAGTCTTTGGGCTGGGGAGGTGGCTCAGTCTAGAGTACCTGCCACAAGCATGGGGACCCTAGTGTAGATCGTATAACGATGCAAAAAGCCAGGCAAATGCTTCTGTAATCTCGGTGCTGGGGGCTGGGGGTGGGGTGCAGGAGACTAGTTCATTGGCTAGCTTCAGGCTCAATGAGCGACCCAGTCTAAAAATATTAGAAGGGGGGGTATTATCTTCCAAAGATACTCAGTGTTCATCTTTAACCTCACCCACCCTGACACACATACTCTCTCTCTCTCTCTCTCTCTCTCTCTCTCTCTCTCTCTCTCTCTCTCACACACACACACACACACATATGCACACACACATGCAATCATACATACACATCACACATTCTCACACACAAACACTCATACACACATACACATCTGCATGCTCACCCACTTGCACATATGCACATAACCATGTGTGTGTGTGTGTATAGATACACATGAGTGTGTATCTATCTATATATACATACACACATATACACCCCCACATATACACTGCACCCCTCCCCAAATCTACTTGAAAAATAAAAACAGTTCTTTGTCTTCAGGGATTTGACCTGACTTTGGGAGATTCAACTCCAAATTTATTGAACATATGTCAGGTTTGTGCCTTTGTTTTGAGATGGTATAGAGAATAAGATGTGTCAGAATAGTTCATTCTGAAAGCCCCCCCCCAAAAAAAAAACAAAGACACTCTTCCCAGCTTTGCTTTAAATGCCTCTGTATATAAAATTTACACTTGGCCAATCTGTCTTGGCTCTTCAGCTATGGGTGTGGTTGAGCTATCAGTTGCGTTAATGCCTCAGGTTAAAATTTTCTGGCAGATTTGAAACATGGTAGATATTGGGCAAAGAGTCAGCTAAAGTGTTCTGAGCTAAGAAAGATGCCTTAGGAAGAGCAATCAAGAGAAAAAGAGCTTGTGAGGATGGCCACCTATGTTTGACTTCTTTTATGATCCTGAAAGTTTTGTGACAGCTTAAAATTATTTCTACCTCAAATTTTAATGAAAATTGGTAATGTCTGTCCATTATTTATACTTGAACTCCAACGGTTATCTCCATGCCTTTGGGAAAAATGAAATCTTCCATTGAGCTAATGTATAGTACATGGTAAATGCTAAATGACTTAGACCCTTAATGAACAATATAAGTCTCCGTTTAACCCTTTATGTTAAAAAGGCAGCTTCCATATTTTTAGTGAGTTGATCTGCTTTCAAAACCTTCACTCTGGCCAGGCGGTGATGGTGCATGCCTTTAATCCCAGCACTTGGGAGGCAGAGGCAGGCGGATCTCTGTGTGTTCGAGGCCACCCTGGGTCTACAAAGTGAGTTCCAGGATAGGCTCCAAAGCTGCACACAGAAACCCTGTCTTGAAAAACCAAAAATAAATAAATAAGAAAGAAAGAAAGAAAGAAAGAAAGAAAGAAAGAAAGAAAGAAAGAAAGAAAGAAAGAAAGAAAAAGCAAAAAACCCTTCACTCTGCAAGACATGAATCTGCCTCTCAGATGACCTATGGCTATTCAAACTATATAACACTTTCTTAAAACAATCAAGACTCAAGATAATTCTTGGGCTAAAACCTCAGATTAGTGAGGGCCTGAGTCACCATCGGAATCCAGATGACCACAACTTCTGGATAATTTTACTTAGGGTCAAGAATGCAACTGTACTGATGGCTGGTATCAGACATAAATATTCTGAGGACCCTGGAGGAATTGGGAGGAATTGGGAGGAATTGGTTAAATCCAGAACTCCTAGAATGTGGGTCAGAATAATGGGAAGAGAATAGTATGGGTCAGAATGTGGGAAGAGAATGTGGTCAGCATAAAAGAAATGGCATTGAAGTCTTGAAGCCATGTGCTACATCATTTCAACTTGACTTCCCTATCTCAGGTCTTTTCTCCTTGCTCAATTTGTAAAATGACCACCATTGTGTCAAATGACTAAATTCCTAAATATTTTTTGAGGCATTATTTTAAATTATGCGGCACTTGCTGGCCTTGAACTCAGGAACCGCATTTGCCTTTGCCTGCCACCACTAGGATTAGGAGTATGTTCTACCGTAGCTGGCAATATTTGGTTTCTTTATGGGAGGTCAACTATTCCTAATTGCTTTTGGGCAATAAAATAAACTTCAGTAACAGAGGAAGAAAAATTGTATTAAGTTAATATTTTTAGCCACCTACATTATGTGACCTAGGGATCTGTTGATGTCAGTTCTCTTTCCACAGGGTGAGAGGTCTGCCTTCTCCATAGACAGAAGTTACCTCACCTCATGAATTCATATGGAACTCTTACCAAGAGTAAAAAGAGGCAGAGAGGTGTGTTTTGGCACACTTTCTGGTCAACAGTGCTTATTAGTGTCTTGTCACCATATTTCCTGAAACGTTGTGGCATCCCAAAGTTGCCATTCTGATAAACATGAGCAACTTTCTCAATAGCCGAGGGGAGGGGTATGTACCATGACTTTGGAACTGAGCTTGGCTTTATATGCTATATTTACTTTGCACTAATCATTTTGGGAGATAACATATCTCCTTTTCATGAGGGTCCCCAAGGGACCACAGGCATACAATGTCACTTCATACCACACAAACAATGCAACATAGAAGACTCCTTCTAACATAATAAACAACCCACAGTCCCTGTGTTCTTGACATTGACAATGCTTTTTCAAGTTAGATCAAAAAGAGACTTTTTTTTTTTTTATTCTTGGTGTCTGTCTGAACAGGGCGAAAAGCCAAAAAGCTCTGTCCAGTAATACAGTGCAGCAGACCTGCAAACTTGATGGTCTAAATGAATTGTTACCAATGTGTGGAAAGCATTTATCCTTGAGTATGCAATGCATAAGGAAATTATTTTAGGTTTCAGTTCTCTCAGGTCAGTTATAGTTTAAATTGTTTTTCTGACAACTTCACTAGGCCTGGTTGAATAGCGACCAGCCCAATAAAGAAATGGGATTTGAGTTATCAGCTTATCATTGCACATCCTTTAAGGTGTATAGTCTGAGTTATTAACTGTAACTATTACCTCGTGATTAACTGTATATAGAAGTTTTGGGTAGGCTCTTTAGGAGGCTGGATTTTTCTTTTACAGTAGAGTAGTGCATGACCGACTCCTTGAAAGCAAATGACCTTAGATACAGTACCTCACTTGAATGCTAGTGATTAGTTGATGCCTTGGGGGAAAGTATAATTATTATTATTTCCATTCTTCACATATGATAGGAAAACACTCAGCCACTGAGCTACATCTCATGCCTGAAATTTGAACCCTAACTTCTGGCATTTTATTGCTCCAAATTAAGGATTACTAGCTTCCTGTGGAGAAATTAGATGTGCAAGAGTTAGCCACTTACATAACAGCAATCACACTGTGAGCTGGACAGTGAGAGGGGGCAAGGGAGAAGTCCAGTGGAAATCATGTATCTTTGTGGGGACATGGTTCCACTTTTTTCCCATTCCTCACTCACAGCCTTTTCCACCCATGTCCCTTGGGATTTCTCCAGGTTCTTCAGAAAATTCATTTCTCATGTCAGCTGCCAATAGGCTGGTACTGGAACTGAAGGCTATGTACTGGATAAACAGTCAGCGGTTTCCACAGCAGCAGCTAGCCCTGGTTTTCAATTTTTGAAAACCTTTTTTGCTAATTGAGTGACAACTTGATGAGATTTAGAGTCACAGGATATAAAACCTCTGGCTGGGGCTGTGAGGACATTTTTAGAGACATCACATCCTATGAACCAGAGTTCTAGAGTAAATAAAAAGGAGAACATATGCCTCTTTCTCTGCTTCAGACTGCAGATGCAATGTGACCTTCCACCCAACATTCTTGATGTTGTTCCTTCCCACCACAATGGACTCTATTCTCAAACTGTGAACCAGAACAAATCCTTCCTTCTCCTAGTTACTTCGGCCGTACAGTTGAGAAAAATAACTAATATATCTATCATACAGTTTTCATCTAAAATAGTTTAAGCACTATTTTGTCCCCGCTCCCCCCCCCCCCACACACACAAAAAAACCCAAAGATTTACTCAGTCCTAAAATTTTAGGTCATCAACACTGATGATGACTAGTGATTGTCAACTTGACAGAAGTAGACTCATCGAGTGGACAAATCTCTGAGCATGCCTATGAGGGGTTATCTAGATTGTGTTAATTGAGGTAGGAAGACTCACCTTAACTGTGAATGGGACAGTTGCATGAGTTGTGGTCCTGGACTGAATAAAATGGAGAAAGCAAACTGAACGCCATGTCTAAGCACCATGGCTGTGGATGCTCTGCGAACTGTAGCTTTGATGCCATGATTTCCCCAGCCACATGGACTATATCCTCAGGCTGTGAGCCAAAACAAACCCTTTCTCCACTAAGTTGCCTTTGTTAAAGTCATTTGTCACAGCAATGGGAAAAGTAACTAATACAAATGCCATTCTCTGTTTACATTTCTTTTGTATGATTTGCATAGTATGTATTTGTTTCTTTAAGAAGAACTTGGGTGGATCATTTCTGAATTTCTTTGCCATTTCAAATAAAAATATAAGTTAAAAGAGTCCTCACAATGTTAGGGCCATCATATCAATTCTACATAGTTTTATCATTATAACTGCTGTCTATAGGCTGAAAAATTATATCCAGTTTTGTTAGTTTTTTCCCCTTTTCATTAAACCTAAATCACATTGGAACAAGAATAAAGAAATACACTTGCACAGTGATGAACTGGATTTCATCTTGGCTGATTCAGGCATGTGCGATGGCTCTCAAATTCTTGCCTCTGAGACTGAACCTGTTGAGTCATTAGAAACTAGAAATGCCAGGGTGCTAGATGCTGGTAGAGTGGAAATTCAAGGCCACTGAAGGACCCAGAACAAGAAAATATTATGTTCTGAGTTACCTGGGAGATGAGTACAATTCAACATGCCTAGACATGCATGTAAAAAAAAATGGGAAGGGTTTTTCAACTCCTTCACAAATCTCTCTCCTGGTCATGAGAAATCAAAGTCCATGGACAACACTGGGTAGGTTAAAGTTTTCTCAAATTCACAGATTATCCCAGCTCCTGGTTCAATAAAGGGATGAATAATTGTACTATATAAAAATGCTGAACTCAGATTTGAAAACATGGTCAAAGTAGTTAATGCAGGTGTTCTTGACTTCATTTTAAAATTTGGTAATTTTATTATCTTTGTTCAACAGAAACCTTGGAAATATGTAGCGAATGGCTTAAGTTACACTTTCATCAGCTTCCCAATACATGAACATTTCAGTAATTTTATCTTATATTTTAAGATGTATTATGCTGTCTAGGCTGGCCTTGAACTTCTGATCTCAAGTGATTCTGCCACTTTAGCCTCCTCAACAGCTAGGACTACAGGTGTGCATCATGTGCCTGGATCACACTGGAGAGACTTTAAGGAATTAGCTCTCTGTGAAGAATCTAGCTTTTGCCAAAAAAACCTCATAAAACATGTAATTGATTTCCAAAAATTTCAGCCCCACACTCCTCCAGTTACTTCTGCTGAAGTCGTTTTTTATGAGGCAAGTGCACCCAAGCATGACTCACTCCATAAGTGCTAAAGAGAAGGGAACCTACCACATGTTTGCCCTGAAGAAGTGATGCAACTCAGTTTATCAACTTAACATTAGACAAAATTCACACTAAAGTAGCCATGGATACAATTTTGTTCTTTTTTAAATGAATATGGTTCCAGTACAGAAGCAATAAGAACCATCCCCAACCTTCTCGGAAGATTGTTACCTTGTGTATCTTACTATAAAACATACAGTTTTTTGTCACTTTAAGGAAGTTACAAGGCTACTTCCTGCTCATTCTCCCATTCCTTTTTCTAGGGCAGAGATAGGAAGGCATGAGAAGAAGCTAACTGAATGAGATAACAATGGATATTTTTAAGAGATTTTTCAAACCCTCTTGTTTAAAGCAAAACAAAACAAAATTGAAATTAAAAAAACATATCAATTTCTGCTTATAGAGTGTAAGTTAGAGTCTCTAATCTTTCTCAGGGCAAGGGGTGGAGGAGAAGAGAGATTCATGGTTTCAAAAAGAACTCAGGCTCGTGTGTGTGTGTGTGTGTGTGTGTGTGTGTGTGTGTGTGTGTGTGAAAGAGAGAGAGAGGGGGGAGGGGGAGAGGGAGAGGGAGAGGGAGGGAGGGAGGGAGGGAGAGGGAGGGAGGGAGGGAGGGAGGGAGGGAGAGAGAGAGAGGGAGGGAGGGAGAGATTCCCCCAAGTCAATGGAGCTGCCTGTGAGATCAAATCTGAATGATCTGTGTCATCACTGGTAGCTACAAGCCATCTGCTGCTTCGAGGCCTGCATCTCTGGGGTCATCAATGCTGGGGAGGCAAGCCCAAGGGCTCCAGGATGGGGCAGTAGATATCATTCCTTCAAAACCGCATATGCTCCCAAAGCAGACAGTCATTTGGAAGAGGGAACTCATAGATCCTGATCAGGAGATGCAGAGAAATAGAAAGAAGAAAGTGCAATGGATGGGGAGAGAGATAAAGTGATCGTAGAACATCTTGTCAGATATGAAACCCATTTCCTTCCCAGCAAACAAAGATGTGCTCAGCCAAGTGTCACTGCTTTCTGGAAAGGAAATAGAATGTCTCTATTCTTCAGAGGTGTGTCTTCGAGTGTTTCCATGGTGCGTGTCTTGACTTGGGGATCTGTAGATGCTCAGGACCTGCAGTGTAGACCTCAAAGAAATCCTCAGAAGTTGAAAGGGTTTGTTTCAGTGAATCCAAAAGATGTTGGAAGTTCTTACACCTAAGTGTTGCATGTTGAACAGGTGCCCATGGTCCATGGCTTCTCAGGTGACTGTTCCCTACTGAAAAGGAACATAACACATAGCCAGTTTTCAAGTAGCATGTAATAAAAACAAAGTGGGTAGGACTCTCACAGAGTTCTGCCATCTAAATAGGGGGAGTCTGAATCAGATCAGCCAGCTTGATAGTGGCCATGACTGATCTACTTCAGGGTGCCTGTGCTGGGCAGCTCTAGAAGGGGTGCCAGGAGGTCAGCAGAAGCCTGCCTGCCTGAATCTCTCTGCACACAGGACCAATAGATAAGGGTTCATTTGTTACAACCATCTGGTTATGATAGGTAACACTTGGCTCAGGTGAGTTCAGATAGTTATAATTAAAAAGCCCACTTTTTGTGCTGGGGACATAATTCAGAGGTAGACACCTTGACTAGTGTACATGCAGGAATTGCTAGTTTAATCTCTAGAACTGACCAAAAAGGAAAAAAAAAAAAAAGAAAAGAAAAGAACCTCAAATCTTTGAATTGATTTCCCAGATAGGAAATAAATTGACAATGTAAGTGTAGATACTCAGACTTGTTTGTTTGTTTGTTTGTTTGTTTGTTTGTTGTGGCCAGCAGGACTGAATCTAGGGCCTTGTACCTGCTAGGCAAGCACTCCATCACTACACTCACTCCCAGATTCTCTTGCTACTTTCTATTTCAAGACAAGGTGTCACTAACTGGCCCAGGCAGGCCTTGACCTTACAATACTCCTGTCTCAGACCCCTGAGATTATAGAATGTGCCTGTAATCTTTATTATACTGGATCTTTATTATTTTTAAAAGAAATGTGCTACATGTATTTATTTATATTATTTTAATTACACAAGAAGGGCCAGCAGAGGATAAACTTGCTTGCCACACAAGCCTGAGCATCCACGTGTGCACCATGACACATGTACCTTCCTATATACATGTACATCATGCTCGTATAAATGTGTACACAGTAGTTAAAAAAATAAATTAAAATTCAAAATAAAAATTTTAAATTATCCTAAAAACATATGTACATTCACATGGCATAAAAGTCTGGCATATTATAAAATGCATAGAATAAACATGTAATATTTTAAAAACACATTCATACTTGTGATGTGTACACATATGTACACACAGTTAGATACACATGTACTTATCATACTTGTCTCCTCATGCACATACAATCACTTATTACTTAATAGTTTGATATATTTTGAGATTCGTTGTATGAACATTAGCTGACATTCCACTCACAATATAATCTTTTGGGAGTACATGGCATATGTATTGATCATTGATCAAAACATAACTAGGCAGGACATGATCATATATATAAATATATCAACATATATACACTGTCTATGTACAACTATACACATATTCATATACATACAAATTTGATAGACAGATTTACTTAACCAGAATTAACATATTATTCTTATCAAAATCTTTAAGGGCTAGGGGAAACTTGTTATAGTATATGTTATTTTAGGAGTCTGGTAACACATGGAAACCAATATATAAATGATGTAATGGCATGTGTTCAAATACATTGGCTTCCACAAGCCCCCGTGTTGTGGGATATTTGTACACTGTGTGAAGGTATATTGCTGTGGTTGGTGTAATAAAAAGCTGAATGGCCAATAGCTAGGCATGAGGTATAGCCTGGATTTCCAGTGGAGAGACAGGATGAGGAAAATTAATTTAGGCTCGTGAGAAAGATGCGAGAAGACAGGGAGAGGAAACAGGAGGTGCAAGATGGAAGAGAGGTAATGCCACATGATAGAATATAGATTAAAAATGGGTTAATTTAAGTTATAAGAGCTAGTTAGGAACAAGCCCAAGCTATAGGCCAAGCCTTCATAATCAATAATAAGTTTCATTATTTGGGAGCTGGCTGGTGGGACAAAAAAAGACTCGTTACACCCTTGCCCTCAAATTTCAAAGTAATAGCTGGTCAAGGCTAAGACCTTGCAGCAAATCACTTTATTTCACTCTTGTGTTGCATGTTCTGGTTGAAGAAGCTTTGGGAGATGACTAAAATATTCTTCACAATTCTTAAAATTGCTAAATCACTTAGAGAATTCCACAGGCATGAGTTCACACACACATTTAGAAGTACAAAGATTAATGACCGAAGCTGTAGCTGCAAGCCTAAAATAAAAGTGGGTAGGGATAGAACCACCCATAATTAATGCAATAATGCTGAAGGAGGGTGGTAGGCTTTTTTTTAATCTGGTAACCTCTAAAAGAGAGAGAGAGAGAGAGAGAGAGAGAGAGAGAGAGAGAGAGAGAGAGAGAGAGAGAGAGCAAAGAACAGAACAGGAAAGGAAAGAAAAGAAAAGAAAAGAAAAGAAAAGAAAAGAAAAGAAAAGAAAAGAAAAGAAAAGAAAAGTTCGGGTCTTCCATGTTCCAGAGACTGTGGAAAACAAAATATGAAGGCACCGTTTCACCAATTGTATTCTTACCTTATAAACCCTTTCCTGTGGAGCTAATAGAAATAACTGCACGTGTGTGTGCGTGTGTGCGTGTGTGTGTGTGTGTGTGTGTGTGTGTGTGTGTGTGTGTGTGTGTGTTTAGGAGGGGGTATCATACCAACAATCATCAATGGAAGAAAGGCAAAGGAAATACTTTGTTTTACTTTTGTTCTCTGTATATGGTGATAACTAACATCAATATAATTTCAGTCAGCCATCTCCTCAGAGTTCCTACCTGGACATTTAAGGCCAGTTATATCTGGCTCCACTTGAAAGTCTCATAGGCGTTGTATGTGGAGTACCCAGGGCACTTGATTTCTGTCCTACTCCCCCACCTTACAGATCATCTCAGCAAGAATTTACCTTCCTTCCAGTTGCTCAGCTACCAGGCACAGAACTGCTCTCTGCCGACCTTTGCCTCAGTGCCAATTCACCAGCGAATCCTTTTCATTTCACTTCTAATGGGTCTCAGATCGTTTTCTTCTCATGCTAGACTAAGTCATTACCTACACTCAGATTGCTGCAGCAATTCCTTAAAGGGCCTTCTCGTCTTTAGGTTTAGGCTCTTGTTTCCAACCAGATTGTCTGAAACACGTTAAGAGCTTCTTGCTTCACTTGAGATAAAGCCTTTCATTTTAAAGTGGCTTTTAAGTAGTGTGATCATCTTCACTAATTTGCTGAAGACAGCTCTGTTATGTGGTTGGCTCATTGCTCTGTGGAGACATCCTGCATCCCCAAAGCATCCCAGGTTATACCACAAGTTACAATGACTTCACTTATAAGGCTCAGTGCCCTGGCATCTGTCTGTTTGCCAACATCAAGTCAAATCATTCTTCCCTGTCCACGTGGTAATCTTTCACATCCTCCAACACAGCCTGCTGCTCTTTCCTCCACTCTATGGTGGTTTCTTTTTACAGCTTCAGTACCACCCTCTAACAGAGTGCTTCACTTATTATAATCTGAACTATCAAGAGATGATCATCCTCCTTCTGAATCCACTGATAGTATTCACTAGAAGCATAAATGAAGTTCAAATTTACTTGGGATTTCATTGGAGCAACAGAGCTTTCATTGTAGAAAACCTTGCTCTAAATGGGATGAGGATGTATGTGCTTTATTTCCCTTTTGCCAGCTCTATGTTTAGCCCAGTATCTGAGGCACATCCAGAAGTCAACAAGTATTGCTGAATGCATACACGAATAAATACGTATTTGGGACCAAGTGTAGTTGCTTGTTTTTACTCGTTGGCTCTTTGGGAGGCCTGCTACCCAGCTCCCAAATAAATACACAGGGAGACTTCTTATTACTTATGAATGCCCAACCTTAGCTTGGCTTATTTTTAGCCAGCTTGTCTTAACTTCAATGATCCTATCTACCTTTTGCCTCTGGACTCCAAGGACACACTTCACAGTCTCTGTTTATGTGACAAAACCAGCACAGAGGAACAGTCTTGAAAGGCATGAAAATAAAGGTGTTGGGAAAATTGTCTTGATAAGTCTGAGACAAGAGATACTCAAGCTGGCTGCTGATAATTCTGAATTAGCAGTCAGTCAGCAAAGGATTAATATCTGAGAATAGACAAATTCCCCGGAAAGAACAGGTAGAACTTGAAGGGTAAGCAACCTGGACTCCCAAGTTGGGATAGGTGGACACAGAGAATGTCATATATTGACGAAGAATGGGAAGAGCCAAGTCCACTTACTGTGGCTGAAACTATGAGAGGGTAGAGTTCATGAAGGCTCCAGATGATGGGAATTGCAGCAGGACATCGAGCAAGATGCCAATGGACACATGGTTTTTAGCGTTCTTAGGACAGTAGTTAGCAGGCACTGGGGAAGAAAGAAATGAAATACAGAGGACTGAATCATAAGCAGGAGGTACAAATAAAAGGAGGAAAAAACTTTCCCACAAGTATGAGGACAGAATGAGAGGAATATTGATCTAACTATGCGAAGTCACTGGAGTTTGGTTTAACATATGCAAGACTTGATGTGTTGATGGAGTAAAGCAGTGAATTCATTGGAAGGTAGGAACTGAATTCTCAGGTTATTGATTACAACAGAGCATTGGTGAGGATAAAGAAAAAGACGACGAAAAGAGAGAGGGTAGTGTATCTTTCTCACTATCTCCCAAGCATCCCAGAATGCTGATCTTGCAGATGGGACACAGACAAGTCACCAAGATGAAAAGACTCAGCAATAAGCAGCAAGGCATTGCTGAGTATTGCACGAATTCCTAAATGGTCTTTAATAAAAAACGTGGAGCCAGATATTGGGGTAAATGCTGAGAGATCAGAGAGACAAAGGAACAAGCTACTAACAAAAACTTCCCACCTCCCCAACTTCAAGAATTCTCTGACTGAAAGCCTCTGAGCCAGCTACTATATTAAACAAGCAGTGTTGGCACACACCTTTAATCTTAGCACTCGGGAGGCAGAGATCCATCTGTATCTCTATGAGTTCAAAGCCACCCTGAACTACATGAGACTCATTCAGTCTAGGAGAGAAACAGAGCCAGGCAGTGGTGGCACACACCTTTAATCCCAATACTTGGGAGTCATGCACCTTTAATTTCAACACTAGGAAGGAAATGGTATGGCTGGGTAGAGAAAGGTATATAAGAGTGAGGAGACAGGAACTAGAGGCCCTATTTTGGCTGGAGGCCTTTCGGCTAGAGGCCTTTTGGTTAGAATGCCCTTTTGGCTGAGGACTCAGAGGCTTTCAGTCAGAGAATTCATAGAGGAGGTGAGGTGAGAAGTTTCCTCTAGTGGCTGGCTCTGTCCTCTGCTCCTCAGGCAAGCTTTATTTGATACACAGTATGTCAATACAGCTGAGATTCCTGTGAAGAAGTGTTTTCTACATTTGTAACAAAGCAAATATACTCTACAAGAAGCATAGGAAACTCAGCGAGTGGGCGAGATGGAAACAGAATAGAATAAAAACTATTTTCTTTTCCCTGTAGTTACAGGTTCTTATCCATGGCTTAACTATTTGTGGCACCAACAGGCATGTACAGAGGAAATTCCATGAACTTTTTTTTCCAGAGAGAACGTGTGTTTTTTCTCAACCAACTCTTTGTTGGTATCAAATAGAGCTGAACTAAAGGATGTGTTCCTTTCTTGGAGAGTTTTCTTTAGACCATGCTCTTTGCAACACTGGAGCTCTTTGAAATATGAATTCACCACGAGAAATAAAACAAAGTGAGCCTTAGGTAAATTTGTTTAGGAAACATTTAGTTAAACACAGTTAAGCAGAGTTCTTCATCAAGGGACTTCTCGGAATTGTTACTATAATTACACACACAGAATTATTTAAGTAAGTGATAAGAGTGTCCACAATTTCTCAGACTTACTCACAGAACCATTGTTTGCCTTGAACACATACTGACTTCTTGCCAGGAATTGGTGTTATACCCCAAATCTGTAGCCTTGTAAGGCAAATGCATGATAATAGGAAAATGAGAGACAGTATGGTATCATTACATTAAAGTGCATATATGTGTAGAAATTGAATCACCAGACACAGATGTGTTCTCCTAGAAATAGGCTACCGAGGCAGGCAGAGTGGCTTTTACTGTTCAAGATACAGAGAAGAGGATTAAAACAAGAACTCTGAGTAGTCAGCAGAGAAGCCCAGAACACAGCCATCTCTAAGGCCTCCAGAAAGTGGCTCCATCTGGATTGGTCTAAAGCTCAAGAAGATTAAGCGAGGGTCTGGTCTGAAGAAGAGACTCATTCCCTCAACCCGGATCTCAAGCATCCTGTCTGCTTTGCAAAGCAGCCATCTGGTACAAGCAGACATTCCTGATGTGACTTCCAGGTGAGTCACTTGCAGAACTCTTGGTTTTGGGTTTTTTTTCTGAAGCACATTGCCTATTTTCATTCCTATCTTTTTTTTTTCTCCAGTTAGAAAAGCTTCCTGGTGTAGCTCTTCCTGTAAAAACACAATTAATATTCAGCCCTTGATTCCACCCAAATTCCTATAGAAGGCAATAAGCATGTTGTTTTGTTCTCCCTCCCACTGAGAATTGAGAAAAGTGTGGAATGCCTTCGTAACTCAGGAAGAATCTTCTTGACTTTGTCCACCATGTTACAGTCACAGGGCTGTGCTGAGATTCCACACAAACTCATGACCTCAATCTGTTGTGAAATGGGCCAATAAGAATATACACCCCAGAAATGATTGTTTCCAATCAGCAGCTCCATTTCCCTTTATCATTTATATATTATTAACATTTATAAAAATACATAAAAGTAGAATGAAAGGATTCTCATACCGGTAGAAATTTTAAATGCCAATTCTGGCATGGGATTAAGATTCTATGGGTTTGATAAGTCTAGACAAGAGTGATTAAACTCAAAGGAATTGTTATGTGCTAGATTACTGTTTGCCATTGTATAATCCAAACATCCAGCATCCATAAGTTAATATTCCTTGAAGTTTGGTTAGCAGGCACTATCTCCTGAATAGAGTATACCTCTGCTATGTGTCATAATCTCTTTTTCCCCAGGTTATTTTGCAGTTTTGATTTCATGTATTGAATTTATTTGTATCTTATCAATTCCAACATGTATCTGTGGTTGACACTGCAAGTGTCCTTTTAGGGAGTGAGATGTGTCAATAGGCAAAGCAGTAAGTGCATGGGACTCCAAGCAGCCAACGCCTCAGCGCACTCCAAGATGATTGGCAGCTCTGGGAACTGGATGAGCATGAAGAAGTAAGTACACCATGTAGTTGTAAAATTAAACAAAAACATATAACTTCATAGTATTTGAAACATATTTCTCTGTAGGTATATGTATATAATAAATGATATTAAGTACACATAAATTCATAAACAGCTAAGAAACATAGGAAAAGAAGAAAGTGACAGCAATTCTTTAGCATGTTAGGGAAATAAGAAATCAATAGTTCAGGTCATGGTGAACATGGTTTCGGAGAGAGCTATGGGAAGTTTGAAGACACGTTATTTTCCTAACTAATGTTTTCTGAGGATGGAAAATGAATTGCTCTTAACTTAAAGATCATTGAGTAAAGAGTTACTAATAATGTGATAAATGTGTGTGATGGAATCACTTCCTTCCATAGTTTGTAGGTTTCAATAATTATAGCGATTCTTTGTAGTAGGAGGCAGTTAAGATCATGTTTATGCAGCTAAACACTGAGGAAATAGGAGACAAAGATCTCTAGGTTGCTATTATTTTTCAACTATGCATCAAGAATTTGAAAAGAAATCCACTTTCAAGATGGAGAGATGATGGTAGAGCACTCACTATCCGAGTCCTCTGGAACACAGTCCTCTTAATGGGAAGATATTTGGAACATCCAGATACAAACTATGACAAGAAGAATAGCATTGTCACAAACCAAAACTGCATGACTTTAAAACTATATTTATGTATCCTGTGCAGAATGTTAATGAATTCATTGCTAGGGTCTCAAAAGTAGATTACTGTCTCTTCTAAAGCCAGACATATTTTGCCATTGCTGTGATGACATTAACAAAATACTAATGAGTAGAAATATACAATCAGAAAACATTCTCATACATCAGATCATGCTTTAAATAATGTGATAGACAATGATTTCTTGATTTTAAAAATGTTTCTTTGCGTTGAAAATGAGTTAAATATTCTTATACACTTTCCCCATTCTTGCTCTAATTATTAGTAATTGACTCACGTTGAAAACTATGTGTTTGTTTTCTTTTCCCTGGAATCATCCATTGCCTTTTTTAAAATTTTACTTGTTTGGTCTTCATGCAGATACTTTGAATCATGAAGATATTTTCAAACCCATCAATATATAAGTCAAACACTTTTTTTCCTATAGCCAAGTGCAGGTATATCTCTCAGTTTCATCATTTTCTTGAAGTCAGCTCTTTCAGAACCTTTCTCTTCCCTTCCCGTCTGGGAGGGCTGCCCTCCAGGCCTGCTGCATGAGTGTCTTCCACCATGAGAATTCTTTTCATTCCTTGCCCAGGTTCCATTGCGTGTCACCTGTGTCCCCCTTCTTCCCCTTTCCTGGTGCGCTCATTTCTTTAGAAACTTCTTTGATGAGTTTCTGGGAATCTTTCCAAAATTATTGGGCCAGAGCAGTCTTGGCAAACCAGAGCTTGCAGGATGAATCCACAGCCTGTATTTGTATAACTCATGAGCTAAAAATGGTGTTCACATTATTAAATGGCTATAAAAATAAAAACAAAACCAAAATGTACACAGATAAAATTTTATATAACCTGTAAAGCCTAAACTATCCTTTGGTTCTTACAGAAACCATTTGCTAACCCCTAATCTAGGGTACTTCTAATCATCTATGACTGTGG
Source organism: Peromyscus maniculatus bairdii (assembly GCF_049852395.1). NCBI lineage: Eukaryota > Metazoa > Chordata > Mammalia > Rodentia > Cricetidae > Peromyscus > Peromyscus maniculatus. Next base: position 123,524,593 of record NC_134856.1, on the reverse strand, counting down.
GTTTATAATGATTGATGCTGATGTATTTAGTGGGTTTTCATCTGTTTGCCTCATAATTTTAAGTAATGGATTTACTATTTTTAGTGGATATTTTTTATTTTAGGCTTTCTTGAATTGGTTTTGATGCATTATATATTTTTTAAACTATGTTCTGGGGTTAGTGAGATTGCTTAGCAGTTAAGTGCACTTATTGCTCTTGTAGAAGACCTGGCTTCATTTCCCAGAACCCATTGCTGGTTACTTACAACTGCCTGTAACTCTAATTCCAGAGGAACTGATACCATCTTCTCCCTGCCATGGGTTCTTGCATGCATGTGGTACACATAAACTCACTCAGATTCATATACATTTACACTTCAAAACTGATAGTATACAAAAACAAAATTTTAAAACATCTGACTTTTGTTATCAGTTCTGGTAGGGTGCCGTCAATTTTATTAGTATTTGCAGAGTAAAATTTTTTAACTTGATTAATACATTTCATTTTTACCTCCAGTTTTATCAATTTCAATTTTGGCATTATAATTTCATTTTTTACATTTTCTACTGTTTTTTTTTTAATTTCTGAATTGAATGTTTACAATTTTAAATTTAGCTTCAAATATTTCCTCATATGGAAGTTTGAGTTCTCTCTTTCTATGAATTGATTATTTTTTGCATGCCACATTGGTTTTTATAGGTAGTACTTTTTGTTTTATTTACTTTATTTCTTTGAAAGGTTTCCCAGGAACTCATGAATACTAATCAAGTGCTGTACTAGTGAGCTACACTCACAGCCCAGTGTTTTGATACTAAAATTATTCTTCTAGCACTCACATTCAATATTTTACAACAATCAATATTTTCTTAAATATTATTATTATTAACTTTTTGTTTGTTCATTTAAATGTTTTTTTCCCATTAAAATAGAAGCTTTTTGAGGTCACCTTCCTTGTCTGACTGGTTCACTTGATCATCCGTAGGCTCTTAAACATAGGAAGCTTTCTAAAATACTCAAAGATGGGTAAGCAATGTCTTTTCTTTCTCTCAATATCATTTTTTTTATTTTTCTTAAAAAATTTATTTTTATGGATATGAGTGTTTGGCTACAAGTACACGTGTACATCACATGTATGTTTGGTGCCTGTGGAGACTAGCAAAGGTCCCTGAAACTGGAGCCACACACGGTCATGAGTTTGAGGGGTGGGACATGGGTCTTAGGCAAAAGCACCCAGTGCTCTTAACTGCTGAGCCACCTCTCCAGCCCCCCAAATATCGCTTGTTATTTCTTTCAGATTCTTTATTCACATTGAAATACTAGTGTTTGAATGGATACAGTTTTCTAGGATTAGAACTAAGTGGCGCTCGGCCATTTCATTCCTGTGTGAAAGCCGCCCCTTCACACCAGTGTTGTCAGAAAACCTTACGTTAGAGTTAGCCCACATTCTTTGACAATGCGCAACATAAAATCCCTTTGAAAGCTGACCTGAGGTGTGTGTAAATTTGCACAGTGTTAGTTTGGCTGGACAACATTCATCTACATCCTTCCCAATAGCAGTGACCTTCCTTTTCTTCACTGTCTGACCAAGTAGACGCGAGAAGAAATTGGATCACAGAGACAGTTCTCGGGAACCCTGTCCTCCGGCGAAGCTATCATTATTGAACCAGCCTCCAGCCGCTCACATCGCTGAGCCCTGTGAGGGAGAGCGGCTCAGACTTTCCTTTGTTGCTGCTGCCGTTTGTTTTGCCTCTGGTGGTATTCCCTGCTCAATAATATATGCCCTGACTTTGTGACCTGTCTTCCTGCAATAATTCTTTGGTGGAAAAACCTAACAATACAGCCAAAAGTTAGTCCTTCCTCTGGCTCCACGTGCCTGGCCCAGAGATCACAGCTTGTGGGGTCAGTAAACACATGTAGCTGGGTTACTGTGCTAGCTGTTTTGGATTCTTCCCCCAAGCCTGGGTGCATCTCTCTCTCTCTCTCTCTCTCTCTCTCTCTCTCTCTCTCTCTCTCTCTCTCTCTCTCTCTCTCTCTCTCTCTCTCCCTATCTCTCTCTCTCTCCAAGATTAAAACTTCAGTTGATTTATGAATAGTGGAGTGAGAACAGAACTTGTCATGAACAACAGGCCATGAACTGACTCAATCAGCTTCTGGTATTACAAGAAGATCAAGAACAGTGGTAGTATTGGCGAAGAGTGTGCTCAAGTTTGAGGAACAAGAGGGAGAATAATAGACTCAAAGGATATAAAACCTACAAACAAATGATCGCTATGGCTTTAAACAGAGATAGTCAAACTTAGCGGTGACAGGAAGTCAGGTTTGCTATGTGAGTTTCCTTCAGAATTTTAGCACAAAAATACAATTCAGGGCAGTGTACTGCACCAAGACTAGAGGTTATCTCAAGCTGTATCTGGTATGATCTGTGAGGCTACAATGTACCGGCATCATAGTATTGAATAACCAAGTTGGACCATGAAACATCACTAGAGACAATTTAAAATGGGAGAGTTGCAATGGAAAACATCCTTAATACATTAAAAATGAAGGCCTTTGAGATGCCTCAGAGGATAAGGATCTGACAGACTGAATACAGTCCCTGGAACCCATGTGGTAGAAGGAATTGGCATCCAAAAGTTATCCTCTGTCCTCCACATAAAATATATAACTTTTCAAAAATAGGGAAATTGAAAGTAGAATTAGCATGTGACCTAGCAATCCTGCTTCTGAATATATAGCCTGAAGGAAACTCACAGTCACACCTGGTGGAAGAGTGTAGCAGAATGTTTCTCCAGTCCTGCCCGGCCCCAGGGCCCCTTAGCCACTTATAAAATAATCATTCAGAGGCTTAATATTAATTACCAATTGCATGGCCTATGGCAGGATTCTTGCTACCTAGCTCTTATAACTTAACCCATTTCTACTAATCTATAAGTTGCCACATGGCCATGGCATTACTGGTCTGCTGGCATCTTGCTGTTCAATCTGAGGTAGCAGCTGGCATCTCTCCCTCCTCTCCTTTCTTCTCTCCATATATCTACTTGGATTTCCTACCTGCCTCTAAGCTGCCTTGCCATAGGTCAACACAGCTTTATCTATCAACCAGTCAGAGCAACACATATTCACAGCATACAGAACGACATCCCACAGGAGAAGAGATGTGCAAACAAGTCAGATGTGCATTGATAGACAACTAGACAAGCAAATTACAGTACAGATGTATAATGATATGCAATGCTACCTTAGAAAGAAGGAAGTTTTATCACAGAATACAAAATGGTTGAATCTTGGGGGTATTGTTGTGGGATCATCTTTTTGTACACTGTTAAGATGTGTCTTTGCCACGGTGCCTTATGATTGGTTTAATAAAGAGCTGAATGGCCAATACCTAGGCAGGAGAGATTGGGTGAGACTTCCAGGGAGAGAGAGGAACTTGGGAAGAGTCTGAGTTGTGGAGGATTCACCAGCCAGACACAGAGGGAATCTGATGTACAGAATGGAGAAGTAAAGAGCCAAGTGGCAGATCATAGATTAATAGAAATGGCTTAGCTTAAGTTATAAGAGCTAGTTGGAAGCAAGCCTAAGCTAAGTCAAGCATTCATAATTAATAAGAAGTCTCCATGCCATTATTTAGGAACTGGAAGTATAAAAAAAGGCCAGCTATGGGGTATTATGCTAAGTGAGATAAACCAGACACACACACACACACACACACACACACACACACACACACACAAATCCTGTGTTATTCTATTTACAGGAGCATCTAATATCATCAAAATCATAGAAATGAGCAAAAGCAAGGTGGTTATTAGGGACTCAGAGGAGAGGGGAAGAGGGAGCTTTCACTTAATGGGTTGAGTTTCAATTCTAAAAGATAAAAGTTTTATGGAAGACCACAATTATGTAAGGGTATTTAATACTGAACTGTATGCTTAAAATGGTCAGGGGTGTATCTACAACATATGGGGTATTTTGTTGCCATGTATACATAAAAGGCATCCAGTTTGAATAGTAGGTGATGAGCATTTCACTGCCTTATTGTATAAGGTTGATGTAAACATCAGACGGGACAGTGAACAGAGATGTAAAATAGTTCCTGACCAAGGACTATCACTGCAGCCCGGGCGGGAAACAAGGGTTTACCAGGAGAAGACTGGCTAGGCCACAGTGCATGGTCCTGCTGTGGCAAGCAACAAGGTACGTACACAAAGAAGCGACCAGAAATCATCCTGAGTAAAGTCTCCAAAAGGTTAAATAGAGGAAAACCAGCAAAAGAAAATGGATAGCACAGTATCTTTCATATAAAAAAAATGGGAAATTGGAACATGAATTTGCATGTTCTTCTGTTATCATAAAGGAATTCTGGGAAGATCCCAAATATGCTCATAAAATATTTATTTCTAGTGAGATGAGGTACAATGGACGACACAGGGCGGGAATGAGAATTTTCAACATTTTTTTTATGATTGTTTTGGTTTTGAGGCACTGGATTATGCTGATCATTTTCTCAAAGGCATTATGTAATTGATTAATCAATAAATTATAAATCAAGTGCCTCTTCCTCTCCCCTCTCAGGACCTCTCATGATGATCCCATGACTGTTGATACTCAGTTGGAAATGATAGGTCTACAACACTTTTCATCCCATTGACAGCTAGATCTGGTAGGGTTGATAAAATCGGCTGGGGGAACATCACTCTAATTCCGCAGGTGGGACAGGGGAGAAAGGAATGTGGTTCTTATGTCACACACTAGAACTGCAGAGAGTAACATCCTAAAGAGGATGTTTCCTAGAAAAATGATCATCAAAGATGGGGCAGATGGTGGTTTTGTTTCTTCCAAGACAATTTGGTGATGGCTAGAGACATTCTTTTTTTTGTTATTATAGTTGGCGATTGGGGCTGATACTAGATTCTGAGCAGACATCAGGGGCCCTGCTAAATATCAGAAATGTATAAGACAATGTCAGAAGTGCACTAGATGGCTCTCACAAGGAATATTATCCAGTCCAAAATGTCAATTGTCTTGCTGAGGGTGAGAGACTGTCTCAGGACAAAAGGCATTTTACCTAAGGTGTTGGGAATACCAGAGCCATTAAGATGTTTGGAAAGAGGGCAAGGGAGTCAGAGAATCTGGCCAGAGATGCTGTTTTCCTGTTCTTTTCAAAGCATAGTTCTGAGTACATCAGATCAGCTCTCCGATTCTCACCCTTTCCCTTCTCACTGTAGAACACCAATTAATGCATTCATTTGCTTATTTTCACCTAAGGGAGGCCAATTTCCAACAGCAGGAGCCTTATTCTAGCAACTCCACCCCAATATGGCTTGTGCCACCCCATCACTGTGAACTTTCTAAGCTCACTACTGTTATCCCTGAGCTAACACTTCAGTGTGCTCTGCCTGTACCTTTAGGACACTATGTGAAGCCTACATTGTTTATGTGTCTGTTCTCTGTTTTGTGCTATGAGCCTAAGAAACTACCCTTTATTTTCCTACTTACTATAACCATATAACAATATAATACAGAACACACACACACACACACACACACACACACACACACACACACACACACACACAAACACACTTTTCCCCTCAATAAAATATAGTTCATCTAATCCAGCACAACTTTATAATAAAGAGAATATGTTGTGATGGCAAAGGGAAAGTTCTGTTGATATCAGTTGTCATTTCATTGAGTCCTTGTTTTTTCCTTCTTAAGCATCATGTTTAGCACTAAAACATCCAGCATTCATTCTGTACAAAGTACCACATGCATTTAACGTACAAAGACGCATTAGACATGACTCATGGGCTTTGAACTGTGGTTGAAAGTACCAAGTATTCTGGTCTCATAAAGATGAATAATGAGTGAATAACAAAAGGAGGACATATAAACAGTGTTTCCCATGGTTGAAAGGCTGACTTGAACGAAACAATGTTTTTTTGATGATTGGTGAAGGATAATTGGGCTCAATCAGGCAGAGTTCCTTCAGGACTGAAATGCAGAGGGAGCTTGAAGAGTGAGGAAGAAATCTGTATGTTGACTGAGGAACGGGATGAATAAATAAGTGAGCCTGGACTGAAGGGACAGTGTCCACCAAGCCTTGATATTGGTACCTGTCACTATGAACTAAACTTACAGAAGAAACTCATCTGGGTTTCATCATGTTAATTCGGTAGAGCTGTTTAACTTCAGCTGTGATATCCACATATATGGAAAGATTCTTTAGGAAGAGGACCTGAGAATCTGGCTGTATAGGCATCAGCAGTTGTCAGATGTAGCATCAATATCACCTGGGGGTTTGCTAAAGTATAATATACATTCTGGGACTCGAGAGATGACTTAGTAGATAAGAGTGTAGCCTGTTCTTCCAGAGGTCTGGAGTTCAGTTCTCAGGACCCACATGAGTGGCTCACAACTTCTTGTGATGTCAGCTCCCGGGATCCAGTGGCTTTTTATGGCTTCAGTGAACACAGGTATACACACACACACACACACACACACACACACACACACACACACACCACAAAAACAAACACTACAACAATAAAAATAAAAATGTGGGGCCTGCCCTGGACTGTGGTTGACACACCCAATGACACGCCATTGGAGAAAGTGTGGTTTTCTTCTCTCAGCAACCATCACTTGAGAATAGCTTGATCGTTGATTGTTAGGGGTGGTACTTCATGCTTACTTCCCTCTCAGTACTGGGGTTTTGTCTGGCCTGAAGTTGTTCATGTCTTGTGTGCCAGCACCATCTTTAAGAGGGCCTAAAGGACATGTCTTTCTAGGTAGTTGTCTGGTATGCTTTCCTAATCATTAACAGCTGAACGACAAACAAGCAAATACTTTAGGAAGATAATCAATACTATAAGTAATCATTTTCCTTTTCCTCCTCCGCTGTTGGAAAGGTAGAGTCACAGGGATGTCCTCCATTGTCATACTCATTATGAAGTACTCATTATGAATGTAGTCATTGTTCCCCCACTGTGACATTCCTATCTGATTTCTTATATAGAGACAGTCCTTGACTTACAACAGCTTGATGTATAACTTTTTGACTTACAATGGTGTCAAAGCATACTGGAACTTTAGATTTGGCTTTGTTGTTGGGACAGCCACATATATGTCCATCTTTGCTCCTGACAGTGGGCAGTAGCAGGGACCTCAGCTCCCGGTCAGCCCCCTGATATTAGGATAAAGAACTGACACTCGACAGTGCATTGCATAGCTAAGCTAGTTTGCTTGGTAAGTTGGGGGTACTAAATACACTTCAGATACATGCTATTTTCAATTTACAATAGTTCTTTGGCAAATAATACCACTGTAATTCATGGAGCATGGCATGGACAAACTTACCTTTTTTGTTAATCCTACTGTATTTTTCAGTGTCCTTGTGTGTTATTTTTTTAATGTGGACAATGACCATCTCAGTGTCATTACTTTACTATTTGTTACACATCATTTGAAGCTAGCTAGGATGAAGGTATTTGCCAATCTACTATGAGTTTAAATACTCTTTCTGTGTTAGCACAGCATGATCCATCTCTCATCTCTGGCTTTGACTGGCTATGGAGCAAGCAGTGGAAGGCTTGCAAGCAAGGAGAATCTTTAGATTTTCCTTGGCCTCCAGGGCCTGAAAAAGGGGTTGGGTCCTTCTGGCTCCAGACCCCCTGAGACACTCATAAAACATGGGGCAACAGTGGGTTTCTTTGCCTGTTTCATGGTTGTCTCAAAAATATTTGCACAGAACATGTGTCCCCAAAAAGGTAAATGTTATGTGAACTGCATTTCGTCCACAGGCCAATATTTAATGGATGCTTATTGAAACATTTCAGTATGCAAAGAATTGGCCTCACCTGCAATTTGCTTTGTTTGAAATCAGCATTCATTCTTTTAAAAAAAAAATTCCTTATTTGTTTTTGTGTACTTGCAAATGTAACCTCAGAACATGTGCAGGGGTCAGAGCATCAGGACAACTTTTGGGAGCCAGTTCTCACCTTCTACCTTATTGAGACAAGGATGCTGTATTTTAGGCTAATCGGCCTTAAGCCTCCAGCAGATTCACCTGCTTACCCCTGACTCCCATACGTGATGGAAGTACAGATGCATGCTACCAAATCTGTATTTTTTAAAAATGCTTTATTTTAAATTCTGTGTGTTTGTGCGCGTGCACATGCGCGCGCGCGAGTACACATTATGTGAAGCTAGAGGCATTACATGCCCCTGGATATGGAAGTTACAAGCCATTGTGAGCCACCTGATATGGCTGTCAAGCCAGGGTCCTCTGCAAGAACAGTACTCATTCTTAACTGATGATCCACCTCTTTAGCCCCCACATCTGGATTTTCAGTGGGTCCTATAAAGCAAGTGCAAGTGTGTTCATTGGCTGAACCGTGTTGCTGGTGCTGAAATGCCTTGGTGTGGGAATTGATATGAGGTGAGATTCACCTTCACATGGTCTGTGGCATGCTAAGTCTCCTTAAGTCTCCTCTTATTGCAGACCAACGTAATGAGTTTCCTCTTTGCAACCAGCACAGATGATGAGAGTTCTTAGAATAGTCAAGGAGAAAAGCCCAAGAATCACTACCCAAATTTGGTAATCAAAGGTGATGTGTTTTCACCGGCAAAAATCTGACCTGGGAGCTAAGAATGGAGCTTTGGCAGTGGAGTCATGTAGCTAAGCTTTCTGTGAAAACAGAAGTAAGCCAAACCACACCACTACATACTAGGAATTTTTGGAAACATAGTGGAACATTCCAAGATAAAATATTAGGTCATTTCAGGGCTTGAGGTGGGGCAAAGGGAGCTCAGTCAGTTCTCAAGAGGTTGTTGTTGATGGTGTTTTTTTGGAGATCTACAATGTGTACTTGTGTTGGAGGAACACTAGAAGGCTCTTCAGGAATTGTTAATCTTTTTTTTTGTTTTCATCCAAGTATTTATTCAGTGCCTACTATTTATGTGGCACTGTGATAAATTCTGGATGTGACAAGAAAAAATTAGAGTGTCCTGAGTGAATAGAGTCTGTAACCATTCTTCTGCTGTGCTGGATAGTTTGAATCTAGTAATTTTTCTGTTCTTGTTCTTGGCCACCCATGAATGAAATCAAATTGTTAGGAGAAATCATCTATTCCCAAGTATCTTCAGACTCAGGGTGTCTGGGACCTAGAATTATAGAATGGGTACTTCGTTGATAATGGAAAAGAACTGTAATGTCCAGAGTTTCTGAAGCTTTGGGGTAGTAAATTGATATGAAAAGACCCTGAGGAATTTGTCCGAAGGCTGCATTTCCACAGCTGTGACAGTGTTTTGGGTTGCAGGCCCTTTAAGATGTCGTGTGAATGGAGGCAAAGGCTTGGTACCACAGCCATTCCACCTATGTTTTCTCCCCTTCCTGTCTTTCTCCTCTTCTTTGCGGCATTACTTCAGTCTGCCACGTTCGAGGAAGGAAGAAAAAAACAAACCCATCCAGTTCCTCTTTGGGATTAGAGTGTGGAAAAATGGGAGCTTTCCCCAGCCTTGGAGGCAACACAGACAGCAAAAAGCAAGACTCTGAAGTGTGTGCTCATCCCACGGCTGACTGGATCTGGGCTGAAAACGATGGGTATAGGGAGCTTTCAAATAGGGCGTGATCATCTCCCTTCCTGGAGATGACCTGTGCTGGGAGCCACCATAACATCCAAATTACCTTAGTTGCACATGAATTCTCAGTTTCAAAGACTTGCAAGAATGATCATTACATTCCTAACCATATGTTTTTGATGTTCATCAGGTCTCAGGACTGCATGTTTTATGCCATTTTTTAATTCATGTTGCTTCTCCTCCAGGTGTTTACTTGGGTAAAAGAAATGGGAAGCTACCATGTTTTATCTCTAATTAGAAGTTCATTATGGATGCTTCCTTGGAAACAGTCCACAGCTGTGCTTCAGTGACCTGTTGAAAGTGTGAAGTTGGAAATAAACTTCAAATGGTTTTCTGCTGTTGTTGTTGTTGTTGGTGGTGGTGTGTTGCTAAGAACACAACCTTAAACTGGGCGGTGGTGGCGCACTTTTTTAATCCCAGCACTCAGGAGGCAGAGCCAGGCGGATCTCTGTGAGTTTGAGGCCAGCCTGGTCTGCAGAGCAAGATCCAGGACAGGCACCAAAAAACTACATGGGGAAACCCTGTCTCAAAAAACAAAAACAAAAACAAACAAACAAAAAAGAACACAACCTTAAAATTTTTCATGAAGTTTCTATGCACAATGAATCAAGTCATTCTGGATTTCTGTGTTCTCAAGGTCAGCCTAGGTTCATCCATTATTACAAGGAACACAAATATGTTCTCAGTGCCATCACTGACTTGATAGGGAAAGAATGAAACCCATACAGACCTAAGACCTACCCAAAAGATAGCACTCCCCCACACTATCTCCTCTCTTTCCTGGACTCATTCGCACTTTCTAACTCTCTTGCACTGCCGGTCCCCAAGGCTCCTGACATCTGCTTTCTTAGCGCTAATTTCATGTTCCTTTTCATATCCTCAAACTCCCTCTTACAAAGAATACGCCTTGACACCAGGGAGCAGAGTTGAATGTGCTTATTTTTAATTCTTTCCCAGCTCGGTGCAAACCTCTTTAAATCTGTACAAATATTACTGATTTGCAGAGATACACCAGGGACTTGTTACCTAGCATACAAACAATGTCTGTGTAGAAAAAAGCACACCGTGTTATGTTTGTGTCTCTCACAAATCCAAGGGAATGAATCAGTACCACAAAGCAGTTAATGAAAGCAGCAGCTCATTAGAGAGTGGTTACTCTAGAGCAGAGTGTCTGGTAGATTGTTTTGGCTTTGGCCAGTTGGACCACAATGCTTTGTTTCAGATGGTAGCTCTGCTATGCAAGAATGAAATAGTCAAAAGGCATTTGGGAATGGATAAAATGGTCCAACTTTGGGCAACGGTTTCTCAGCTATTTTAATCGGCTTCTTAACCTGCTAATGACTGTGATGTTTTTCATTGTAACTAGGGAGTTCTTGAAGTACTTGCCTTATTTTCAAACTGGATTTGGAATACAAATAGAGGCCCTGCATTTACTTCAGCTGGTGCTATATTCAAACTGTTTGGAACTACTTAGCAAGCAAGAAGACAGGGAAACTAAGGCACAAAATAGCATAGGCCATGATCTATCCATACACAGTGAGTTATTGGGCACCCTAAAAAACAAATCCAAGCTCCTTGACTTGTAATCTGGGGCACCCATCTCACTCTTATGGAGTGTGCTAGAAAAGGACACACGGGCGCTCGCTTTGACAGCACATATACTAGAATTGGAACAAAAAAAAGACACACCTAGGTTTACCTCCCAGCTGTCACATGGATATAATGTGACCTTAGGTAAACCATGTCCCTGAGATTCTTTATTCTTATCAGTAAAATTGTAATAATAAAATCCATCTCAGGGAGGTTTTGTGAGGCCAATAAATTGATAGCACATTAATTCCATGTGTGGAGCAGAGCTGAGTGTTTAATAAATGATTGGCCTTTATTATATTTCCTCTGTCAATTACTATTCTTATCAGTTTCCACCTTAAAATAAATACTAAAAGAAACCCTAAGCATTGCTAATTAGAGTCCAAGTGGGTCAACACTACTACATACATGGAGGGCATAGGGGTAGAGCCTCATCACAAGAGCAGATGCCTTGTTCCTGAGCACAGGACCAAGACTCATCTGCACTAAATGCAGCAACAAGAACTTAGCCCTCCTGTCTCCAGCTGTCCTCTCCTCCCTCCCTTTTCCCCGCTTTCTTTCTCTAGTTCCACATATCAACACATCCTCTTTAGCATTTTTAGTGCTTTCCACTTTAAAGTTAAAACATGTTTCCAGTCATTACACATTGCTCATGTCAAATTATGAAATTTAATTGTTCTTTCTTTTATTGTGCATTATTTTTATAGGTACTTTTCACATTTAAACTTTTTTTTTTTAAAAAAAAACCTTTCTTTGGTTTCTCCTGTTCACTCCCTCTATCTACCTACCTATCTATCTATCTATCTATCTATCTATCTATCTATCTATCTATCTATCTATCTATAAACTCATAAAATGAGTATGTTTTCAATTAGTGAGGTCATGGCTTGTGATATTCATATCCCAGAGAAGTATTTATCACCATTTTCTGGCATATTAATCTTCCTAGCAATCTAACTCCTAGATTTCAACTGATGTCTAATAAGTCAATAAGCTGAGGATGCTCGATGTTTCATCCTTAAACAATTGTCTCCTTGGCAATCCTCTGTTGGGACAAATGAGAAAGAAAAAAAAAAACACTTCTTCCCATGGCTAGGTATTTTTAGATTGTTCCCTAACCCCAAGGAGCCATGCTGAGCTCATCATTCTGAAAGGACTGGGCCCTATAATAAGGGTGAATGCAGAGTTCATACCCTCTGTCAGAAGCTGTATTCTCTAATGCATTGTCTTCTTGGTTATTGGAGAATACATTACAGATGCTCTAGAATTTATATACAGAGACTGGGGGGCTGAGAAGCTGGCTCTGCGGGTAAGAACAATTTCTATGCAAGCAGGAGGACCTGACTTTGAACATCCCACTCCCAGCCCCCCCAAACCTCCCCCACTCAGCTAAAACATCTAGGCATGGCTGAAGTATTTGAGACAGGCAGATCTTAGAGGCTTCCTGGCTTGGCAGCTGAGCTGAAAGGACCAGCTTTTTGTTCAGTGAGAGACCCTGTCTCAAACAGTGAGGTAGAGAGCAATAGAGGATTATCTTCCTCTCTGGCCTCTGTAGGAATACACACAGTTGCACACACCCACACACCCACATTCATGTACCACACATACATATATCAAACACATCACATGACACTTACAGGGAAGTTATATACAATGATATTGCAAAAGGCTTTCGTTTTGCATTTGAGATAAATATAGTTTAGTATTAAGGAATAAGCAAGAAACTAAATGAATGATAAAAACCAAGAATTATCTTTGTTTAAGGCTCTGTGAGTCCTCTATTGTCCAATTTACAGCCACTTACATTGTTCTTTATAGCGCAGTCTTGAACTACTCTATCTTAAACAACACTTGCTAAAACATGGCAGACGTAAGTGGCATCTAAATTCCACATGTTTACCATGTTAGGTCCTTAAATTTTTCATTAGGGCAAAGAAGGCAATTTACAGGCTCCTTTGCTCACATCTATGCCAAAGGGGATATCCTCAGCAATATGGTCAAAGTTTCTTTTTCAAGTCACCCTTCACATTTTTTCCAGACACATAAATGATCATAAGCATTTTGTTGAAGTTGTCCTTCTTGTCCACTATCTGATTCAAATATTAGGGCACTCAAGTTCTAGGAAAAAAGATACAGTTACTGTTTTCTTATGTCCAAGTGGACTTTGAGCTCTGTCTTAGCTCACAGGAAAACGTGCCTTCACTCTAACTAAGCTTAAATCTGCCATCTACTAATGCCATCTCACCAATGAGGGACAATGAGGCTCAGATCAAAAGTCCACCACCCAGGTGACTTTGATGATGGATGATGAAGAAGGGGTTTGTAAAATAGGCCTTTGCCGATGCTGAGAAGCGTTAGTATGTGGAAGTAAGCCAGTGTGTTCGGCCAACAAGAGCAATGCCAACCAAGTCTTTGTGCTTTGCTACGAGTGGCAGAACACTAGAAGAACTCACCCCTTAAAGAAGCCTGCACATACCCGGGACACAGAGCCTCAGCAGAACCCAGTCATATATGTCAACAGAATGACAACTTTTCTTCCTTGAGACTTTCTCGAAGTCAGCTTAGACTATTTGCTTCATCAGGAATGGCAGTCAGCCATACTGGAGAATATTAACAGTCTCAACAGTGCCTTATTGTCTCAGCATAAGAACGTTTGTTTAAATATTAAACAGTGAAATCTTGCCTGGTCATTAAAGCACATTAAAAAAAAAAAAAAACAGGATGGAAATTGGTCAATAATCTTTGACTGCTCAACTGCATGGCTTGAATGCCATTTTTCTTAATGGCATGTCATCCACCCAGAGGAAGCCCGGTACATCACAGTCCCAGCTTCGTTCGCACACAATGTTTACAACAGCCCCTGTGATACGTGCCTTTCTTCTCATAAAACGTGCAGAGACTGAGGAAAACCATTCTGTTGTCTCAAGACATCGTCTGAACAACCTGGCAAGTCTGGATTTGTAATTTCAATTTGCCAAGGAGGATATTTTGGCCTGAGAAAAATATACTGAATAAAAATGCTTTTAAGATCGGGTATACGTCAGCTCAAACGTGCTGGCCCATTTGTCTGCTGGCTGGCTGGTTTTGCATCCAGCCCAGTTCTTCAAGTCAGTTAGTTCAGTTCAGTTCAGTTTGGAAACATCACTGCACACCCACAGTGAGCTTATGGTCCCTTTAACGGGGTGGGTCTGAAAGCTTAGCTCACATACATGCCACCAGAGGGGGTTACACCATAAGTCCTTCATTATTCCAGTCCTTAACTTTCATCTGAGAGGGCTTTCCCGATAGGGCCACCACCGTGTGTGGCCACGGACATACTCTCAAGGATTTTCTTGTAACTTTTGTCAAACACAGTGCTAAGGAAACCAAGTATCAGGCCCTGTTTTGAAATCATCGCTCCTGTAAAATTGCCAGTGATGGGTGGCATTTTCAGTAGGAAGCTGAGAATTATGGTTCACCTGCTTGATAAATATTTGGTGAGTGCTTGAAACACCTTCAGTGAGGGAACTCTGTAGATAATACACTGGCAAGGGGTGCCCATACTTGGCATTTTTGAATCAGAGTAATCACTTAGATTTAGCATATCTTGCTAATAACTTCAAATAACTTTTATTAGCATCTTATTAGTATTGTAGATTTAACTTGTAATGCAGATAAAGTTGGTTGTTCCAGGTTTTATCATTTAAACAGTTATTTCCTAAGTACCCATCACCCTCCAGGGCACATGATACTTGTAACAGAGGATGAGGATCCTAGACTTGAAAGGATGAAGGATGTTAGAAAGAACAGACACACATGCATTATATGGTTTTGGCATCAAATTTAGTGACAACGCCCTCTGTACCTCCATGGATAGTTTTGGTAGGAGATGCCTGGGGAGGGCAAAGGGCCCATAGGACATTTCCAGGTTAATGGAAGAAAAGAATCTGACAAAAGCTTGGGAGGAGTTTTGCTTTGTGGAAGTGGTAAGAGATGTGGCAACAGATGTTCCTGGTAAAGAAAACAGGTTTAGATGAGAGGAATAAAGTAATATCTGTAAGACAACAGTAACCATCAATAGAGACAAAAAACACCTGGTGCTGCAAAGAGGGAAAGATGTTTCCACTCGCGGTGTGGCCTTTGGATGCAGAAACCGAAACAGAGAACTCATCTAAGAAGAGCTTCAGTGCTTGTCATAAAATCATAGAAAGCAAAGGAAATCAAAGTGTAAATGTGAGGAATTAGAAAAGAAAGCTTAAGCCATGTTAAAGTGAATAAACTTGCTGATTCCATACTAGTATACAGATCTTAGCTGTAGCAATTTGAGCTTTATTCTAGAGATTTATAACAGAATTTTTCTATGAAGATTTTATTTATCTAAGAGGTTTTAAGATGTAGGATGTTTTGGTTAAAAGAACCATGCTGTCTATTAAAGTAAACTTGAGTGATATAAAAATAATCTATTTTTTTCTTTTTTGAGACAAGGTCTCCTTATGGTGCCCTGTCTAACCCGACCCTATACCAGGATGACCTAGAAGTCATAGAGATAGGTGCCTACCTCTGCTACAGAATTCTGGGAGTAAATATGTGCATTAGTATATCCTGTCATGGAATATTATCTTTACTAGGCAAAGATGTATTATAGTTGTTTATGCTGTGGAATATTGCTTTAACTGTGTAAAGATGTGTTACATTTATTTATGCTGCATTTATGTTACCTTTGTTTAATTATGAAAAGATGTGCTGCTGTTTTACCTTGCCTGCCTAAGGCACCTGATTGGTCTAATTAAAAGCTGAATGGCCAATATCTAGGAATAGAGAGGGGTAGGTGGGTCTGTTGGCCAGAGAGAATAAATAGGGGGGAAAAGTAGGCTTGAGAGAATGAGAGGAAGAAGAGGGGAAAGAATGGAGGAGGAAGAGAGGAAAACAGTGGGGGCCAGGCAGGCAGCCGCCAGGCAGCAGATACAGAGTAGGACATACAGAAAGAAAAGGCAAAAAGTTCTAAGGCAGAACAGAGATAAAAAGAAACAGATAAAAATTGGAGCTAAGCTAAGGCTGAGCATTCAAAACTAATATAATAAGTCTCTGTGTCATGATTTGGGAGCTAGTTGGTGGCCCAAAAGAAAAAACCTGTTACAATAAAGGATACGTTTAACACTAAAGTTATATTAACATAGACTGGAATCTTCTATGATTTAGATGATTCTTAAGAAGTTGAAAAGAGTTAATATTACAAGCATTGTGAAATATTATGAATGATATGAATATGGATAGGCTCTTTCTATATTGACTATTTTATACTAGTGTGTAAAGGGCCAGATGAATTCAGACCTGCACACTGTGTGGTTTCTACAGCAGCTGCTGAGCTCACTCATTATCATTGAACCTGACACTAGACAATGATTCAGTGGGGCAATCAAACAAATGTATAAATTCTTAATCTTATTTTTCATAGACATTAAACAAATGAGCATGTTCTGATGGAATGTCCTTTGCAAATGTGGATTTACTAATCTGGTCTGGGTCATGGGCAGTACTTTGCCAAACTCTTTGCAGCAGATGACTTATTTAGAGAAATCTCCTAACATTAGATAATATCACACTGTGATGAAGTCGTCAGAGCCTTGAGTTGTCTCAGGTATCATCCCTCTTTGAAAACTGCCTGAATCATGATGTAAGTGAACTTCTGACATGACAGACTGTGACAGCTAAGTTCTCAGGATTTGGAGGTTGTGAGAGGTGAGTCTAGACGAACTTGTTTACAACTCTCAATCTCTTCAATTCCTAATTTCCTCATTTGTAGAATGGGGAGCCCCGCTTCATTGGGTGATGCCAATGGGCTATCATCCTTTATGTTTTATTGATTTGAACTCTTTGTGTTCCATGACAGCTTTATGAAGACACTTCCTTCTGTCGTTCACCTTGTTCATCATCGCCATGCTCTCCTTGTTTTCCTGCCCCTTCACCCCGACTGGTGAGTCCCTCCTTCCACCAGTGTCTCTTCTGCTTCATGTCACACATATACAATTGGTTATATGTATCTCTGTACTAGTTAGGATCCATAAATGAGAAAAACAGGCAACATTTGTCTCACTGAGTCTTATTTCATTTAATATGGTGATCTGCAGATTCATCCGTTTTCCAGCAAATAACCTTTTCTCTGGCTGAGTAAATTTCCTTGTGTGTGTGTGTGTGTGTGTGTGTGTGTGTGTGTGTGTGAGAGAGAGAGAGAGAGAGAGAGAGAGAGAGAGAGAGAGAGAGAGAGAGAGAGAGAGAGTTGACTTTTTAAGAGACATTCATCTGTTTATGGATACCCAGCCTGATTCTGTAATACAGCTGTTACAATGGACACAGTTGTACAGCTATCTCTGTGGTACATAAAGACCTTTAGGACCGTAACCAGGAGTAGTATAGCTGGATCCTGTGGAAGGGCTGCTCTCTGGTTTTTGAGTTATTTCCATACTGACTGGAGCCAGTTACATTCTCTCCGGCAGCATGTTAGAAGTCCCCTTTCCTGCACACTCAGCAACATGTATATTTATTTTGTTGTCTTAATGATAATCATTCTGACTGCAGTGAGACACAATCTTCAAGTACTCTTAATATGAATTTCCTGATGTCTACAAATGTTGAAATTTTTTTCACATGGCTATTTGTACTTCATCTTTGGGAATTTCATTGGCCATTTTTGATTGGGTTCTTTAGCTTTTAATACTTAAGGTTTTTTTTTAGTTCTTTTTACATATACATATTAATCCCCTGTGTATAGGTATAGGTACCTAAAGTTTTTTTCACCCATTCTGTAGGCTATCACTTCACTCAGTTGTTTCTTTTGCCCTGCAGATGCAGAAGCTTTTAATTTCATACCATTCTATTTAGTGCATGTTTATGGCTCTTCAGGTTGTCAATGTTGAGTGTGAAATTTCCCTAATTTCTGGGACATTAAGGCCATTCCTCTTCAACCTCTTCATTCTACCTTGATCCAGGTAAAGGCTTCAGCCTGTACATGGAAGTCTCATGACATGGAAAGTCTCTTTCTTTGAAAGAAAAGTTTTACAAGTTTTAGTTCTTAGTTCATTGGTTTGGCCGGCAATCAAAGCCCTCTTTTAGAATCTTTCTTTGTATGGGCCACCATATTGAGGGATGGAACCATTGGAGAAAAGATCTTGTTGTCAAAGTGAAATTGTCCTATGACCTCGTCACACATGGGTCAATCGGGGTCAAAACCAGAGAAGTGAACTTTCACTTTCTCAAGATTTCTACAGAGTGCAGATTGATTAAGCCACATGTCACCTAGGACCTGTGTCCTTAAAACTAGTCCTCACACAACAGGACAGAAATGTTCCATCTGTGCCCAACTGAACCTTACATGCCAGTTTCAGGATCCTTTGAGTTACTTGGCATTCAAGAGCATCTCAGAGTTACCTAGGTAGAATCAAAGATGCCTTCCTGACTCCCATGGTCCTGACAGACTGTTAGCACTATCTGATTCTTTTGTCCCAGGGATTGCCCAGTATGTGGTGCATATTCGAGGCTGCATCAACTTTCAACAAATGCCTGCAAGAATAAATACCATCAAGAGCACAAGGCAGGAAGTACAAGGTACACAGGCGGTAAAGAACTGGCCAGGGTAATATGTGGAAGAAAGTGGAGTCGATGCTGGGAGAAGACTCCGTGGCAGACCCTGAGTTTTATTTCAGTTGTATTTGGCAGCATTTGGTCCTTCCTGGGGCACAACTCCATTATGAAAAACAACAAAACAAATAAAGCCAGCAGATGCCAAAGAGAAGGCAGGAATAGAAGCCAAGAGAGATGGAGGGAAGTTCATTAAACATTTTTGTGTTATTTATTCCTCCTTACATCACTATTTTTCATGCTCTTTCCCCTTCTAAGGACAAGAGAATGGAGACTAAAGCATCTACTTTCTGCTGTGAGTTATCAAGATGGGTGGTAAATCCATAGGGCAGAGGTCATGTCTACATTCTAAAAGCCTTTCAAAAATATTTACTTTAGAGGTGGGGGCCGGTCCATGTTCATAGACCCAACCCACCAAAGGAAAGAACAGAGATTCTGTAGAAGCCTACTGGCTGCCTCTTGTGTCCAGGTTAAACACTCCACTGTCCCACATAGAACAGAGGCTTCCTGGAAATGAGACAGCCCTGCAATGACCCTGAGTCAGGGTTGTCCTGGAGACTGTTGCCATGTATTGAAATCAGCCAAGGGGCTGCGTGCCTGCTGCTGGTGACCTGGCCAAAGGGAAGGGCAAGGTCAGGAGGCCTGGGAAGGACCAGTTCTGTGCAGTGTGTTGATTCGGGCAAATATGTTGATACGCTGCAGTGCCTTTTTTGGCACTTCCATTTTCAAAAAAAAATGATCCTCACTTCTAAATGGACACTCAGTCAAGGCTGCTCTTCAAGGGGGGGTGTCTGAGCTTACTGGGAGAGATAGACAAGGGCAGAAACAGACTCAGTTTTAGCAGTGAGAAAAGCATCAGGGACATTCACATGTCTACATCAGACCCAGGTTTGCCTTCCTTGGAAGCCATGTAAAATGCAGACCCTCCATGCCATTCCCTCCACACCATTTCAGAAGGCAATCTCAGGTTGAAGATGCTGCCCCTGGATCTACAAAATCTGCTTCTACTTAAGTGAAACTTGGAATACTCAACCCACCTGGCTGTGCTATGGGTCTTGGGGTATCTGTGATTTATTTCTAAGGATCAGAGAGCTCACTATTTACCAGGTAGTAAAGAACACTAAACAGCCATAAACATCATCATTATTATTATTATTTTAACTGGAAGGGAGACATTTGTCAGCCTCCTCGTCGTCGTTTCAGATATGGATTCTGAAAGGGACATTCCTTCATTCTTCTCGCCCCACAGGCATAAACATTCCGCATTTTAAACTCGAAACATACAATGTTATCTGCTTCTGCTGTCTTATGTAACTTTTCAGGAATGCCGAAAGAGTTTCCGGCCTCTGTAAGGTTGGGAATGGGGGAAGAAGAGAAGGGGGCTGGGGGAGGGAGTTCAGAGGGCAGAAAAACTCAGGTCTTTCCATATATCACTGCCTTGGCTGTTTGTGACATGAAGTTATTGCAATTAAGATACAGGCCGGATGTGTGGGCTAACAACCCCAGCTGATATCACAAGCAGCGATTGATAATGAAAACTTGAAGGAAGCGATGTGGAAAACTGTCTTTAGCAGTTTCCTATAAAGGGGATAGACTGTATGGATAAAGAGGAAAAATCCCTGCTGCCTTATCTAGGAGAAGAGAAAACTGTTTATTTTGCTGCAAAAGGAGTGTTTCTGTCAAGTTTTAAATGTCAGTCATCCAGTGTGGAGTTTTACATTGTTCAGTCCACCCCCCCCCCCAACACATTGCCCCACTTTAAAGAATCACCTTGGAGTGGTTAAGTGACTGGGCAATCAGGCTCTGTAGTAAGAATAAGGGGTAAAACTGGGAGGCCAACATCCATAAATCTTTGATTATGGGAGTTCTTTAACTCGATTAAATGTGGATTCGTCTATCAGATTAGGTGAGTATTCCTCCAGACTGAATACAGTACACACATTTCATTTCAGAATGTGTGTGTGTGTGTGTGTGTGTGTGTGTGTGTGTGTGAAAGAGAGAGAGAGAGAGAGAGAGAGAGAGAGAGAGAGAGAGAGAGAGAGAGAGAGAGAGAGAGGTCTTTCTCAGTTGCTTCGCCACTTCAGTTTTGGAGACAGGGTCTCTCACTGAACTTAAACATCACTGACTGGTTGGGCAGTGAATTCCAAGGAATCCTCCTGTCTCTGCCTCCCCAGTGCACCTGTCATAGGATTTCCCCTTTGACTTCCCATTGAGGTGGCTCAGTTCTAGGCGAGTCTTAGGAAGAGGGCCCTGGACAGTTAGGAGGGGATTCAGAGACATGGAGGCTTCAGACAGAATCCCACAATATTATAAAGCACAGTCTAAAGACTTTCATTGTCTTCAGGAAGATGAATGAAGAAAACCCATGGGACACAATCCCTGCTATAGGCGAAAGTCAAGGAAGATTGAAAGCATGAAATGTTACTAATTTTTGTTGTAGAACTGTCTCTTTTGTATAATTTTTTTCTGGTGTTATTCCATCAGGAATATGTAAGTAAAGAGACCTTGCTCCTTTCTAGCCACAGGAATCCACTGGGACCTCTGATCTCAGTTTTGCTTGTCATAAAGGAAGGCATAATTTTTCAAAGTGAAAATTTCATCCCCAGAGCATCCCATCTAAGTAAAATCCAATTTAAATCAAAATCATTTCCTCTTTTACTAGGTGATGCTGGCTGCCATTGGTGCTGGAGTTAGTGATAACTCCATTCCCCCACCCCCATCCCCACCCCACCCCACTTGCCTCCCATGATCCTCAGCATAGAAACCCCTCATAGATGCTGGCTTCCCTAGCATTTCCAGCCTCCCTCTCAGAGAGAGACCATTGCTAATATTGGAGAATTTTCTTTCAAAGACCAGCAGCCTTTACTACAAAATGTGTTACAGGATTTCTAGGTCTTCAAGGGAAAGACACAATACATATGGCCTAGCCCTGCAGGCTCTGACTGCCCCAGAGGGACTCCCGCCTTCATGAAAGACACAGGAGACAGAATATGAACACTTACAGACATGACTACTAAAAATCCATGCACCATAACTAGGCAAAAGACTGACGTAAAATATAGTGGCTCCATGATTTGGGAATACTGTGTAAAATTTTGATTTATTAGCAAAGCATGAAACTCCAAGGCATTTAAAAACATCCTTTTTTCTTTCTTGGCAGTGTTGGGGATTGAAGCCAGGACCTTGTGAGTGATAGGCAAGCTCTGTACCACTGAGTTACATCCCTAGTGTTGGTTTTGATGTGGCGGCACTGTGTTATTCATTAAGCAGCTCTGTTACTGTGTGAGAAAGGCCACGAGGCTTGACAAAACCCAATATCAGAGCTTTATTAGGAGAAGAGAGGAACAGAAGAGAGTGTGACCAGGCCTGTGGAAGACACATGCAGAGAGAGAAGGTGGGGAGGAGAAGGAGAAGAAGAAGGGGGGGGGGAGTCTGTGATCCCCTTCTTATGGATTCCCCTGCACATGCGCATATGGGCTTATGGAGCTGTGCCACGCATGCACATAGATTGCTTGATCACACTGCGCAAATTATGCAATCATGCCCTGCAAGGATTATGTAGGACGTAAGGCCCCTTACTTGGCTACTGAATTGTGCATGTGTGGTCACATAGCTGGGGGAGTGGCCAGGAATTCCAACACCTAGCCCATAATATTTTCACTCATAGATAATTTGTGATTTGAGAGGACTAGAAAGAGGAAGCAACGAGCCAATAGTTTGGTTTTCCACATACCATATAATGTATGTCAAGAGAAAGAAATTAAAATCCCGCCTCAAAAGACACAGGCTGCGCTTCCTTCTTGAGAGTCACACACTGTGTAGGTATGTGGGAATTGGAGATAATTTTCAAAATGGTTCTCACGGGTCTTGAGTCCCAGTCTCTAAGCATCAAGCATGTTTGCAGGACTCTGCTGATGATCTCATATAACAGCCCAAACTGAAAATACGCTGTTCAATGCTCCTCCTAGACATAGGCGTCCTGTTCTTAATGGTTTCTGTCACTTAAGTTTTTCTTAATTCCTTTTCACAAGTTGGAAGCTTAGCTGGGTGGAATCTCGCCCTGAGGTTACCACTCCACTTATTCCATTTATCATCGGGCATTCTTTAAATGTTTTATATCCTTGAGCACTGGACTTAACTTTCAACATTCCATTTCCTGGTGCTCCTTTTCTCCTCAAACTGTACGTTTTGGATTTTGTTTTGTTTGTTTAGCTTGCTCCTTTTTGTTATAGATCTGCGTTAAGAGTGGCCAATATAACCACACAATATAGTCCACACCAGGCTGTCTTGGAGTCTCCTCTATCAATGCTATTAATCTAAAACCCTTCAATTTAACTTCTGGCAAATTTTTAGGACAAGGGCAGAAAGCAGCCATATTCTTTGCCAAAAATACCACAAAAAAAATGGTCTCTAGGCCAGCTGATAATATTCTTCCCCTCTAAACCTCTTGAGATGGGCCCACATTGCTCTCATCACTTATGTCTTTGTTCCCGCTAGGACACCCCAGTAATCCCTGCTTAAAGCATTCAGCCACTTTTATAAACGTCTCAAAGTCTTTTTTATTCCACCAACAAGCAGCATGGTCAGGCCTGTCATAGTAATACCCCACTCCTGGTACCAACTTCTGTCTTTGTCACTCTTCTGTTGCTGTGAAGGGACACTATGACCAGAGCTACTCCTCTAAAAGAAAACATTTGACTCAGGGCTCATTTACAGTTTCAGAGGCTTAGTCCATTATCATGGGGGAGGGGTAGCGTGGCAGCCCACAGGCAGGCATGGTGCTGCAGTGCTAGCAGAGAACTACATCCTAATATGGAACAGAGAGAGAGAAAGAGCCCGGACCTGTCATGGGCTTTCAGAAATGTAAAGCCTGCCCCCAGTGGAACTTCCTCCACTAAGGCCACACCTCCTAATCCTAGCTAGTTCCCCTCCCTGGTGACTGAACATTCAAATGTATGAGCCTGTACAGCCGATCTTACCCAAACCACAGCGCACAGTAAGCAATATAGAATAATTTTAATAGTACATTGCAATAAAAATATTTAAAACTCCTGAATTGCTTATTTCTTGAATTTCCCAGTCAAGATTCCTGATCATGGTGAGTGTGGGTAACTGGAATGACAGGAAGTAGAACTGTGGATGACAGCCTGATGTATTCCTACCCCAAGAGAAGAACTCACTCTCCTCTTCCCCTTCCCATGTTTTTTCTTCTTTTTGTGATTTGTTGTGTGTAAGCTTGCAAAGATAGACATAAAACACTGTTCTGTTTAGAAAAGCCCCACATTTCATGAAGATAAAACCCATAAGCCATAAAGCACAACATCATGTATTGAGGAATTATGTGGTAATCAAAATGTTCTATCACAGATAAGGACCAAATTTCTGGGATGTGGCAGAGAGGTGCTGTGACGGAGTGGGACTGTGATGGGGTGGGGTGTGGCTGTGATTGAGTGTGATGGGGCTGTGATGGTATGGGGTGGGGCTGCAATTGAGTGGGATGGGGTTTTGATTGGGTGCAGTGTGGCCATGGAGTCAAGTGGGGCTGTGATTGAGTGGGATAGGATTATGATGGGATGGAGTAAGACTGTAATGGGGTGAAGTGGTGCTGTGATGGGGTGCAGCTGTGATAGAGGAGGACTGTGATGGGGTGGGGCCTAGTTGTGATGGGGTGGGAGTGGGCTGCTGACGGGATGGGATAAGATGCGACGGGGTGGGGTGGAGTGCTGATTGAGTGGGATGAAGTTTTGATGGAGTGGGGTGGGGTTATGATGGGTGGTGTGGAGCTGAGATGAAGTGGGGTGAGGCTGTCTTGAGTTTCATGTGGAAGTCTGTTAAACAGTTTGTTTCGTAGACAGTCTGCCCAAAGTCTGCTCTCAATAATCTGTCTACTGTGGTTTGGCCCTTTAATGTCCCCCCAAAGCTTCCATGAGATGATGGCATGATGGGGACATGGTGGTGACTTTAGGAGGTGGGGCCTAATTGAGAGAAGTGGAAGGTGTGTCTTCAGAGGGTATATTGAAACTCCAGCCTCTTTCTTTCTCCCGTCTGTTCTCCTGGGTGGATAACCCTGCATACCGCACCATGCCATCTGTCCTTGTTAGTCAGAGAGTGATGGAAACATGTGATCAGAAACTAAAACATGCATAACTGAGAGCCCAAACAAGCTTTTCTCCTGTAAATTGATCAGTTTCAAGTGATTTATCACAGCAATGGAAGGCTAATGCTGTCCCTCTTGAATGCAGCTTTTAAGGCAGGTAGAGAGAAGCGGTGATGAGGAGACATCAAAGAGCAGATTGGAATTTTCTTCCACAGGATTTGAAAGAATGGAAGGACAGTGGTGTTGGACGCCCCTGAGATTAGCAGGCAGCTCCAGGACCCTCAACCACGCCTTTTCATGTGTGAGGGTAACTTCTTGCCTAATTTTGTCAGAGATGCATTCCATGTCCAGTGAAGACAAAGGCCACAACGTTCATCACAGCTCAGAATAGAGAAAGATGATGGTCACTTGCTAGAAATCCACACTGAGGAGTAAATATCCCCCACTCCATTCTTTGGAGGGAAGAACCAAATTAGAGAACCTCACATAAACAACTTAAGAGATAAAAGATTGAATTTCTCTCATAGTTTCAGCCCACGGCTCAATGGCTCCATTGGGCCTGATGTGAGACAGGGCATCATGGGAGTGTGAACAAGTGTCAGACCAGCTACCCACCTCACAATGGCTATGGAAATCTGTAAAAGAACAAGGAAGAAGCCAAGGTATAAGGTAAATCTTCAAGGCTTGCCTCCACTCACCTATTTGCTCCAGCTGGTCCCCACCTCCTAACATGCCCATCCCCTCTCAATAACACCATCTACTTATGAATCCATCGATGGGTGAATCCATTACCCATGGAGTCATTCCCACAAGGTTCTGCCTCCATACCCTGCTGCACTGGGACCAAGCACACAGGACAGGGTTCTTTACTGGAGAGGACTTTGCATCCAAACTGTTGTAAGATGCCTTAGATTTCTAGACCACACAGCAACATCACCAAGGATACTGTTAGAAATGCAAATTTCTAGGCCCTACCTAGACCTTGTGATTCAAACACCCTGGTGGCAGATGCCGTAGATCATTCTAGATTCATGGTTTTAGACAACTGCAATTGTCAATGGGGGGAAGACTGAAGCATTAACTAAGGCTTCAGATTCCAAAGAGAGGAAAATTCTTGCAGATAACAGTATGGGGAAGGGACAGATGTGGGGCATTAGAGCTCTTGGCACTGGGACACTTATATAACGTAATCTAACCTGTCACTTCAAGTTTTTGAGATAAACTAATCTAAAAATACAAGAGCACAGAAAAGCTTAATAAAGGTGAGTGAGCTGTAAAAATGTGCAACCACGTATTTCTCCATGTTCAGTAATAAACCTTATAGTATTTCCGAAGCCAGAAGAGCAAATTCATGGACCCATGTGAAAGCCCTTACAACAACCAAACCCAGATCAACCTTGACAGGTCTGGGGGCTTGGCATCGTAAATTAAGGGAAAAGGGGTGAAAGGCCAGGCTGCGTCGGTAAATATTTACAAGCAAGTCATTGAAGAATGAGAGCAATTTCTTTCTAGTCAAAAGGCAACCGGTCACTTTTGAATAGTGGCATCTGAAACTGGAAGTGAATTTGTTGCTGGAATACAAATTGGAGGAAATTGCTTTTGTGGGAAAACATTTCCTCTCCGTGGTGGGTTTCTCTTTTGTGTTCTGCCCGTCTGGATTGTGGGATTTTGAGGGCCTGGAGCTCCTGATAGGAGAGGGGTCTGGCTTCTGTTCCAGCCTCCTTGTGGTCATCTCAGGCAAGGTTCCTCTTCCCTGCATCTGTTTTTTTCTCTCCTGGGAGATAATGACCTTAGAGTCGAACTCTGTCAGATGTCGTAAGGTCTGCAGGTGACTTTTCTGAAGGCAGGGCATTGCACAAAGAAGGAGCCTAAGGAGCTTGCAGAGGTCACCCCTGTCCTTTCCTTCTGCCTTCACGGTGGTGCAGAACCACCAATATTTTAAATAAGAGCCTTGAGCTAGGTACAAACTATTAGGAACAACCTTTAGACATAAGGAGTTTGTGTTTTGAAAAACATTTGTAACAGGAAATAAAAACAACCTAATTATTAAGACTCTACAATTATTTAGAGTCGGCATCACACACAGGGGAGTTTTTTTTTGTTTTTTGTTTTTTGTTTTTTTTCAAAAGATCCTCTGAGGTTCCACCTGCTTCTCATGTTATTTTACAGAGAGAGTGGAGGAGGGAGCCACAGAGGGAGGAGGGATGGAGATGGGAGATAGGGGCTGTCTAGATGCTGGCCTCCCAAATAATGCTTTGGCTAGGAAGAAAGGAGTGAGTGAGTGAGTGAGTGAGTGAGTGAGTGAGTGAGTGAGTGAGTGAGTGAGTGAGTGAATGTGTGTGTGTGTGTATGTGTGTGTGTGTGTGTGTGTGTGTGAGAGAGAGAGAGAGAGAGAGAGAGAGAGAGAGAGAGAGAATGACTTCAGAGCCATGTTGGAAAATACCACACAACAAGCATTAACCATATACAAAGAGAGGGTTTAGTTGATCTCAATGAAAATTTCAAGATTCTGCTCCTCAAGACACTGACCGAGAGATGAAAATTTTTAGAAGGTGAGAAAGTATTTAGAAAAAATGTGCCTACTGAAAGATCACTCTGCATGTAAGTAACTCTTCCCACTCTGAAATCAAAGCGGGAAGGATAGCTCTGTCAAAATGGCTGAATATTTGAATGGCGACCTCATTGAAGGAGATACTCAAATGCCCAACAAACATGCAAGGAAGGACTCAGGATCCTCCAACTTCTTCATAGTGAAGAGTCATCAAGGAAAGCAAGTTAAAACTGCAATGAGTTCTCAGCAAGAATTGACCAGGCTGCTCAAACTTAAATAAAGACCGACTTCACCAATGCTGGTGGATTGTGGAACAGGTGGAATGCCTAGATGTCATTGGTGAGAAGATAACCCAGAAAAATCGCTGTGGGAAAGAGCTACCATGTTCTTCAGCAAGTAAACATGCACCTGCTTCAGAAATTCCACATTGCAGTATGGCCCGGGGAGAAATGAGAGCCCATTTGCACAAAGAGGCTGGTCTGGTCACATCCGCAGCACAGGTGTCTATCTGCAGGGTAAACAGTAGGATGTATAGAGATGCTATTCAACATTTGAGATGTGATACATGCTGAGATGTGCAATGCAAAGCATCCCAAACGTGTACAAATGAAAGCAACTTTGCACACAGGTGTACACACTAAAATATTCCTTGTATGAAGCTCTAAAATAGGCAAATGCATCGATGTTGGGAAAAATAAAACAGAGTGATGCAGCTTAGGCTCTGGGCCTGCCTTTTTAGTGGGAAGGAGCAGGAGTCATCTTTCTAGGGTGATGACATTTCACAAATCTATATGGATTCAGATTATATCACAAATGCTTCTACAAACTGAGTGTGTTCTGTGGTAAGGCACACTGCTGCTGGGTATAAAACATCCACACCCTGAGATGCATTAGAAAAGTCAAAGGAGCAGGACTGATGATGAGGTTTTGATGACTGCCTAAGTGGGAGTTCGAGCAAGCAGAGCTGAAGTGGCAGAGTGGAAGGAAGGGAAGACCACAGAAAAGCACTGAACTGCAAAAACAGTGTCTGCATTTGAATCACCTGGAAAACTTGCAAAACTCATGCACTCCTGGTACAGATCGCTAGACATTCTGATCGTGGGGCTCAGGATATACCTCCAGACAAATCATGAATGATGTCTTTGAAGTGTATACTGAGGATCACTTTCATGGTGTGGTTCAAGTACAGGCTACGAATGTGAAAGTACCCCTTGGCCATTTCTTATACTTCACAATCAAACCCACAGTACATTCTGATAGAATTAAAGTTGAATAACTGAGTGAATCTTGAAAGCATTTCTTTTGAAGATGTAGTATATGCACATGTGTCTGTGTGTGCAGCTGCTTTCAGAAGCAGAAGAGGATGTCTGATCCCCTAGATCTGGAATTATACGTGGTTGTCAGCCACGTGGTAAGGATGCTAGAAATTGAACTCTGGTTCTGTGTAAGAGCAGCAAGTGCTATTAATTGCTGAGCCATCTCTCCTCACCATTCATTTTTGATCACTGAGAGTTTGGGGTACATTACTTCTTAAGTCTCATTATAACCTGGTTAGGTAAGTCTTGTGTCTGTTTGATAGGTGCAGACATTGAGGCTCACAGAAGATGGTGGCCTCTATTTTCAAGGTCACAGAATCAGGACCTACTTCATGGGATTGTAACCAGCTCTGGTAGCCACATAGGATACAACAGTCAGCAAAGCCCCATGTGTAAGATCAAAGCTCTCTGGTCTCTTCCTTAAATTCATGGTTGTTTCTTTCATTTAATTTGCATTTTTGTAAGCAAAGTCTAAGAGGATCGTGGGGCATTCATTCCCCAGGATCACAGAGCCTCAACCAGAAAGTGGTCCTACCCCCTCATCACCTAGATGGATGCCACTGGCCTTCCCCTCACTGGCCTTCCTATGACAGATGCTTTGATGACATGACCAAAGTGATTCTAGCCCTGGAGATCTGTGTTTCATTATTACTGTCAGCACACATAGTGGTAGAGCAAAGGGGTCCTGGCATGTGCCCTTGGGTGTCAGGGCATATGCCTTGAGGCTGAAAAGGCAGCAGTAGCTTTTATCCATGGTCCTTACACTGCCCTGCAAGTCACTGGCAGGCCCCCTTCTAGGTGCCATTAGCATATTGCCTTCAGAGTCGGTGGGCACAGGAACTGTCTACTGCAGTCAGTGCCACACAGCAGATTCATTTTGCACTTCTTCCCAGCGCAAATGAAGCCAGCTTATCATGGAACTGATAAATGACAGGCTACACTGTAAACTCCAGTCTACCTTCCTCCAAGCACCAATTTCTTAAGCAAGCACACTCAGTGTGTGTGCTCACTGTACATGGTATTGTTCTACATGAGGACAATTTTATAGAAGTGTGTATTATATATTGAGTATACCCTCCTACCCTTTCCTCCCCTCCCCTCTCTCACACCTCCTGGAGACTTCTATTTTCATGTTACGTATGCATACATGATTTTATGGGCCTATAGAAAACCTAGGAGCCATATATGAGAGAAAACTATGGTATTTGTCCTGAGACTGACTTCGTATACTTAAAATGATCATCTTCAGGTACATCCATCTTCCTCCAAATAATTTGATTGTTCTTTATGGTTGAAAAAATTCCTCTCTTTCTCTCTATGTATACCACATTTTCTATGTGTACTATTCTATTGTTGGATGTATAGGTTGGCTATACTGACATGGAGTCCTTTGTATGAACACACAGAAGTGGTGTACCTTGGTCATGTACAGCTGTTCTTAGTCTTGAACCTCCACACTGACTTCCAGCATCCTCTTTTCCCGGCATCCTTACCACCATTTCTTGTTTGTTTTCTTGATGGCTGACATTCTGATGAGTGAACTCAAATCTCAGTGTGGTTTTAACGTACACTCTTCTGAAGGTTAGTGAGGTCTTGTTTAATGGCCATTTGTGATTTGTCTCTTGAGAAGTGACTGTTTATTTCATCAGCCCATTTATTGGCTGGGATGCCTCAGCTCTTGCTTTTAGCAATAGTTAATTTTAAGGCTTCTATAGGTCTTAGAAAGTTCACAAATAAGAATCAGTTATGGGCCGGGCGGTGGTGGCGCACGCCTTTAATCCCAGCACTCGGGAGGCAGAGCCAGGCGGATCTCTGTGAGTTCGAGGCCAGCCTGGGCTACCAAGTGAGTCCCAGGAAAGCACAAAGCTACGCAGAGAAACCCTGTCTTGAAAAACCAAACAAACAAACAAAAAAAGAATCAGTTATGGATCCTTATACCCAGAAATACACAAGAGCAAATAATTTATAACCCCTGCCTTTGGAGACTACAGTGAGACAACATAAATTAGTAAAAGTAGAAGCTTTGAAACTATGCAGAGGTCTCAATCAAAGTGGGAGGGAAAAGGTGATGGTATCTAGGCTGGGAAAAGTCAGGCTGTGACAGTCATTTCCAGAGACAGGCAAATTCTAAAGATAAGAATGAAGTCACAATGACAGGATTTGTGAGCACGTCCATCTAGAGGCCAAAGAGGCCAGGAAGATTGGAATTTTCTTACATCTCTGTGCCTTTTGTCATCTTATGTTCTTAGTTCTGAGTTCCTGTTGCTTTCTTATTTATCCACCCATGTATCATCTATCCACCATTAATCTATCCATTTATCTATTAGTCTGTCAGCTATCCATCCATCATCTATCTATCTATCATCTATCTATCTATCTATCTATCTATCTATCTATCTATCTATCTATCTATCTATCTATCTATCTAATCTATCTATCTATAGATCTATCAATCTATCATTCATTCATATATCATCTATCTATTCACCTATCTCTATCAAGCACCTGTCATCTTTTACCTATCTAGTCTTTGCCTATAACCTGTCTGTCTGTCTGTCTGTCTGTCTGTCTGTCTGTCTGTCTCTCTCTCTCTCTCTCTCTCTCTCTCTCTCTCTCTCTCCCTTTCTTCCTATCTCTGCAGGCTTTGAGTTCAAAGAAGAGGGCACAGAAGAACAATGACCTATTAAGAAGTTGATGCCAAAGATCCAGGAAAAGGCTGTTTTCTTGGACTCCACTAGAAAGCCAGGAAGGGAGGGGTGGCTAAACCTCACAGGTTTGATTTAGTGACCATGCCGAGTAGCTTATGTGAAAAAGTGGTGGGAAAATTTTAATGTGGCACATAATTTACTGTCACATGATTATATTTGCTGTCAGGAAGCTAACTTGAAAAACAGTCTTGACTCCTGATTGGCTGTTAGGGAATGATTAACAGGCTCCTTCAGTATTCATCTAAATCCTCTCAATGAATACATGTGATGGCAGAACATGCATCCGATACTGTCTGTCCATTTGCTCCAAGTGTGAGAAGGGAATTACTATGCAGCATTTTTTTTTTTTTTTTTTTTTTTGGTTTTTTTCGAGACAGGGTTTCTCTGTGTAGTTTTGCGCCTTTCCTGGAACTCACTTGGTAGCCCAGGCTGGCCTCGAACTCACAGAGATCCGCCTGGCTCTGCCTCCCGAGTGCTGGGATTAAAGGCGAACTATGCAGCATTTTTAAAATGCCTCTCTCCTAATGAGAGAGGGAGGGAGGGAGGGAAGGAGGGAGGGAGGGAGGAAGGGAGAGAGGAGAGGAGAGAGAGAGAGAGAGAGAGAGAGAGAGAGAGAGAGAGAGAGAGAGAGAGAGAGAGAGAGAGAAAGCACACAAAAGGGTGTGGATGTGGGTGGGTAGGAAGGTGAGAAGGATTTGCAGTGGGAGAAACTGTAATCAGAATATATTCTATGAAAAAAATCTATTTTCAATAAAAACGAAGTGTTTTCACCACATTGTGACACAAGACCTTTATAATAAAATGATGTCTTGGTTCTATGCCTACCCGATTTGTTCTTGCCGCTTCTGCATTCTGTTTGGATGGCATGTTTAGCGATATACATCTCTTCTCTTACCCCTCCATGTTTCTCATCCCGTTCCAGCCTTTTACCTCTTTGTATGTGTATCTGCCACTCTTTCCCACATGTTTCTAAATTCCTATAAGTTTAAAAACAAATCATAAATTGAGATCTGTGAGGTAAAGGTGCTTGCAGCTAACCTGATCACCTGAGATCAGTTCACAGGACCCATGTGGTGAAAGAACAACTCTTACAAGTTGTCTTCTGACCCCGCTCATCAGCACACACACACACACACACACACACACACACACACACACACACACACACACACGCATATTAAATTTCATTTTTTGTTTGTTTGTTTGTTTGGGTTTTTTTTGTAGATTTTTTTTTTTTTTTTTTTTTTTTTTTTTTTTTTTTTTTTGCTTTTCAAGATAGGGTTTGTCTGTGTAGCCCTGGCTATCCTGGAACTCATTTTGTAGACCAGACTGGCCTCAAACTCACAGAGACCCGCCTGCCTCTGCCTCCAGAGTGCTGGGATTAAAGGCATGTGCTGCCACCACCCGGCTGTAGTAAACTTTTTAGAGAATAGTAGATTAGCTCTGATTTCAAGATATCTTATAGTTAAACACCCTGAGTACTCACCTGTAAACATTTTTCAGATAGTCCACTCAAATCTTGCTTTTCCTTAGTTCCAGGATTAGGGATAATAATGGGGAAAGGAGATAAGGGAGATAGATTTGTCTTAGAAGAATGGAGCTAATTGTCTTTCCCAGTAGCAAGGCAACACTCACTAACTGCATACTTGTTCGACACTGAGAGCAATCAGGTTTTATTTCATAGGTGTTCATTCTCATTTTCTTCACAAGTCCTTTACAATTTCTGGAGTGAAAATGGTGCCTATCAGCTTGCAGTTGTGAGCAATAGACACACTCTGTGGAGTTTTTGTTGTTGTTGTTTTGTTTTTTGGTTTTTCAAGACAGGGTTTCTCTATGTAGCTTTGGTGCCTGTCCTGGAACTCACTCTGCAGACCAGACTGGCCTCAGACTCATAGAGATCCACCTGGCTCTGCCTCCCGAATGCTGGGATTAAAGGCATGTGCCACCACTGTCCGGCACACTCTACCTATTTTAAGTAATCAAGAATTTAGAACAGAATCAGACACTGGAAGACCATACTATATCTCTTTTACAATCAAAACCAAATTCGGGACCCATAGAAGCCAGTGTCGTAAACTTATCTGTAATTTAGAACTCAGATTGTAATTACCTTGCATATGGCTCTCAGGTCATATGGAATGAACTCTAATCTAGGAATGAAAGATGGAATCTTCACTACAGATGGACTTTGAGCCAAGTAGCACCTGTAACATCTGCTTAGAAAATAGACGTCTGGGGTTGGGTGGTGGTGCGCAACTTTAATCTCAGCACTCAGGAGGCAGAGGCAGGTGGATCTCCATGAATTTGAGGCCAGCCTGGTGTACAGAGTGAGTTCCAAGACAGCCAGGGCTGTAACACAGAGAAACCCTGTCTTAAAGAAAAAAACAACACAAAAAGAAAATGGATATCTGAGCTACTGCAGTCTTCTTTTGGTGCTAAATTCTAAATTCAAGTCTTCATAGCTATCTCTGATTGATAGAATTCTGAGCATGGTCATAAATCTTAGAAGTAAGGGAGTCTGGGGAATGTCCTTTTCGATTTTAAAACCTCCCAGTAGGAGAGAACATACTGGAGAGGATGGGAAAGCATCTGAGGGAAGTTTGCTGTGTATGGGTCTTGGTGCAGATCCGTTTTCATTTTCTGCTTGGACCCTTATTTCTGACATTTCCTACTGTTACTTGAGTACATCTCTACATTTTGAACACTTTGGAAAATCACTTTACTATGGTGGTTTGTCTGCCTCTGTTCTTCTCCCTCTTCCTTCTCTCCCTTATTTACATTTCTATCCTGTGCTCTCTTCTATCATGTCTGTAGTTTGGCAGAACAGTGAAAAGTTCACAACAGACATGCATCCTTTCAGGGGAACCCAGGTGCTTCTGCAGAACTGCTAGACCATTGAGGAATTAACTCAATTTCCAAGCATCTAAGATGTAAACATTTCTAGAAATTTCAAACCATTAAACACTTAATTCTCCTTCCATAGCTATTACAATATGCCTTGAAAGTTGATGTTAAAAAACATTTTTTTGAGACAGGGTTTTCCCATGTAGTTTTTACTGTCCTAGAACTTACTCTGTAGAGTAGTCTGGCCTTGAACTCATAGATACAACTGCCTCTGCCTCCCACATGCTGGGATTAAAGGTGTGTGCCATCACTACCCAGCTGTAAAAAAAAAAAAAAAAAAAAAAATTTAGGGAAAAATCTATTTCAGAGCAGAATCCTGTCATCTTACCTCAAAGAACACAGTCATAGAGTTCCAAATATGGATGTCCCTGCATGAAATTTTCTTCTGTTAACAATCCAATCATTCAAGATAATTTCACTACAAATCTTCTTATACACCTATCATATAATCTTTTCTAAATTAAATATGTATTCAGTGAAGACATATTTGCGCTTTCAGATAAGTTTGCTTGAAAAGAATGAGTACTTTCAACTTAAATACCACAGAGTTTCACGCAGGTAAAAAATAAAACCCCAAAAACTCAGTTTGCATGAGTTATTAAATGAAAATCCCGTGTTGGATATGGTATGCCTCCCTAGGGTATGCTGGACAGAAACGTCCTAGAAGTCTCCAAAGTCTATAGGTTTTGGCTATTTACTTTAGTTGCCTATAAGAACTGGACAATTAAACCCTGTTGCTAAAGACACTGCACACCTTGGACCTAGAACACAGATAGACCATAATCTGAAACTTCCTCCCTGCTGCCCAGCCTTCATAGTGCCAGAATGTGGAAGAAAACCAAGCAATGCTCTGTCACAGCTTTGGACTTTGCATATTGTAATACCAGCTTGCAAGGCAAGGAACATCTACCAGTGCAATAGTGTATGACTTTTTGGAGTAACCAACTGATTTCTGATTATATCGGAGGCTCACTGGGCAGGCAGGAGTTCAAGCCCAGTGCTGTGGAAGCAGTCAAAGGCCCGTGGTGGGAGAGGTCATAGGTACTAAGTGTTAACTTACTACTTCTAATTTGCTAAATTGGCATCTTGTTGAACTATCTCTTAGATGTTTATGTTTATGCCCACAAATTAGTTCTGCCCACAGCCATGATCACAGAAGTTTCCCTTTGTAGCAAATAGCCATTAAATGCAGAGATCCACAAATGATTAAGATACCAAGAAAAAGAGCTCAAAATTTAATGGGCAGGGATGTGACTCAGGCCTTCTTAGATGCAAGGCACATGCTCTACCATGAGCAGCCTCAGCCTAAGAAAACATTTCTTATATTTGTGTAGTGTGTGTGTGTGTGTGTGTGTGTGTGTGTGTGTGTGTGTGTGTGTGCATGTCAGAGGAGGACATCACCTATCTTCTTTATCTCTCTGTCTGAGTCCCTCGAACAGGGTTTCTCTGAATCTGACACTCACCATTTTGATTTCACTGAGTGGTGAGCTACCAGTGTCTACCTTGTCTCTGTCCAATAATAGTGGCACTACAGGCATTTGTATCCATGCATGGCTTTGTTTTTACCTGGGTTCTGGGAGTCTGATCTCAGGCCCTCATGATTGCAGAGCAAGCTCTTATCCACCAAGCTATTACCCCAGCCCAGAGAATAGTTCCAATGGATAAATTTCACAGGCCTTTATGGTGACTGCTAGTACACATTGGTAATAAAGTCAGCAGAAGACAATGTGTTACACTATATACAGTTCTTGGAAGATATCTGAAGATAACAGAAACAAAAATAAAGGGTATTCCTGGAGAATGTTTTACTATTTATTCACTTATTCTGAATAGCTCTACTTAACCTGATCATTTGAACAAGTATAAAAATACTTGGCTATGATCAGCCAATAATCTAATTTCAACTTTACTGAATGGTTAAGATGACTTCTCCCAATCATATTTCTCTCCATCTTTTAAATTGTGCATTTTATGTGGTTTTTTTGACAGTATCATACCAAATTCTGAAACTCAGAAGCTACAGCCAGAGAATTCCACCATAAAGTCAATAAGGTGGAGAAAGTGTGTATGCAACACAGGAAAGGAGTAAAGTTGTATAGACTTTGAGGTGGAAAAACCCTGAGTGATAGCTGAGACCTTTTCTTTCTTTCCTTTTTTTTTTTTTTTTTTTTTTTTTTTCCGAGACGGGGTTTCTCTGTGTAGCTTTGTGCCTTTTCTAGATCTTGCTCTATAGGCCAGGCTAGCCTCAAACTCACAAAGATCTGCCTGCCTCTGCCTCCTGAGTGCTGGGATTAAAGGCGTGTGCCTCCACCGCCTGGCTAAGACCTTTTCTTCTTCCTCTTCTTGTTCCTGTTTCTGTTCTTATTCTTGTTCTTGTTCCTGTTCCTGTTCCTGTTATTGTTATTGTTCCTGTTCCTGTTCCTGTTTTTGTTCTTGTTCCTGTTCCTGTTCCTGTTCTTATTCTTATTCCTCTCCCTCTCCCTCTCCTTCTCCTCTTCCTCCTGCTCTTCCTCCTCCTTCTCCTCTGTCTTCCTCCTCTTCCTTCTTCCTCCTCTTTTGATTTCATGTCTGTGTGTGCATGTGCATGTGCGTGTGCGTGTGCGTGTGTGTGTGTGTGTGTGTGTGTGTGTGTGTTTGTGCCACGGAGGCCAGAAATGGGAGTCATGTCCACTGGAGCTGTAGTCACAGGGGATTGTGAGCCACCTAGAGTGCAAGATGGAAGCCAGACTCTGATCCTCTGCAATAACAGTGCTCTTAATGGCCAAGCCATCCCTCCAGCCGCCTCTTACTTGTCTTATGTGTGGTATCTTTTAATAAAGTGTTTGTTCCAGTGGAAGTAACATGTATTTCTACCTATTGTAAACTGACAATATATAATTTTACATATTTATGGAGTACTAAGTTATGTTATAGTTTGTGAATACAGTGAAAAATAAATTAAATTAAAGTTACCTCACATATCCATCATCTCAAATACCTGTCATTTTATTCTGTAGCAAGATCATTTGAAATTAACTTTCTTAGCAATTTTGAAGTGCACAGTATGTCATAATCAGTATACCCAGCACACTATGTAACAAATCTGCTAACGCTTTTCTTCCTACCTAAGATATCTGAGTTCTGGAACCCAGTGGCCATCTTGTCCCCATTCTCCATCCCTAGCCTCTGGGAACTGCTATCTGTGTCCATGTTCAATTATTTTAGAGCCCGTATATAAATGAGATTCTGGGATATGTATTTGTTTTTCTTTTCTTATGTCACTTATTATAATGTTCATACTTCTCACTCACCTTAATGTACTTCAGTTCTATCCACAATATTGCAATGACAAAAATGTCCTCCTTTTGAAAGGCTGAGAAGTATTTTATTGTGTTTATGTACTGCAGTTTGTATCTCCTTATCTGTTGATGGCTGCTTAGGTAGATTCAGTAACTTAACCATTGTGAGTCGTGTTATAGTGAATAAAGAAATGCAGAAATATCATTGACAAAACAATCACACCTTTTGGGTGATTATTCAGAACTAAAATTTCTAAATTCATCCAGTGACTCTATTTTTAGTATTTTTCCATAATAGTTGTATTATTATACATACTCCAACTGTATACAAGAGTTTGATTTTCCACACCCTCATCAACATGTATCTTTGTTTTTTTTCATAATAGCCATTTTGATATGTGAGACATCTCATCAAAGCTTAACTTGAATTTTCTTTACTACTAGTGATTTTCAGCATTTTTCATAAATCATTTGACAATTTTCATTTCTTATTTTTTTTAGAAAAGTGTTCAGGTCTCTTGCTCATTTCAAAACTGGATTGTTTTTCTTACTATCATGTTGTCAAAATGCTTCTATGTGCTGGCAATGACTCCTCACTGGACTTTTGCTCATAATTTTTTCCCCCAAATGGTAGGTTGACTCTTTTGCTCTGTGGGCTGTTTTCCTTTGCTAGGTAGAGCTTTTTAGTTTTCACCTGTTGCTTTATTTCTGTGGTTTTGGAACCAAATCTATCACCTTGATAAACACTGAGTTGTTTTCCCCGGTGTCTTCTGGTGTTTTTATAGCTTCTTGTCTCAAGTTTGATGGTGAGTCATTTCATGTTTGATATATGTGCATATAAGTATATCTGTGTGTGTGTGTATACACATATGTGTGTGAAATAAAATGAAGACTCAATTTCATTCTGCATGTGCACTTCCAGTTTTCCAGGCATATTTACTGAGGAGACTGAACTTTTCTAATTGTATATTCTTAGCTCCTGTGTCAAAAATCCTTTAGCTGCCCACACATGAACTCATGTGGAGACTTTCAATTCTATTCCATCAGTTAATGTGTTTGTTTTTATGCCAGCACCATGCTGAACTGTGTGTAAGAATTAAAAACATGCTAATATGTGCTCCATGTTAGGAAAAATAATATCAAAGGCCTATTTAACACACTGTTTTCAATAATGGCTATAGCAATCATGCTTGATCAAAAGTAATTTGTGTACTGTCCTTTGAGGACTACAACCATTAATCATGGACAAAGTTAGTGACCACCAAAAAAGACCTAAAATCTAGCAGAGGATGCACAAGTGCAAATGATGTTCAGCTCTTTCAAACTCATCACCACACAACGTGTGTGTTCTATAAAGTTTAACCCTCTGAGTAACTCTGAATGGTAAGACTCACAAATTGTTTGGATATGTGAAGAAACTAAAACTTGTGTCATTGAAACAGCATCCCAAGGTTATCTAGCTATACACACAGGAGCTTCTGCCCACCCCACATCTGGGCACAGCACTTCAGGATCAGACAAAGCATTGTTTTAGTATGTGGAAAATGTGTCAGTCATGCATCTTACTTGGGATATTTGGTCATCTTGCTTATCAGAAGACTATGTCTTCTTTCTCATTTTCACCCTCCCTGTGCCTTCCCTGTTCTCCTCCCGCCCCTTTCGATAGGCCCCTTCTACCCTGCAGGTTGTCTCCTTAGACTATCACGTCATGCACATCTCCATTTCCCTCTCTTGTCACCTCTATCCCTTTAGAACTTATCCTCGAATCTAATAATCTCCTTTATAACTTCATGTCCAGACAGTTAGATACCATATGTGTGTACACATATATATGTAGATACACATATATTCTACTTATGAGAGAGTGTGATAATTGCTTTTCTGAGTCTGGCTCATTTTAACATGATAATCTCCAGTTCTATACATTTTCCTGTAAATGTCATAGTGTCATTTTCCTTACAGCTGAACAAGATTCCATTAATTATATTTGCCATAGACATCCAGGCTAGTGCTGTGGATATCTGTATGCTGTGAATGTGTTGCTCTAATTAGTTAATAAATAAAGTGCTAATTGACCAGTGGCCAGGCAGGAAGTATAGGTGGGACAAGGAGGGAGGAGAATTCTTGGAAGTGAAAGGCTGAGTCAAGAGATGCTGCCAGCCGCTACCATAAGTAAGATGTAAAGTACCAGTGTAGGGAGCCGCCATTCAAAGATGGCACTGGCTTCCTGGTAGCCTAGCTGTAAACAACTCCATATTTGGCTATGATGCACGAGTATGGTAATTGTCCTTATGTCCTCAGCCTCCCCGTGCTTGCATTCTGGGGGGACCTAATCACAGTACGGCACGTTTGCCTGATTCCCTTTATAAGCAGCTGCAGTTTAGTTCTCGGGGCCCCTCACCTCCCGCTCTCCCTTAATCAAGAGGCGCTCCAATAAAGTGTGTTCTGAGAAGAATCCTCTCATGGTGGTCGTTCTTCCTCGCTGACCGAGGAGCACGCCGCAACTGGTGCCGAAACCCGGGAAGGAAACTTCGGACACCAGGTGAGGGGTCGAAGAGGATTCAGAACTCAACACACGGTGCGGTGACGTCGGAAAGTTCTCCAGGAACGGTGACGTCGGTAAGTTCGCCAGGAACGGCCGATGACGTCGGTAAGTTCTCCAGGTATGCTGATTGCTGAGATTAATCCGTTTGTGTTTGCTCTTGTGTTCATTCTTATGGTACATGCATGTCTTAAGGAAGGACGCAATGTGGAAATCATTAGAGAGGGACGCAAGACATTAATTAAGCACCAGGATAGTCTATCAGAATCAGACTTTAAAGGGGAGAACTTAAGTAGGCCTAAAAAGAAGAAAGAAAAGAATAAAGAAAAGGAAAATAAAGAAAATAAACCAGAGAAGGAAGGAAATTCAGAAAAGGAAGGGAACCCTTTATATCCAGTATTAGACGATGAGTTAGACCCTGATGTGGAGGAGGATTTAGAGGAAGCTGCAGCTGAATATAAAAAAGAGAGATATGGGCGGCCGCGACCCGCTCCTTATAATGTTTCTGCTGGGGTGAATGTGGAACCAACGGCACCTTCGGGACCACATCCACCCTCGGCAACACCTTCGTATCCACAAACAGGTGGAGGTTGTCATTTTATCAGGAGAGACACCTGGGCGCAGCTAGTGTCCGCGTTTCTAGTCTTTGAAGATCCGCAAACAAACAACAGATATCATGAACCTGTGCCTTATAAACAATTAAAAGACCTGGTAGAGGCTGCTCGAGCCTACGGAGTAACAGCCAGTTATACCTTAACATTATTGACTAGGCTCACTACTCAGGCTATGACTCCAACAGATTGGTTAGAAATAGCCAGAGCATGTTTAACTACAGGACAGTATCTGGATTTCAAATCTATAGTTACAGATAGAGCCCAGGTACAAGCTAGAATTAATCTCCAGAATAATCGACCACAATGGACGGTTGACATGCTACTGGGTCAAGGACAATGGACCGTAAATCAGACGGCATATCCTATTGAAGTTTATCAACAGATAAATGAGATTTATTCTAAAGCTTGGAAATCATTACCAAATAAAGGAGAAGTTTTCAGGGAATTTGACTAAGATCATTCAGGGCCCGGATGAACCTTTTTCAGATTTCGTAACTAGAATGATGGAGGCAGCAGGAAAGATATTTGGTGATGTAGAAACAGCTATGCCTCTGGTTCAACAACTAGTGTATGAGCAAAGCACAAAATGTCGTAGAGCTATTACCCCGTGGAAAGGAAAGGGATTAGAAGCTTGGCTAAAAGCCTGTCGGGAAATTGGGAGACCGTTAAGTTATGGTGGCCTAGCGGCAGCAGTCCTTGCAGCCACACAAGCTGCACAAGGGAGAAAGAATGAAGGATGTTTTCACTGCGGGCAAAAAGGGACACTTTAAGAGGCAGTGGCCCTTATCACAAAAAAATTAGGACCAGTAAAACAGTTAGTGTTAGAATAGTTGCAATTAGGACATGTGGAGCCCTCTATATCCCCATGGAATACTCCTATGTTTGTTATCAAGACGGTGTTCACACATTACTTGTTATTCTAATCATTCTCAGAGAGGTTATGGGGAATCCTTGTGCTGGCTAGGGGTCAGGTGATAGGCATCACCTTTGCAGTGGGGGTTCAACCTGCTGCAGCTGGTCCCTGTCTCCAGAGATGCAGGCTTGGCCATTTCAGCCTCTTCAGGTGGAAGGAGTTAATGGCTCCAAACCATCCTTCATACCTCTACTTCCCTAAATGCACAGTTGAAAGGCGGCATTATGGTGCTTAACCAGCGCATTGACTTGGTACAAGAACAAGTTGACATCCTTTGGCAGCTGGCCCAATTGGGCTGTGAGTGGAGAATGCCTGGTTTGTTTGTGTGTCACTAGTGTGCAGTTCCAAAATGGTTCCCAAG
Source organism: Peromyscus maniculatus bairdii (assembly GCF_049852395.1). Taxonomy (NCBI): domain Eukaryota; kingdom Metazoa; phylum Chordata; class Mammalia; order Rodentia; family Cricetidae; genus Peromyscus; species Peromyscus maniculatus. Next base: position 123,482,480 of record NC_134856.1, on the reverse strand, counting down.
CAGCGAATTTGTCTAAACGATTGTCCAGTTATCTTATAGGAAATTGGTCCGGAGAATGTGAAGAGACCTTGGAGAAACTGAGAGTGGCGGTGGCGACCATCAACTCCACACGAGTGGATCTCAGCCTGGCAGAGGGACTGTCCTCCTGGATCGCTTCTACCTTTTCCCTGTTTAAAGAATGGGTGGGAGTGGGTATATTTTTGGCATGCTGCCTTGGAGGATGCGTGTTTTGTCTGTGGTTGGTCTGCCGTTTGAGAGCATGTACAAAAAAGGACAAGGTCATTATCACTCAAGCCTTAGCCGCTTTGGAGTGTGGCTCCTCCCCCCAGATCTGGCTTTACCTAATATCCACACAGCCTTTGCACCCCCAGGACTGGTTAGTCCATTGCACTCGGGAAGGTGTGTGGACAATTGTTGCATGCATAGCCTTTGCACCCCTGGGACTGGCAGTCCATTGCACTCGGGAAGGTATGTGGACAGCTTTCACATACTTGTATTGAGCACAGGATGCCAGGCTTGTGCACTGCACTTGAAGTGTAGGACATTTTCCTTCCTTCAAGGAGAGCAAGTCTGACTGCATACGGAGTCACATAGCCTTTGCTACATAACCCCTGGGACTGGTTAGTCCATTGCACACGGGAAGGTATGCAGACAATTGTTACATGCATAGCCTTTGCACCCCAGGGACTGGTTGGTCCATTGCACTTGGGAAGGTATGCAGGCAATTATGCACAGTTAACTCATCCTCGGTCGGTCAACACATCATGAGGTGGGGACCTGATCGGATGAAATACTTGTGTTGCAAAAATCAGATCTATACTCTCTCCTGCTACTTAATTAATAAAGAGGGGGGAGATGTAGGGAGCCGCCATTCAAAGATGGCGCTGGCTTCCTGGTAGCCTAGCTGTAAACAACTCCATATTTGGCTATGATGCACGAGTATGGTAATTGTCCTTATGTCCTCAGCCTATCCCGTGGCTCCCCGTGCTTGCATTCTGGCAGGACCCAATCACAGTACGGCACGTTTGCCTGATTCCCTTTATAAGCAGCTGCAGTTTAGTTCTCGGGGCCCCTCACCTCCCGCTCTCCCTTAATCAAGAGGCGCTCCAATAAAGTGTGTTCTGAGAAGAATCCTCTCATGGTGGTCGTTCTTCCTCGCTGACCGAGGAGCGTGCCGCATACCAGTAAGCCCCAAGCCACATGGCAACTTGTAGATTAATAAAAATGGGTTAATTTAAGATGTAAGAACTAGATAGCAAGAAGCCTGAGCCATTAGGCCAAATAGTTTAAATAATATAAGCTTCTGTGTGTTTATTTGGGTCTGAATAGCTGTGGGCCCGGACTGGACTGGAGATAACTCCAGCTACAGGCTAGTTCTATATTCCGAGTATTGTGAACAGCATGAAGACAAATATGGATTTTCAGGTATCTCTATGGTGTACTGGCTGAGAATCCTTTGTGTATCCAGGCATGGTACAGCTGGATCATACAGTAGTTCTACTTGGTATGTATTTTTAGATAGCATCTAGAATAGCCATTTTCCTTATGGCATCTTTATGTTACTTAATTTTGGTTGATTCTTGGCTTTGTTTCTCTCCTCCGTGTTGATGGTTGCATTGGCTCTTTTGCTCTTTGGGGGTCCACCACCCAGTTCCAAGTAAACCACACATGGAGGTTTATTCTCAATTACAAATGTCCAGCCTTAGCTTGGCTTGTTTCTTGTCAGCTTTCCTTAACTTAAATTATCCTGTCTAGCTTTTGCTTTTGGGCTTTTACCTTTCTCTATTTCTGTATATCTTTCATTATTTCTCACTCTGTGGCTTGCTGTGTAGCTGAATGGCTAGCCTTTTGTGTCCTCCTCTTTCTCTGGCTACTTCCTTTTTCTTCTCTCCTCCCAGATTTCTCTCTATATTAATTCTGTCTGCCTGCCAGTCCCGCCTATCCTTTCTCCTGCCTCACCATTGGCTGTTCTGCTCTGTATTAGACCATCAGGTGTTTTAGACAGGCAAAGTAACACAGCTTCACAGAAGTAAACAAATACAACATAAACAAAATAACATACCTTAAAATAATAGTCCCTAACACCTTCACACTCCTATTCCCACTCCCCAAATGTCCCATGTCACCCCTGGTATTCTCTTTTTCATTTTCATGTCCCATGTGTTCTTTTAACCTCTCCAAGCCCTGCTCTCAAACCTATATTTCTTCTCTCATGCACCCCTTTCTAGTTTCATAGCCTCTACCCACATTCATTCTCACATAAGTACACATATGTAAAAATAAGAAACCATGATTCACATATGAGAACAAACAAATGGTATTTGTCTGTCTAACCCTGGGCTTTCCAATTCCATCCACTTTCCTACAAACTCATTTTTTTTTCATTTTTCTTTATGGATAAATGAACTTCCATTATGTATATGTGCCACATTTTCATTTTCATTTCACTTGCCAATAGGCATCTGGGCTGATTCCATATTCTTGTTATTGTGAACAGCAGCAATGAGCATGGATGTATAAGTGCCCCTGAGATAGGACATAGTGACACCTTAGTAGCTTCACAGTTTGCATTCCTCTATCACTATAAATCTCCTCTTCCTCCATAATTTTTTTTTTTAGTTCTGAAAATTTTACTCTAATGCCCACACAGCCCACATGCATTTTTGTGAATGTTGTGGAAATCAAGGCTTGGTGTGATGGGAAGACAATTTTTTCTAAAAATGTTAATTAAGCCATTGTACTGCAGTCTCTTTAAAAAATTGTGGGACTTGGGCACTGGAGGTAATTGATTTATTTTCACACATCCCCTCCCAAAGCCTATCTTAGCATATTTAAGAAATTCAATCTGAATGTTTCTTTCTTCTTTAAAAAAAATTAAAGTTTTAAGGGAAGCCTGGGTGTGTGGCATTCTTTAGTGAGCTGTCTTCTTTCCTAATCCTCCCTCACCCTTGTGGTAACATAAAATGACTAAAGCTACCTGGCCTGTCAATACCACAGATATTCAGGAAAATAGCATAGATCTTAGTAAAGACAAGTTGTGGGAGTCCTGACTGCTCCTTTAGGAAATGCTGTATAGCTTTAGACTATTTGAGATATTTTTATGTCTTCCTGCCCAAAGTATCATTTAATTAAAACAGAAGGCTGTCTGGTGGACTCAGTGAGTATATCCTTAACATGAAAAATAGTTCTGCTACCAGTATTCTGAAATTCACAGTGCTTCATATCTCAGTTATGGTGTTGTTAATGTGGCTTTTCTCCTAGGCTGTAGAAATCAAAGATTTCTTAACAGTAAAAACATAACCCAAACCCTTCTGTATCTATATGGCTAACAATAGACACCCCAAACATTTCATGACATCACTAGTGTTCTTGGTTAACCTCCAGAACTTGATGGTAAGCCCCTATTGCTGAAGACATCCCACACTTGCATCAAAGCACATGAATAAATCAAGCTGGTCCTGACCTAGAAGATTTATTCCTACTGGCTAGTTTCACACTGTTGGAAAGTGTTGTGCATGCTACTGAGGAGAAAAATCACCACTATTACATAGCTGTAAACACTGTGAGCTTCAGTAATGACTGGCCAGGCAAGACAGATTTTAGGCAATAGTGGCATGGATGTCATGGGAACAGCCAACCACTTTCTCTTTGGATTTAAGTCCCACTCCGCAAGCTGAAACCCACACCTGGAACAATTTTTGTGTTACAAATCTATGGATAAAAAGTTCATAGGCCCTAGGGGAGAACCTATTGCTATTATTTTGCTCAATATATATAATATTAAACTGACTGTTAATGACTTATTATTATACCCATAGATTAATGCATCTCTCAAATCTCATCAGAGAATCTTTTATTTGCAGTAGCTGGTTAATTAAAGCACACTCACCACTTTGTAAGGTGCAGAACATAAGGGACTATAGAATGCTCAGCCCTAAAAGGAATCTATAAACTGAACCACTTCCTCCCAAAGCTCAGTGGAAGAGTGTAAGAGCCAAAGGTGGTAAATGAATACAAGGAAACAGTGGCTTCTGGAACTCATAGAGGTTGGAAGAGCATGCACAAGAACTGTGAAAGTCCAAGCAGGAACAAAATCCAGGAGAGAACAGAAGGACAGGAAGTCCCACCCCTAGCTGAGGGGCTATTGGCTATTGTGGATTATCAGCTTTAGATATGTTACATTCCTTTATGCTGTGGAATATTTACTTAACAATGCAAAGATGTGTTTCATTCTTTTATGTTGTATATGTTTAACGCTGTAGAGCTGTGTTACTTTGCCTGCCTAAAGCACCTGATCCTTCTAATAAAGAGCCGAACAACCAATAGCTAGGCAGGAGAGAGATAGTTGAGGCTGCCAGGCAGAGAGAATAAATAGAAGAAGCAAAGAGGTAGCAGCAAAAAGGAGGAGAGGAGGACACTAGGGGCCAGCCACCCAGCCACCCAACCAGCCAGGGAGAATGAAAGGAAGAAAGAAAGAAAGAAAGAAAGAAAGGAAGGAAGGAAGGAAGGAAGGAAGGAAGGAAGGAAGGAAGGAAGGAAGGAAAATAGAATAAAGAAAGGTAAAAGCCCAGAGGCAAAAGGTAGATGGGATAATTTAAGTGAAGAAAAGCTGACTAGAAATAAGCCGAGCTAATCCTGAGCATTTATAAGTTAGAAAAAGTCTCCATGTTTTTATCCGTAAGCTGGATGGTGGGCCCTCAAAGAGTGGAAAAAAAAAACAAACAAAAAACAAAAAAACAAAAAAACAAAAAACAAAAACCAAGTACATTGGCAGCTGTTAGCTGCTGAGAGGGGAGAGTCAGTTTCCCCTAAGAGCATAGCACCTGGTAAATTGACTATGCTCCAGGAGAAGAGCACATTTTCAAGAATATTTGAGCAGTACGTATTAGTTTTGACATGTTAAAAATAAAAAGAACACAGAGGTGAGTGGATGGGGAAGGCAGATTGGACCTGAGGAGAACTGAGAAGTAACTATGATCAAAACACATTGTATGACATTCTCAAAGTACTAGTAAAATTATATATGTACAGATTAGGCTAAAACTCTGAGGGGAAATAGAAAGGAAACAGCGTAAGTTCAACGAAAAAGTGAACAATGTAATACTTCTAACTCTTTAATTAATTATTTTTCATTCATATATTTTTAAATGGCTAAATGTGCATACCTCAGTCAAACTGTTAGTTGCTCAAAGTTATTTCTCAATATAGCAATTTTAATTATATCTCTAATTAATCATGTATGATCTTTTGTGTAATCCTTTCCTAAAAAGAAGTGACCTTAGCTGTGTGTGGTGGCTCATGCCTAAAATCCCAGCACCTGGGAGGTAGAGGCAGGAGGCTTGTGAGTTCAAAGTTATTTTCTACAACAAAGTGAATTTAACTACTCCGTAAACTAAATGAGACCCTGAATCAAAACAAACAAACAAACAAACGAATCCTACAACCAGAAGAAAAAAAGAGAGATGACCTCTTATAATGACAACCTGTATTTAAAAAACTGTATTGTGAAGTATTAGGGATTTGAATTTGAACAAGCTCCGTTAATATCTATCACTATGCTTATTTTTAAGTGATAAATAATAAAAAATGGAGGGCAGAAGTTAGATTTTAGGTTCATACTCCCTCCTCCAATTATTTGATTATTTCCAAATATTTCATTATCTTCACAGGACAGAATTTACAACATCGTGACATCCCTGAGTAAACCCATTCAACACAGATGAATTCCACAAGTAGCGAGGAAGTGGCAGCCCCATTGATAAACTTCCCCAGTCCACAGAAATTGAGCCATAACACTCCCATTAACTTTGTTTTGAGCAATGATTAATGATACAGGGTAGCGACAAATCCAAGCTAATATAGATAGGGAGCTGTTATTTTCCCCATCCTCCGAAATTTGGCTATCATTGAATAAACATTCCCTTCCGTGGAAGCCTTCCTTCTTCCCCTGCAGTGGTATGCCAACAATGCTGCCAACAGTCTATAGAAGGATATAGAAGCTCTCCTAGTGACCCAACCTTCAAAGCAAGTGTTCCCCTCATGTTACCATCACCTCAATTTCCCCAACATATTCATCCATGTTCACAATGTTTTTAAACTTTTAAAAACTAAAATGCAAGTTGAGAGTTAAAATGTTCATACATGTACACATGCAAAGGAACATGAGAATTGGATCCAGAGGAAAGGTCATCATTCAGATCTCTGGAAAGAGCCTTGGAGAAGTGACTTAGCAAGGCACAGTGTTTGATAAACAGTGTTGTAACTCTGAGACCATATTTTTGTCAAATGTAAAGAACAGGTAGACTTGAACTAACTAATGCTGAGTTTCAGTCATGTGACTCCAAAGTATGGCAGTGCAGTGAGAGATGGACAGTCATCAGAGTTGAGTACTCATGCTGGCATCATTAGGGAACTCTCCCCCTGTAGTGAAACCTCCATGGGAAAACACATTGCAGTCAGAATTTGCTTAGACAGAGCACGAGAGCTGCTGTGAATGAATGCATAAAGCTGGAATTATACTTAACTGAGGAATTGTTTTCTGGTTCGTTTAAGACACAGAGTGTCATCGAGACTCATTTCCAACTCAAGGATGATTCTTGCCCAAATAAAGGTTGTGAAACTATGCTTGATCAGATAGCAGAAAAAAAGATCCAAATACAAGCAAGTCTATGAGGTGTGGACAGGCCAGCAATTAGCTTTCAGAGTCAGACCCTGTCAACTGATTTAAAACCTTATTATAACAGCCCAGTCTCAAGAATTATCCGAGGGTTAGATAGGTGGTTCAGTTAGGAAAGTGACTGTTACATAAGGACCTGGATTCTAGTCCCCAGAAGTGATGTGAAAAAAAGAGTATTTGTTTAACCCCAGTGCTGGGGAGGTGGAGGTAGGTGGATTCCTGGGTTTACTGGCCAGGCAGTTTGGATCAGCAAGCTCCAGGTTCAGTTATAAACTTTGTCTAAAAATGAAAGGTAGAAAGCAATTGAAGAAGACACTTGACCTTACCCTCTGACCTCCACATTCATACACACACACACACACACAGAGAGAGAGAGAGAGAGAGAGAGAGAGAGAGAGAGAGAGAGAGAGAGAGAGAGAGAGAGAGAGAGAGAGAATCAGTTTCTTGATCTCATGGCATCCTTTATTGAACAGACTGTATTGTACAATCACTCAAATGTCACCTCGCAGATCTCTAGAAATTTCACCGGCAAGGTCCAAGGAACTATACTCACAAATATTAGTCTCGGATTGTATCTTGTACTCCGTGGAGTCTGTTTCCACTTGTCACTATCATTATGAGACTTCACAGATATTCCCAAACAGATATTTGTACAAAGAACCTCAACAGACTGACTGAAATTAGACTCGTAAATGGACCGCCGTGCAATGTTGCTTCTGTTGTTTATTTCGTAATTACTTCACATGTCTAAAGAGAAAAAGTGAAATACTTGGCTGTCTTTAGGTGTTGGGTAGAACAAGCCGATGCTTGCCGCTGGGACTCTGGCTTCTTTGTAAGGCAAGATCAGGTGTGAGCAGTGGCAGAAGCTGAAGTGGATTTTCATGCCCATTATCTCCATGTGTGTATTCAGATGGATGGGCATTCTCCTCAGCCGCTGCCAAGAAGCTTTGCTAAGATGCCTTGTGGTGTACAGTTGCTTGGAGATATAAAGACTCAAAATAAATAGTTCTGCCTTGTCTAAAATGTGTATAAACAGCGCTGGATAATTGTGCTTCAGGTCCTCCAAGTTCTCGAGGCTGGCACTGCAAGGCTTGACCAGATACATCTTTGGCAAAACCAGATTCCTTAGTTGTTTTCAAATGTGTCATGTGTTAGAAACGTGCATATGGCTATCCTTTGAAGATGTCCTAAGAATATAAAGAATACCTTCTTCCCAACCACACCCTAGGGCTGCTCAACTAGGATTTGAGAAGCTCAAGGTATTTTGCTGCTATAGAGGGCAATGAGTCATCCAGAGCACTGGGTGCCATCCCCCTGCTGTTTCTAAGGGCTGGGCCTGTGGTGAACATGGGGCAATAATTCCTGTTCCTTCCAGCAATCCCTGTTGGTGTTGATGGTGACTTGGAACTTTTGGCACCGAGTCACCACATAAAAGCATGCCCAGAAGTCCTGTTTGACTCTGACATATCTACTGTATTCACAACCAAAAACAAATAATCAAGTAAACAAGGATTGTGTGAAGTATAGACTTTATAGAGTACACCTGTATTAGTAAAGTCTCTATCAGTACAGAGCGGGAGGTGTGAGCATTCTCATCAAGGTATACGACAAAGAACAGGGCATTTTTAATATTTCCATGAGCTCTTCTTTTGGTACTGTGATTAAGGGACCTCATGGGGGCATAATATGACTACTACAGTAATATAAGATGAGCTAGATGGACCTATGGTCCAACTTTTAAGACACATTTCTGTTTGTATTTGTCTTGTTTAGTAGGAAAGGCAAAGTTGTTCTCAACTTATCTGACTTGAGCAGATCTGTCTTGCCATCAGAGAGATTGTACAATTGGACTTGTCTCTGTCATGTCATATCCTGTGCATTATGTCCCCTTTTGTCCTCCATTCTAAGGGGATCTTTGCTGAATATTGGCAATAAAGATCCCATTAACCTGAAATATTATTTTCTTACTTGAGATGTATTTTTTTTCTCACTGCCAATAGATTAAAAATTTCAAATCTATCAAAAATTCTCTCTTCTCATCTCTGAACCCCATGGCCTCAGGTTTCAAAAATAAACCAAATGAGTGATTTAAGTCTGGGGCTGATTCAGAAATCAAAGAGAGCATCTTCAAGAAAGAAAGCTACAAATATTTGTAAACATATTGCCTGCTTCACGGTGATTTCTGTTTATAAATTTTAACCCTAGGTTACTGGCGGTAGCCCTATCATGCTTTGGAAATTCATTTTTCTCCTTTTCTCACTCAATATTCTGACATTTCCAGGTCTCCTCAGTGACTAAAGTAAAATCGCCTCAGATTTCATTTATTGATGTGTTTCTAATTTTGTGCTTAACTGGGTTCCACCTTTAACAATCTTCATTAACCTTGTGCCTGTGTGTTTTGGTTAATGGCCTTACTTCTCCCTGCCTGTTCAGGACACAGGTGTCAGAAAGAAGAAAGCCTTCCTTATGGAGCAATAAAAGCCTGCAGAGGCCAGGAGAGGAGGCTCCTTCCCTGCAGCTGGAGTTGCAGTGATTGTGAGCTACCTCTCAGGATGCTGGCCCCTAAACTCTGATCCTCTGGAAGAGCAGTATTGCTCTTAACTGGTGAGCCATCTCCCCATCCCTGAGCTTATATTTTTGTATTTTAAAAAAGCAAAGACAGACTGGAGAAGTGGCTCAGTGGTTAAGAGGACATACTGCTTTTGAGGAGGACTCAAGTTTGCCTCCTAGCACCTGCAGTGGGTAGCTCATAACTACCCTAAGTCAAGCTCCAGGCTAACTCAATTCTGCTGGTCTCTGTAGGCACACAGATGATACACACATACACATAATTTAGAAAATAATAATCTTTACAAAGGGAAGACAAAGCCAAATAACCAAGTGGAACAAACACCTTGGTAATAATATACTTGATAGAAACTAGCTAGAGAAATGAATTAGGGAAAGAAAAAAACAGAGAAAGAGGGTTGAGGGAAGAGGTTGGTGGATGGTCACAATTCTGAATAATGTATGGGGGAGCTGTGCTGAGCTGAGGCTCAAATGAGGATGAGCAAGAGAAAGGGAATGTGGTGGTTTGAATAGGTATAGCCCCCGTAGACGCACGTATTTGGATGCTTGGCCCATAGAGAGTGACACTATTAGAAGATGTGGCCTTGTTGGAGCAGATGTGGCCTCGTTAGAGGAAGTGTGTCACTAAAGGGGCAGGCTTTGAGGTCTCATATATGCTCAAGCTATGCCCCATACATACTCTCTCCTTCTGTTCCTGAGGATCAAGATGTACAACTCTTAACTCCTTCTCCAGCACTGTGTCTGCCTGCATACCACCATGTCCCCCCATGATGATCATGGACTAAACCTCTGAAACTGTAAGCCAGCCCCAATTAAATATTTTCCCTTATAAGAGTTGCTGTGGTCATGGTGTCTCCTCACAGCAATGGAAACCCAAACTAAGTCAGGAAATATCCCAGTTTTCTGTGGGAACAGAACACTACAGCTTAAGGAGTGGTTCATATGAGGATCCTGAAGTAGGGATGTGCATGCTATGTCAGGGAGCTGCATAGATTCTCTTTCTTAGCTCTTATGCCATCATGAAACAAAGACAAGCAAGCATATAGCATACAGACACCCTTCAGCCTCCTTACTGGGACTGTCTTTGTGGGCTACAAGCAAGTAAAACAATCATACCATAGGATTTATCTTTACCTGGAAGAGAGATCTGTCTTGGGAATATAAATTTTAGAGCTAATAAAGAAAGTAAATTTACAGTGCAGGACAATTTTGTGGTGTGTTTTTTAATGTGCCTGCCTTTGAAGGCTTCTGACAGGCCCTGAGTTATTTCAGAAGAATTTGCTAAAGTTCATGGTGATTAATAAGAATGATTTAATAGAGCACTTGGCAGCTGTTAGCTGGCTGAGAATATAAGAGATTATTTTTATTATTAAAGAAATGGAGTTTATACAACTGGCTGCAATGTTTTGCTAGCCATAAATTTTTTTAGCATATTTTTAAATTCACAGTATTTATTTATAATTTAAAGATGCCTCCACCTTCATTGTATCTCAAGTGAAAATATTTTATTTAATTATCTTTAATACATTATCTACTTACCATAAGCATAAACCCTTCCAGGACCATAATCAAATGAAGGAATATTAAATACTCTTCTCATATGTTCATAAATTTCTATTGGGGTTAAACTTGAATAATCTTTCTAGTTAACAACGTGACAATGAATGTCATGAATTCCAGATAAATTATACTCCTGACCATGACATTTTATTCCTGAGTCTGAAGAAATAAAAAATAAAAAGGAAAGAGGATTGTTGTATGAATGTTTTGTACAAAGTGACTTATAATAAAACCACTACTTTATTAGTTATTTTTTGTGGCAAGAATAACTGACATAAACAACATAAGAGAGGAAAGACTTATTTTGGCTCACTGTTTCAGAGGCTCTTTTGGTTGAGAGTTGCTTGGCTCCCATGTGCTTGGGAAGAATATCATGGCAGGGAGCATGTCTTAGATAGCTGTTCATATCATACTGGATGAGGAGGAGAGAGAGAGTGGGACATATGATCCAGGATATAGTCTTTAAAGGTCTAACCCTAGGGATCTGCTTTCTGTAGCTAAGCCTCATCTAAAAGTTCATGAGCCTGTCCCTACCATACACACAAATAGCACTACCCAATGAATGACAGCATTCAAAACATGAACCTACGGGGAACATTTCTGATACAAACTGTAACAACAGCAAACAAACGTAATGTGTTACAGTTTACCTACACAACTGGAAAGGGATGCTCTTCACAGAAAATGGCCTGTGCACAGAATTTTAATAGCATAGACATACTTATGTTTTAAATGAAATAAAAAATGGATGTGAAGTTATGCCTCAGCAGTCAAAAAGGCAAATGAATAGCAAAATGTCAGCAGTGTAATGTGTAATGGTATTACACATCCTGACACAGCTGATGGTTGTATTAATATTAGACAAAGGTGCTGATCCCACCCTCTACTACTTGAATTGTCTTAGAAATGGTTCATAATTGTTGACTTAACCACACACTAAAATTCTTTTCTCTGTGCCTTGTCAACACGACATGACATCATGATAATTCAGCAAACAAGAAAGTGGATAATGGGTCAACATGATCAAAGAGCTAAAGATCATGACCATGGAGCGACCACCATACTACAACCGAAATAAGCCCTCGATGTCTGTATCTCCACACCACCTACACTTGGAAGACGCATTTGACATACTTGGACTTGACTGAGAGGTCAGATACTCCTCACCTTCCTGGCTGTTTCAAAGGCCCCGAAGAGGATATGCACTACGAAATGAAGCCTGCACATCTTCCTGATCAGGCTTGCCATTGCAATGTAACTGGCAAAAACTTGAGGGGGGTGTGTTGTAATAAAACAATTGGCTAAATGCATGTATTTGAAGCTGTATAATGAGCAAATAGGCCATGGGTTAAATTAGGCCATCCACTTCCTTGCCTATTCAAAGAAAAACTCCATTTAAGATCACTGGGTTCTAGTTTTCATAAAAAGCTCGGTTGAGAGAGGACTGGAAACAACAGCAGAGTCTCAACTGTAAAAGATCCACTGGCAACCCTTGAGCGGACTTTGCTTCAACCCCCAAACACCTGATCTTATCGTGAGCATTCCGTGGAGTCATGTCTTCAAGATCAGAGTGCCCCATCATCATCTACCAAGGCCTCTGCTTATACCCTGTGCTTCCAGAGAGCAGGAAGCACCCACAGTGAAACAGACGGGACTCTCTCCCCTCATTTCCCAGACACACTAGTATCTTTGCCCTTGTTCCTTCTACTTGTGGGAGCAGTGGAGCTGCGGTCTGTAGTTTCAGCGGCCTCTGCTGAGGAAGCTTCCCTTTACTCTCTGTCTCAAGTTCAGTGTCTGGAGCAACTCCCCAGCATGGCCACACTATTAACAAGAATTTCTTCTTTGCCAACTTGTCCATTTTAACCATTTCCTGGAGTAGGTGACAGATATATGAGAGTCCCTGCCACCAGGAATAGAAGCCACAATCTAAGTTGCCCAGCCAAGACCATGCAATAGACAGTAATTTATGTCTTTCACAACATTCACCACAGGCCTTCTGAAGGCCTACTATTGAGTTCTTATCTGAGCAACTACAGAAATAGGAGTTTTGTTTCCTGTTATTGCAGTCCGCATGGAGTTGGAGAAATGCTCCTGATTTCCTTTCATAAAGTTTTCTTTCTAAAACAATCAAGACTGTAGTAAACACTGACCCCAGAAAAAAAGGGTTCATTTAATGAATTTCCAGGAATGCCTGTGCTCTGAGCATTGTTTTTAACCTAAAAGATATGAAAGTTTAATTATGAATGTCACAGAGGCATTTCATTTGCTTCAATCACTGATGCTGTCACCAGAGATTTCCCATAGCTCGGGGCTGCGGTGCCCAGAAGAAATGCTTGGGCAGAACTTCAATGTCTGTCCCGTTTGCCCCAAGATTTCAGTTTAGGAACGAGATAACTTGGAAATCATTGAAGAACTTGAAGTTTTCCCTTATTGTTTTTATTCCCAGTAGTCATTCTATGTTTTTCCCAGAACTCAGTCTGAGATTCCTCTTTCAGGCTCTTAAAGCTCTGAAAGTGTTATGTTGTCCTGACCTAGCACCCAGCTTCCCTTTGGGTTTCACATTTCCTTCTTTCTTGGTCTTTTGATAGAGATGGAAGGATGCTCAGAGCCTGCTTCATTCAGATCTCTTAAGCAGCTGTGAAGTTGGTTCATGAGCCTATGTTTGGAGATTTATTCATCCCTATAGACTTTCACTATGCTGTCTAGACTCCATGATCAAAATTTTATTTCCTTTTTCTTTCCTGTTTTTCCCCCTCTGTCTATTCTTTAATTCTTTCTGTGCTGGGGATAGAACTCAAGGCCTTGCTATGACTGTGCTGCCTTTTAATCATAGAAAATGTCTTTATCTTTAGAATGTGAGGTCATAGTGGCATAAAATGATGTCAAAACTTTTGTCATTAGACTGTGCGACACAGCTGTGGTTCTCAGACAGTGAACCCACTGAATGGTGTTTGGTATTTTCAACCTTTAAAGCGATGTCGGTGCTATGAGATAGTAGTTGTTCTCTGTGTTTCTGGTCCTTCCTTGGTGAAGCTCTTCTTCTTCAACTGTCATTAATACCTTGCAGTCCAAATGACTCAGGGGACCCCATAATGCCTCTTTCTCAACCACAGCCACCAGTCAGGAATGGGCATGACTCAGTTCCAGTTGCTCATCTTGCTGGCCACAGACACTGACTTAGGGATGTATTCATGTTCAGAACCCTCTCTTGACTCCTGTACAGCTATTGTAGGAGATGGCACCTCATTTTCTAGATGTAAGTTTGTAAGATTGTTAAGTTGTAAGATTGACATAGGCTCGCTGGGCAGTGGTGGCGCATGCCGCCTTTAATCCCAGCACTCGGGAGGCAGAGGCAGGCAGATCTCTGTGAGTTCGAGGCCAGCCTGGGCTATGAAGTGAGTTCCAGGAAAGGCGCAAAGCTACCACAAGAGAAACCCTGTCTAGAAAAACCAAAAAAAAAAAAAAGATTGACATAGGCTCAGAATTGCTTCAGCCTGTCTGTGAACACAAGAATGAAATATGTTTACACTACTAAGGAAAATGCTCAAATAACATACTCCAATCTTGGGTTATTTAGATTTAAGCTAGACTGAGTTACGTTTCAATCATTTGCAACCAAATCTTGAGTAATAGTGGGTATTTGTTGCTTTAGGAATGCCTTTCTGAGAACATTCTAGATCAGCCCATTTCTAATATGCCACATAGAACTCTATCTGGAGAGATCCTGGGGACCAGAGAAGGAGAACAGTTTCTTTCCAGGGACATAGTCTGCATCCTGTCTTTGGGAATCCAGAAGGAAGGCCTAGGCAGACCAGTGTTCTTGAGGACATGTTGAAATGTGGCTGTGTGTAAAACTCACAACAAAGACAAAAACAATTTATTATCTATTTTCTCCAGCTCCTCCATAGTAATTTGTATTTCACTGAGTTCTTCTCTGCTCACAGAGCACCAAATAAATCCTCAACTGAGAAATTCCAGATTGGCTCCTTGAAAACCTTCTCAGAAGTCCAAGGAGCCATCTTGCAAGAAAATGCCCCAAACTAGGCCGAGCGGTGGTGGTGCATGCTTTTAATCCCAGCACTTGGGACGCAGAGCCAGGTGAATCTCTGTGAGTTCCAGGCTAGCCTGGTCTACAGAGTGAGATCCAGGATAGGCACCAAATCTACACAGAGAAACCCTGTCCCCCCCCCCCAAAAAAAAAGCCCCAAACTCACAGGATTGACTCAAACATTCTTTCCCTCCCAACATCACTCTTTTTTTTAAAAAAAGATTTAATAAATGTTTGTGTGTATGCTCATGCACACCTGCAGGCAAGCATATCTGTGCCCGTGAATGCAGATGTCCATTGGGGCCAGAGATATCAGACCCTCCTGGAACTGGAGTTACAGGTCCTTGTAAGCTGCCTGATATGAGTGCTGAGAACCCCACTCAGTTCCTCTGCAAGGGCAGTATGTGCTGTTAACTGCTGAGCCATCTCTCTAGCCCTTAACATCCATCTTTAGATAAGCAGAGTGGAGGACACTGGACCAAAGAGTATTTGTTTGGTAGACAGTTGGGAAACACTGTTGTTGCTCAATTAAAAGCAGCTAGAAGAATTTTCATTGGCTACCTCATCCCTGGGAGGTGGGGTGGGTGGGAACCGTCTTGACAGTAAAATCTATTCCTACATGAGGGCTACTTTTGAGTGCTTTATTCAGATTAGAAATAAAAATAAGCAAAAGATGAGTCACATGGCCTGACAATCAGGATGTTCCATTCCTTGGTGTCAGCTCACAACACGTGGGAATTTCAGTGATTGACAGATGAAATGACTAAGAAGAAATGGAAGCAAAATTGTTTGCTCATGGTTGCATTGGTAAAATGTGTTTCTTGATTTTTTTTTAAGGCTTGTGGCTGTTTTGGCAATGAGAACACCTTCACTAGGGTTGGGAAAGAGTCACAATCTTGACATTTAAAGCAGTAACACAAAAGCATGTAAATAAATCTGAACTTCTAAACAAAAATCCGTAAATCTGTCTCCAAAGAGAACTAACATTCTGCTCATTCCTTCGAGAGAACTTGGCCTTGTATGTAAAGTGATTTAGGACGTCGCCAACAGTGAGATGATGAGAAGAAAAGAAAATGAAATCTCCAGAACCCTTGACAGCATCAAAAAGAGACGCATTTGAAAGACTAGTCGGAGAGCATCTGTTGTTTAGGTTCTGAAAAGGAAGAACAATCCTTGACATACCACTTCATTCACTCCACTGCTGACAGTGTTTAACAGACATGCCTGTCTGCAATCGTCATAAATTGGAAGTCATGGATCTGGTGTGTTTTTCCTTGGCTCTCCCAAGGCCACCTTCCATCTCAATTGCATCCACAGAAAATGGTACCCAGCCTTGGAGATACACATTTCCAGAGTGAACACCCAATTCTAGTACGTGCTTACTTCTGTCTCACAGGCTTGTCACCACCAGACAACGTCTTAGAATCATCTATTTACCACTCTTCTGGACTACTTTTTATGATGCTTAAATACAGCTAGCAGATCTTCTGCTGTAACTCCTGGAAGGGAGTGACCACGGCCTGAGTGAAGTCAGACCTGTGAAGCCTTCATCAAAATTGGCCTTTCATTTCACTTATGAAAACTCTAATGTGACCAAACCCTTTTATAACAAGACAAAACTATCATTCAAATCAAGAATCTGCAGACGTGAGCATGAGAGAATATTATTGATAGGAAGAAGGGCCTCCCTTTAAATACTCAAGGGAGAGTACAGACTGCATTTTATCTTCTACCTAGCTGCAGAACTGCAGGGTTTATACAAGCTTGAAAAGCATTTTTCTTTAACCTTACATAGTGTTTCTGAGCCTTCAATTAACATTAATAATAAAAAATTAATATTAAGGTTTTAGCTGTAAGAATGTCCCTAGGCTAACCAAACCTACCACGATGGCTAGAGAACAACCCTGAAAGTCCTTGAGAGTTTCTCTGAAGATGATATACAGATTTGGGGTTAGTTACTGTATATTTACAGATGTCATCATCATCATCTTCTTTATTGTACATCTTCCTGGTATTACACTGTTGTGGATGCGAACCTGCTTCTGTTACCTGTGGCTGAATGAGAAATGGCAGGAAAGGAAAAATAACTTTATTTAGCTAGGTCTTGCAAAGAAGATTTTTGACACTATGTCCTTTGGTGAAGCCTGTTTTCTGGTTTTTCATTGTCCTCCTTGCTTTAAGAAGATTACAGGTCTCTTTAGGCCACAAATGGTTAGTGGAACTTGATGTTTATATAATTAGATATGCTTATCAATCTCAGAATAGATGAAACTTTGCAAGTAAATGGACCATTCATTCAAGTCTATGAAGGACTGGGTCTCCTGATAACACTAGCAGCCTCTATGGTCCTCTGAGTACACAGAGAACCAATTGGCTGCTTTGTGGAATATTTTCACAGTTATGAAAATTGACAATGTATCACTGTCAGGTCTAATTTTGTTTCCTGTCCTAGGAGGAAAGGTCTTCCCCTTGTTCTTATTAAATTTGAAAAATAAATAATCACAGCAGTATCTCAATAGGCCCCACAAGCTTATTTTATGCTACAAGAATGTGAAATAATTGGGCAATAAGTCATAGGGGCAGTGGAGAGGAGAACAGCTTGTTTAGCTGAATAAATTAACTCTAGCTAGGCTTGCTGAAGATATGGTTGTTGACGGATAGATATCTTGTCCATGACCTTAACCTTGATGGGGAAATAAAAATTATTCCCAAGTTCTAGCAATGAACTGGCTGTAAATGACTTATTATAATTGCTTCAAAGAAAAGGCACAAAAGTTTCAACTTCCCATCATTTGCTTTTGAGCAAGGAAAAAGGAAACATACTTTATAGGTAAGCTGCTGTCAGAATGCTGAAGGAATTTAAGGGCAAACATGTCAGTATTGGCATGGCTATCAATGTCCTTTGAAATGTGTACTTTTTTTCTTTGTGGTTCAAGCAAATGTTTTACTTTACTAATATTGACCACCCAAATGCAAGTAGGAACCAGAAAAACTTCTCACTTCTCTCTCCAACAGTTAAAACTGTTTTCTCTTTAAGATATACAAGACTTAGTCACTAAGGTACCATCAAGGGGCAACCTTGAAAAAATTATCGAGTCTTTAAAGGTGACTCACTATGATGGGAGTTAATTACTGTTATTACTTATAATTATTATTTGAAGTCTATGGTTTAAGGGACTTCCAGACTTTTCTAATGCTGACAGCACCTGTCAGAGAAACATAAAGAGGAAGAATGTGTTTCCAAGGCACCAAGGTCTTCTGCCACTTGCCAGAGGTCAAAAGTCACTGAGGAAGCTGGAAGTGTACCCACGGCTTCACTCCAAAATGTGTGCACTTCTTCTGCAAAATGTAGACTGGGCCACACAAGGGTGGGGACTACAAAGAAAAGCCAGGACAGGAATATCACAGATGCCAGGACAATTACCCAGAAGACAGTTTTCTTCCAAAGATTCTGGCTTGAGGACTATCGACCTGGAATGAGAGCCTATGTTCACAGATGATATTGACTAACTGACCTAAATCAAAGTTGGGCTGCTTTTAGAAAAGGTCATCCCAGAACTCAGGTCCAAGGTCACTGTCCTCAGCTACACAGCAAGTCAGAAGATGGCCTGGGCTGTAGGAGTCCCTGTAAACAAACACACAAGAACATTAATGACAACAACAACAAAAGGGTGAAGGACAGCCCAAGGAGCTACATGGAATGCCATGGCTACAGGGTCCTCTACCTGATTTCAGTCAAAGCCACAGAACATGTGAGAGGCCTGAGCATGCTTTTCTCTTGTCTATCATTAGTGATCATCATTTTCATGATGCGTAACAATCAGCCAAAATGATGACTGATGATTCTAGATCATCAACTCTAGTTATCATAACTTCACCAGTATGGCATCACTCTGCTTTTGGATCTGACATTCTGGACTTCCAATGATGTTTTCTTATTTTAAGGGTATTGTCATTTGAAGCATTTTATAATATGTGAAGCTCTTGTACATTTTATGTTCTCAGTCTTTCATAAAAAAGAATAACATGAGGGTAGCGGAGGGAACAGACCAAACTTAAGACAAGGCTGAAAGAGTGGCACCCCTCATCTCAGTATGGGAAACACGGTTTGAAAGCCACATAGCCTGGGGTGAGTAAAAAGCCACGATACATGAAAAGCAGCAAGAAAACATCAGTGATGGCAGCTGCCACCGAGTGCTTACAAAGTAGAAAGCAGGCAGCCTTACTTTCTAGCAGTGAAGAATGTCCCAATGTCTGTGCAGCTCTCAGATCTTAGTTTTCACAAGAAGCAGAGCTCAGGTTAGACCTCAGCTGCTAACTGGCCCCTCTTTAGCCTACAGCGATTATCTACCAGTAAAAGAACCTAATTCTTTGATACAAAAATGACCATAATTCTCATCTAGCTCTAAAATGTTGGGGGAAATATTGCCCAAATGATAGATTCCTCTTTAAATATATATTTAATATTCATGATCATCATTATGGTTATGATCTTACTTGTGGTGATATATTATGTACCCTAATAAAATTTGCCTGAAGATCAGAGAACAGAAAAAGCCACTAGATTAGACATAGAGGCTAGGCAGTGGTGCCACACACCTTTAAATCCTAGCACTCAGGAGGCAGAGATCCATCTGGATTTCTGTGAGTTCAAAGCCACCCTGGACTACATGAGATTGACTCAGTCTAGGAGAGAAACAGAGCCAGACAGTGGTGGCACACACCTTTAATCCCAGCATTTGGGAATCACACATCTTTAATTCCAGCACTTGAGATCTCATGCCTTTGCTTGGGAAGTCACATGCCAAGAAGGAAGTGATAGCTGGGTCGAGAAAGGTATATAAGGTATGAGGAGACAGGAAGTGAAGCTTTTTCAGGCTGAGGAGTCCTAGAGGTAAGGCGTGGCTTGTTCCTTTGTCTCTCTGATCTTTAAGCATTTACCCCAATATCTGTCCCCAGGTTTTTTTTTTTTTTTAATTATAAGACCATTTAGAAATTCGTACAACACTTATTTTAGAACATAACTCTTTATTTGCTCCCATGGGGTGGTGTTCAAACAACGGCACAGAAGCATTGTGAACATTGCTGAATATCAAAGGAACACACAATGCAGTCAGTTAAGGTGAAGATTGGTAGAGATTTCAAAGTTAGTCACACACACACACACACACACACACACACACACACACACAGACATGCCCCACAGAAAAAACTAAGTCACAGCTATTCGGGATTAAGAAGATAACAGTTCTGCTGCTTATTAACATCTTTTTCAGGAGGCAGGAGATCAAGAACTTTGGTTCTAATTTATCAAAAAAAAAAAACCACAGGAGTTTCTGCAACCATGTCAGATATAAAAAGTGATGACCTTGAGCTTTTGCCAATCACATTTCTACTCTTCCCTGGACATCCCTATGAGGCCTTGACCCAACAGCTCCTGACCATCATGGAGGAATACTGCAGACTTCCTTTTTGATCCATGCCCCTGTCCTTTGTAGTTCCATCGGTTTTTAATGTCAATAGCTCCTGGATTTCACCTTCTTTCCCATCACCACTGCTGCTATAAACAATGGTTTTTAGTCTCCTCTTGTCCAGGTGACTGAACTCTCACATAGGCTACCTTCCTGCTACTTTCTTGGAAATGCATTCTGGACCTAAAACAATTCAGGGAATGTATTAAAAACCTGCTCCAAGTATAGTCAGAAGGTTTCCTGTGTCCCACCCAGTCTGCAGCTGCTCAACCCAAATAAACACACAGAGACTTGTATTAATATAAACTGTATGGCCTAATGGCTCAGGCTTCTCACTAGCTAGCTCTTACATCTTAAATTAACCCATTTCTATAAATCTATACTTTGCCATGTGGCATGTGGCTTACCAATCCAGTACTTTACATCTTGTTTCTCCTGGTGGCAGCTAGCAGCATCTCCTCTGTTCTGTCTTCTCCGTTCTCTTTCTCTAGTTAGAATGCCCTGCCTAGCCTTATTCTGCCTTACCATTGGCCAAGCAGCATTATTTATCAACCAATCAGAGCAACACATATTCACAGCATACAGAATGACATCCCCACCATTTCCCCTTTATTTGTATTCAAAAAGAAAATTTCAACTTCAACATAGTAAAATTACATATAACAAAACAGTAGTTAAGCGAGAATTATAGTTATAATTTGTAAAGTCTATGTGTATTTGGCTTTACTGTATAAATCAGGCCCAAAATTCTACTCATAACAAGTGTTTTTTTCCCTTTGAACTGTCATGAAGGTTTTTTGGAACTACTAAAATAAATGTAAACTATATTATACACTACACCAATGCTATTTCAGGAGTTAAAGAAATGGAAGAGATGGAAGAGATTAAATCCAGACTAAATTCAATAGCCGAATGTGTAAGGTTTTATCAAATTTAAGAAACTGGAAACATAGCTCAGGGAAGCTTTCATTATCTAAGTAAATTCTGCATGTCTGGGTGTCTTGGTTAGTGGTAACTGTCAATGTGGTCCAGCTTAGACTCCTCCAAGAGAAAAGTTTCAATTGAGAGATTTCCTAGATCAGATTGGCCCCTGGGCATGTTTGTGGGGCATTGTCGTGATCATTAATTGATGTAGAAGGGGAAAGCTCATTGTGCACAGTATTGTTCCCAGGTAGGTTATTCTGGATGGAGCAAGACAGCTAGTTTAGCATAAGCCTGTCCACCAACCAGCTAGCAAGCAGCATCCTCCATGGTCCCTGCTATATTTCTCTGGCAATGAACAGACTTGCTTATCAGAGGTTGTCGTGGAATATTTGTTTAGTTAGGCAAAGAAGTGTTACATTTGTTTATGCTGCATTTGTTTAACTATGTAAAGATTTCTTGCATTTGCATTAATTAAATAAAATTAACCCAGGGCTCAGAGAGGCAGGGTTAGCCATTGGTTGACAGGAACATAGCATGGATTTTTTAGTTGTGATGCTGTGGAAGAAGGAAGGCTTCTAGGAATGTCAGCAAAGAGAGCAAGTTAACTAGTTGCTACTCTAACTCAAGCTCACAGGTTTTCACCCCAGCTTTTGAATCTTGAGTTTTATTAGAACAGAACCTTAGAGATTTAGTTAAAGCTAGTTTTATTAGAATGTTAGAGATTTAGTTAAAGCTACCTTTAGAGCCATTGTCTGGGGGAAGAGAATTCCCCCTGGGCTCCAGCCTGAGCAGCTGGGCCAGTAGTAGTTTAAAGTACAGCCAGAGTGAAGAAGGTAAAACAGTATTTTGGCACCCAATGTAGGGCTCAGCCACATGGATGGAGGGGGGTGTTCACACCAGCAGGCTGCAGTTGCTGTCTCTGCACTAGCATTCACAGCAGGGGGCTGCCACTTGCCAGGACTCTGAAAAGCAGGCTCTGATTTGGAAAGTGCTGGAGGGGCTTGACTTTGCTGCCAACATCTAGGACAAATGAAGAAGTCAGCAGATTTGGTGAGATACTTGGGAAATCCTTTAAGAAAGATCTTTCCCATGTTAAGAATGGGAAACATCACAATGCAGGATGCTAGGACTCTATATAGGGCTACTATGGATAGTTCGATGGAAACTGTAAATGAGGGGACAAATGACCTACCTGGGATTGACATAATGTTGATTGTAATTACTATCAGCATGGTAATTAATATTTTCTCCTTTAAAAAGTGGTTTGATAACTGTGCCAAATATGACAATTTGATTGATAAGTTACAAGCTTTAGAGAGACTTAATACTGATAAGATACAAGCCTTATAAAGACCTACTAATGAAAACAAGAAAAATATTCACACAGAGGCAAAGGGATTTAGAATAGAACCTACCACACCATTACATTATGAAACTGAAGAGGAGTAACCTAAGGTTATTAGAACACCAACCTTAATATATCCAGTCACCATACAAGAATGACCACTAGATGATAAGAACCCCCAAAGTTACGCAGAAGTTCATTGGAATCATGCAGAAATGTTAGATTTGAGAAGATTTAAGGAAGCAGTCATTTCATATGTCATGCACTCACCATTTGTAAAACAGATGGGCAACTAAATTCATTAAATTAATGGACAACTAGGAACAGAATTTTCCACAAAACTGAAAGGATTTAGTTATAGCAGTATTGGAAGCTGATCCTTAGCTACAATGGTGAACATGATAGAGAGAGTAAGCTAGGGCCATGGAAAAACAAGGAAGGGCTAGAGGTAATGAGATTTCCTAAGACCAAATGCTCGGTGTGCTGATTTACAAAGATAGGCTATAATTGGTAATCATACCTTGGTTCCATGGCATGTAGCAGGTTTGAATGCTTGGGACAGAGTTAAAGAATCCGGAAAAGAGAACTGAAGCATTTACTAAAGTTATACAAGGTCCAAAAGGAGCCTTCAATGGTTGTTTACTAATATGGATATCAGCTGTAAATAGAATGAGCTCAGATCCAGATATTAGACAAATATGAATTGAATTTTTGTTTTTTGAAAATGCTAATTCAGAATGCGAAAGGGTGATCAGGCCTTTAAAAGAAAGAGCAGCACCCATAGAAGAATGGGTCCAAAATATGCTTGATATTGGACCCCACAATTCTAATGACAATTGGATAAAAACACTGCTTTTTTTATTAAGAAAAATTTTCGATTCATTTTACACACCAATCAAAGATTCTCCTCTTCCATCCTCCTGCCTCCCCAATCTCCCCCTCTCAACCCACCCTCCACTTCTCCCCACAAGAAGGTAAGGCCTCCCATGGGGAGGCACATCGAGTAGAGGCAAGTCCAAGCCCCTCCCCCTGCCTCAAGGCTGTGCAAGGTGTCCCATCATAGGTAGTGGGCTCCAAAAAGCTCGCTCATGCACTAGGGATGAATTGAGGGCACCCCTCCCCCAAAGCAGATCAGGCTACACAACTGTCTCGCCATGCAGAGTCTAGGGCCTAGCCTAGTCTCCTGCAGGCTCCACAGCCATTGATCCAACTTTCATGAGTTCCCACTAGTTTGGTTTGATTGTCTCTGCAGGTTTCTCCATCATGATCCTGATGCACTTGCTAATAGAATCCCTCTTCTGTCTGACTGGACTCCTGGAGCTCTGCCTGATTGTTTGGCTATGGATCTCTGCATCTGCTCACATCAGTCACTGGAGAAAAGCTCTGTGATGACAGCTAGTGTATTCACCAATCTGGTCACTGGGGTAAGCCAGTTCAGTTCAGGCACCCTCTCTACTATTTCTAGTAGTCTAGGCTGGGGTCATCCTTGGGGATTCCTGGGAACTTCCCTAGCACGCAGTTTCTCTCTATCCCCATGTCTCACTCTATCATGATATCTCTTTCATTGGTTTCCCATTCCATCCCTGTTCCAGCTTAATAATCCTGTTCCCTTATGTTCTCATCTCCCATCCCCTATGCTCCATTACCCTCTGCTCATCCCCAGTTTACTCATGGAGATCTCATCTATTTCCCCTTCCCAGGGCAATCTATGGCTCCCTCTTTGGATCTTCCTTGTTAGCTAGCTTCTCTAGAGTTGTGGGTTGTAGTCTGCTTATGTTTTGATTTACATCTAGTATCCACTTATGAGTGAGTACATATCATGTTTGTTTTTCTGAGTCTGGGTTACCTCACTCAGGATGATATTTTCTAGTTCTATACATTTGCCTGCAAATTTCATGATGTCATTATTTTTCTCTGCTAAATAGTAATCCACTCTGTACATGTACCTCATTTTCTTAATCCATTCTTCAGTTGAGAGGCATCTAGATTGTTTCTAGGTTCTGGCTATTATGAATAATGCGGCTATGAACATAGTTGAGCATGTGTCCTTGTGGTATGATTGAGCATTCCTTGGGTATATGCCCAAGAGTGGTATAGCTGGGTCTTGAGGAAGTTTGATTCCTAACTTTCTGAGAAACTGCCATACTGATTTCCAACATGGCTGTATAAGTTTGCACTCCCACCAACAGCAGAGGAGTGTTCCCCTTGCTCCACATCCTCTCCAACATAATCTGTCTTCAGTGTTTTTGATCTTAGCCATTCTGATAGGTGTAAGATGGTATCTCAGAGTTGTTTTTATTTGCATTTCCCTGATGACTAAGGATGTTGAGCAATTCCTTAAGTATCTTTAGGCCATTTGAGATTCTTCTGTTGGGAATTCTCTGGTTAGCTCTGTAGCTCATTTTTCAATTGGACTGTTTGTTATTTTGATATCTAGCTTCTTGAATTCTTTATATATTTTGGATACAGTTGATATTGGACCCCACGCTTCTAATGATACTTGGGTAGGAACACTGCTTTTTAAAAAATCAAGAAAAATAAAAATGTTAGATGTTAATTGTGGTAGACAAGGCCATATGAAATGGTATTGTAGACAAGGTGCTCCTAAAAAAATGTTAATTCTAGAAATAATCCAAACAGAAGACCCTAGCCTTCTGGAGTATGCAGAAGATATGGCAAAGGCCAGCATTGAACTAATGAATGCAAATCAACAGGAAACAGGCAAGGTAAGACTTTGACATCAGAAAACACCCTGAGTGCCTCCCACAGGCTCCAATATCAAATTTGGTGGAATCATTCCCTGACAGCATTGGGGAAAACCCTCCACAAAGCAATTAAAAGATTTAATGCCTGTTGTTAAAAACCATACTGCTCTGAATGCCAGTAGATAAAACAAGATTTTCAGGAAAAACCATAAAGCATGTATTTTGGCAAACTTCTATAAATGATCAAAGGCCAAAGCTAAAAATGCAAATAAATGGCATAGAAATTGAAGGATTAGTAGTCACAGGTATAGATGTAATAATAATTTCACCAAAATTTTGGCATCCAGGTTGGCCTCTTCAGGAGGTAAATGTTAGCTTCTAGGGATTGGAATTTTATCTCAGGTAAAACAAAGTGTAGGATGGGTCAAGTATATAGAGCCAGGAGGACAGATAGGAAAATTTAAACCATTTGTGGCTAACAGCAATGAATTTATTGGGACGTGATTTGTTGCAGCAATGGAAAACACAGATTAACATTCTCCCAATCTCAGAAACAAACTATAAAATAAGGAATACTTCTGATATAAATATTAAAAGGCTTTATCAAGGACAGTTAGAGACCATTCAAATTGTACATAAGCAGGGTATAATAGCTGTTGGTCTTTCAAAGGTACCAACAGCCTTATCTTTAAATTGGTTAACTGACAAACCTCTGAAGGTAGAACAATGGCCTTTGACATCAGAAAAATTACAGGCACTAGAACAGCTGGTACAGGAGCAGCTAAATGCTCAACATATTGAAAAATTGACCAGTTCCTGGAATTCTCCTATATTTGTTATTAAAAAGAAATCTAGAAAATAGGGCATGTTAACAGACTTAGGAGCCATAAATAAGGTGATTTAGCCAATATGCTTTTTACAGCCTGGAATTCCCTTGCCTTCTTCATTATCTAAGTGATAGTCTATTACACTGATTGATCTAACAGACTGCTTTTTTTTTTTTACTATGCCTTTACATTAATAGGATAGAGAAAATTTTTCCTTCACAGCGCCTACTTATAATTCCCAGCCTGTTAAAAAGATACCATTGGAAGATTCTTCCACAAGGGATGATAAACATCCCCACCTTATGTCAATATTTTTTACAACAACCGTTAGAAATAATTCTTAAACAGTTTCCTCAATCTATAATTTACTATTATATAAATAGTATCTTATTGGCTGATTCAAATACAGATACTTTAGAAAAAATGTTTGATGAAGTAAAGAGAATTTTGCCTTATTGGAGATTACAAATTATTCCTGAAAAAAAAAAACAGATTCTATCAGTTATTTATGATATAAGACAGGTTTACAGAAAACTCAACCACAGAAAGTACAATTCAGGAAAGATCAATTATAAACTCTTAATGGTTTTCAAAACTTGCTGAGAGACATTGACCAGCAATGACCTACAATTGGATTAACAACCCAAGAACTAAGTAATTTATTTCAAACCTTACAAGGTAATAGGACTTAAATAGTCAAAGAAAAATTTTGCTGAGGCTGAGGGAGAATTGGTTCTGGTAGAAAAGAAATTACAGGATGCACATGTGGATCGCTTGGATCCAAAGCTTGATTGTATTTTAGTCATTTTGCCTTCTACTCATTCTCTCACAGGAATTCTTATGTAGAGAGAAGACTGTATCTTAGAATGTATATTTTTACCACACAAACAGTGTTAAAAATTAAAGACCTATGCAGAAAAGGTTTCTGAATTGGTTCTGAAAGGAAAATTACAAGTTCATCAGTTAACAGAAATAGACCAAGAAAAAATTATGGTATCTTTTACTAATTCTGAAATTGCCTCATTATGTGCAGAAAATAAAAACTGGTAAAGAGCTTGCAGTAATATTTTTGGGAGAGATTAGTAACAAATATCCCCAAAGCAAGAGACTTCAGTTTATTAAAAAAAAAAAAAAAACTAATTGGATTCTCCCTCATATAATAAAAGATACCCCATTTTCTGAAGTTCCTACATTCTATACTGATGCAAATAAATCAGGAAAGGCAGGTTATAAGTCAGGAAAAATAAGCAAAATGTCTCAAAGCCCTTATGATTCAATTCAGAAATCAAAATTATATGCTATTCTCATGGTATTATATTTTTCAAAACCTCTTTATATAGTTACTGACTCTCAATATACAGGAAGAGTTGTTTTACATATTGAAATTGCTGAACTTATTCCAGCTGGGCGTTGGTAGTGCACGCACACCCTTAATACCAGCACTCAGGAGGGAGAGGCAGGCGGATCTCTGTGAGTTCGAGGCCTGCCTGGACTACCGAGGGAGTTCCAGAAAATGTGCAAAGCTATACAGAGAAACCCTGTTTCAAAAAACCAAAAACAAACAAAAAAACAAAAACAAAAACAGAACTTATTCCAGATAATTCAGAAATAACTTTGTTATTTATTCAATTACAACAAGTAATCAGAAATAGAAATCATCCATTGTATATAAGACATATCAGATGCCATATGGGTCTACCAAGACATCTAGCACAGGCAATGATGAAATTGATCAGCTATTGGTAGGAAATGTGCTAGAATTCTCAAAATTTCATAAGAAACACTATGTTAACAGCAAAGGTTTGAAGAAAGTTTTTTTTTTTTTTAAAAAAAAAAAATCACTTAGCAACAAGCCAAGGAATTTATAAGGAAATGCTCTACTTTTTCATTGTATAATTAAACTCCATTACCTGTAGGAATTGATCTGAAAGGTACTCAAAGAAATGAAATTCGGCAAATGGACGCTTCATTTTGTAGAGTTTACAAAATTAAAGTATGTATACCATACCATAGATATATATTCAGGGTTTCAATGGGCTACTGTTTTAAGTTCTGAAAAGGCTGATTCCATAATTACACATTTATTAGAAGTAATGGCCATTATGGGGATACCTAGACAGATTAAGACTGAATGATCCAGCATATGTCTCTAGTAAAATAAAACAGGTTTTTTTGCATATTACATAAAGCATATTATAGGTCACACAATACTACAGGACAAGAAGTTATAGAAAGATCTAATTGCACTTTAAAAGATATGTTTAATAAACAGGAAGGGGTAATGAAGATCCCCAGAGCTAGATTATACAGTGCTTTATTTGCTTTAAATTTTTTAATTGCTAATGAAAAAGGAACAATATCTACAGAGAGACAGTGGGTGATAGAAAAAAACTGCTGAATTAAATCAACCAATGCATTTTAAAGACATGTTAACCTCAGAATGGAAACCAGGATATGTGTTACATTAGAGAAGAGGTTTTGCTTTTGTTTCTACGGGAGAAGAAAAGCTGTGGATACCAGCAAGATTGAGAAAGATTAGATTCAAACAGGAGAGCCTTCCTGATGAGGAGAGGTGATAGTTCATCAAACAGCTTGGTCATTTAATTTAAACTAACTTATAAGACTAACAATTGCTTTTCATTTGATCAGTTATAAAAATTAATAATAATAATTTTTAAATTAATAATAATTTTAATTAGTAGAAGATAATGCTTTATCTGTTGCCACAAAACATTTTCTCTTAACAAAGATATAATCTTACAGAAAAGGAAATCTCAAAAGTTAGGGTTGGAACAGGGTACTGTTTTTGTCTTTCTGGGAGAATGAAAGCATCTAATTAAGGAATCTGAAGGCCACTGGACAAATATGACATCTGAAGCAAAAGGACAAATTATCCCAAAAAAAATGTCATGAGAAGAGGAGTAAAAATGGCCTCATAGTATAGCACATTTCCTATCTTCACTTCCCTCAGGGATGCACTGTGACCTGCACTTGTAAACCAAATAAACATCATCTCATTACCTTCTAAATTGTTTTTGATCAGAGTGTTTGTCACAGCACCAGAAATCAAACTAGAACAAGGAGTTTGTAGAATTATCCAGTTTGCTGGAGTGGAATTTCAAAATAATGAGTAAGAAAGGTGAAAGAGAAAATAAGAGCTTACATTTCAGCAATTAAGTATTTCTAACTGTAACACACACACACACGCACACGCACACGCACACCACTCCTGTGCACCCATACACGTACCAGTTACTATCTAATGCTATAAATATCTGCATTGTACCAATACTTTTAGGAGAGTCCAGATGCCCAGTGCTACATTTGCCATTTGTGCTTTGGAAAAGAGGCACTGAAGAGGTAGATACAGGAGGATCATGAATTCAAGTACAGCCTGGGACCTATGATAAGATTTTCTTTCAAAAACTCCAAACAAATAAATAGGAAGAGTGGCATCTCTTCATTTTGTTACCATTATCTTTATATATTAGCATTCATGAAATACTAACTAGTAACAGAATTATAGCATCATTAAGATGATATGTTTTAAAGTAAAATTCATGTCACAGTGTTTCTTGTGGTCATTTATTGCATTTAGTCTATGTAATTTGATAGGAATATCACATCTGTTACTTTCTTATTGCTGTAACAAAACAACCCGAGGATGGAAAGATTTATTTTTGCTTGTGATTTGAGTGTACAGTCCATCTTGGAATGGAAAGCACAGCACTGGGAGTATGAGGAGGCCACTGCTCACATTGTATTTATAGTTGGCAAGCAGAGAGATACATTCGTTGCTTCTCTCATTTTCCTCTTTTATTTTAGTCTGGGATCCCAGTTTATGGGATGGTGATACTCACATGCAGACTGGGTCTTCCATTCTCAGTCGAATGTCTCTGATACCCTTACAGGGTTTCCCAAAGCTGTGTCTCCTAGGTGATTCTAAGTCCTAGCAACTTGACAAGAAAGATGAACTATCTTTCATCAAGCAAACATTTATGTTTTGGAAGAGTCTCTATAGAGGTCTTATGTTCTGTATGTTTGATGAATAGATTTCTTTAATTTGAAATATTATTTACAAGTACTTTTATAACAAATAGTTTTTAAAGATAGATATGGAGTTTCCCTCCGGGTCAAAGAATAGTATGCTTGCTATTCCTCATGAAAGATTCTATCTCCCACAAGTCATGGTTCATTTTCTGAAGCAAAGTCTGCTGTTCATGCTGACACTCTTTGAATCACAGTCCTGGAACCAGCCATAAGATGTCAGTACCCTCATGGTGCTAGGATGTGAGGGCCAGAGTTTCCTGTCTCTGACCTAAGAGTTCGTGTCTCTGCCAACATCTGAGAAACTATAGCATACTCATTCCTCAGCTTGCTCTTAGAGTAAAACTTTAAGCTATTCTTCATTATTCTTTTAATTTAATAATATTAATTATTTTGTGTGTGTATGGCCTGTGAGAGAGCGGGTCTGTGCCATGTCCTGACACACATGTGTGAAGTTAGAGAACAATTCTCAGGAGTCTGTTCTTGCTTTCCACAGTGTGCTCCAGGCATCCAGCAAGGACCTCTGGGCTTGTACAACAAGTTCTTTAAGCACAAAGCTTTTGGTCAGCTCCCTTTCCCTAGTGCTTTGGAATATGCAATATGTAAAATAGTTTCATTTGAACAAATGCACATTATAATGAAGTGAGTATAATGTATCTCTTCTGAGGTCTCACTGACAGACACCACTGTTTTCTTTAAAATCATATATCAGAGAAAAGGAATGATCTAACCCCTGACTTTTCATCCCAGAAACTCAGAAATGGAATATCCCTAAAAACAGGGGCCGGTATGACCAGAGAATGTTTTTTCTTGCATATTGGCTTTAATCTGGTGACACGTTTTCCAAAAGCAAGTGACATTGCAGCACAAGGCAGTGCCACAGATTCTCGAGGATGTGGCAACCACAGTGAGTAGAAGGCCAGGTGCCAGTGTTCTCACAGGTTTCAGATCACCGTGTTAACATAATAAATTTGATTTGGTTAGACATCAGCTGATAAGAGAGAAATAGAATGTGGAGGTTGAAGCGCTTACTGAGACAGGTGAGGATCTTTCCTCACTTGGAGATCTCTCGATAGCGGGGCACTTCTACATAGCTGTTGATAATCCACACTGGCAAGTCTTAACGGAGTCTCCCCTTTACAACCTGCCTGGCTCACTCTACAATTCTCCACTCAACCTTTACCTCACTTGGTCAGTAAAAGAGAGCAGACATAAGCAGTAGAGGATATGTGATCACTTGGAAATTTTTCCTGTAAGTAAATGGGGCACATCATGGAAGAGCAATATCCCACTTAACTGATGTTACCTAACCCCTATTAGAATATTTTCCTTTGATGCCATTCTCTTACACCCAGGGGCTTAAAACCCTCTTAAGTCATGTGAGTAACTGAAACCTTCTAATGAGGACAAAGAGAAAAGAAATGGAAAATGACGCTCTCATTATCCACCTAGCTTGTTCAGGACTAACCCAGATTCTGAACCTCTCCTCTCTCCACCCAACCTACTCCTTGGGTGACTAGCCATGTCCTGAAAAGATCTGCCTCACCAGGATTTTCTTCAAACACATTGGAGAGATTTCAACAGTCAGCTCAGGGGCATCATCTCCAACATGTGGGTACAAAGAAGCCAACACTGAGTAATGAGGTAAAATTTACCGGCTCACTGCACTGAGTTACGCAACCAAGACCTCGCCCTGCCACCCCAAGTCTCTCCCAGGTATTTCTGGAATCCTCTTGGTGGGTCTCACCTGTATGGTCTGCACTCCTCCTTGCTTGTCCCACACAATATCCACTTCTGACTGTCCCTGTGGGGGTCTTGATCCCAACCACTGAGCCCAGCTGCCCCCACTTCAGACCTGCAGATGCCAACTGTACTGTGTGAGAATGCCATACTTGTAAGTGTAAAGAACGTTCCCTTCTCCATACCTGTTACGGCTGTTCACTGTCACCAAGGTTTCAGAGAAACTGTGCATCTGCGTCCCTGTCTCTCGATGTCCTCTTATTCTTCCTTTTTGTCTTCAGTTCTCTTGGCAGAGCTGAGCTGTCCCTAGTCCATGAGCCAGGCTGGGAGCCAGGCACATAGAACCTCCTGTAACTCCAAATCTTCTAGAGCAACTTCTTTCTCAAAGGTCCTCCATCACCCTTTGGATTGACAAGCATATAGACCTGGAGGTTACTTCTTCACCATCCTTCATCATCCTCATGCCAATCACTTAACATCAGTCTTCTTGAAACACAAGAGTGCACCTTATTTTCTGTCTTTTGCCATAATCCAAGCCGAGGAATCACACAGCATATGAGAACAAGGAGATAAACAGCTGTTGACTCACGATGTATATGAATACATGTCTTCCCTGCTGTAGACAATCAGGAAGTGAAGGTTAACTAGGATCTAATGTGCCCATGGGAACAAGGGATGAACAAACAGGAGCCTCTGTGGATCATTTCATGATTTCTAGAGAACAGAATGAACTTGCATTCATCATTATTTTACCAAGAACCGCTTAGCCAGTGGGATGGGGACCATGTGGCTTCCTGGTTTAGATAATCACAACCAGTATTTGTCCCTGAACCCAAGTCATCTTGCTCATGCATCCTAGTCCCAGGTAAGCCATCCTGGTGGTGAGCTGCCTTCCTTGTCATGCTTGGTCAAGTACTCACCCGCTGCCTCATCTTCATCAAAAACTCATTTCCAATGGCTCCTCCACAGTGTGCATGGGCCAAAGGGGAACTTCCAAAGGAGATTACCTTGCCTTTAGCTGTTTAAGGACATCTGAACTCAGCTAGCAGTGAGTGAGTCAGGGGTTGCTACGGCAACTGCAAAATACTCTTTTCAGCTTGTCTGCTCCCTGTCAGGCTGGAGAGAGGCAGTAAAACACATGCAGCTTAAGAGAACAAACCTATCCCATTTACTTAAGTTCAAGTTTTCTCATCATCCAAGGAAACAGAAATCTTGGGAGGAAAGTTAAGGAGCTCTGTTAGGAATCACTTTGGAAATGGAAGTGAAAAAGGACAGATGTTCCCAGATCCTGAATATTCTGATAAGTTTTTCTTGTCAACTTGATACAAACTAGAGTTGCCTGGGAAGAGGGAACTATAATTGGAAATTTTTCTCCATCACCTTGGCTTGTAGCATGTCTGTGGGTCATTTTTCTATTATCACTAACTGATGTAGGAGGTCTCAGCCTACTATGGGTGATGCCATCTCTGGACAGGCGGTCCTGGGTTATGTAAGAATGCTGGTTGAGCATGAGCCAGACAGCAGCATTCCTCTGTGGATCCTACCACAACTCCTGCTTGAGTTCCTGCCCTACTTCCTTCAGTGATGGGATAAGAGTATAAAAGAAACCCTTGGCCTCCCCCAGCTGTTTTTATCAGTGTTTTACCACTGCAACAGAAAGCAAAGTAGAATGCTGAGGTTTGCAGAACATGTGTTTATGAGTTCATAAGAATAAAAAAGTGGATTGCATGGTTTGGGGTAGGACATTTCATACCATTTAGGAGAGCACTTTGTCTTATGTACATGCAATAGAGAAGACCAGAATAAGGCATGAAACTACATCTTGAGGTCCCCTCTGAATATGTAACCAGGAAGCTTGCTTTCCTGCTAGTCATGCAAAAAAGGTCACAAAATACAGGTGATGTTAAAAAGGATTAGTGGGCCTTAACCATTCCACTCCGCTGGTTTGATCTCTCCCTGTGCATTAAAAGATAGGCCATGCCTATGAATCTTTGCTGTTTTTAAAAATCTTCAAGAACATGCTAGAGTAGAAATGCTGAGCATTAAGCTGTAGGAACAGCTGTCTTGTGTCATTTAAAAAGCTAGGACAAATGCTTTTCTGTAAAGTTTCACAGCAAGCACACATGTTATTTACCCATCCCATTAGCTGACACACGGACTAGAAGACAGCACCCACTCACTGAAGGACCAGAGCTGCTACTCCTTGGTCATGACATCTCGTCACTTCATTGTCATGAGGTCTTTCCCACAAGCCACCTCTGTGTGGACAGTTTTAAGAAGATGATAATTTCCAAAGCCAAGGCCCCTGTAATGTTACTTTTCTCTTTGTTGTGACAAAGACACCCAGGCAAAGCAACTTAAAGAAGGCTTTATTTTGGTTCAATTTGAGGGTACAGCTCATCAAGACAGGAAAATCATGGTGGCAGACACATGGGGCTCAATTTGAGTGTACAGTTCATCAAGGCAAGGAAATCATGGTGACAGACATGTGGGGCTCAATTTTTGCCATTTTGTTGTCTATCGTCATTTAAGGCATAGTAACTGGCTTTAATTGATTTAACAGTGTATTTCTACATCTGGTTTGGTGTTGTTGCTATTACATTGGTTTATTTTTCCTTTACTGAATGATAATGGGTTTGAGCCCTCCCCCAACAACCTCCACCTCCTGGAAGTACTGTTCACTAGGAAACTCCTAAGTCAGAAGAGACATCCATCTGCACAGGGGCACAAATCACAGCAGAGAGCAGACACGGACAAACTATCCCTCAGAGGCTCATGAAGTACAGTGTGTCATGATTGCCTAGCTGTTTGCATCACTTGATCCCAGTCCCCTGAGCATTCTCCCTGTGCCAGCCTACCTCACTCCTTGGCACCATGACCACTACTACCACCTTCAAGGGTGTGGACCCAACTGCAGGAACAGCAGCTCCCAGGCTTTGCAGGCCCCCAGGTAGCGGGTCCAATTTTTCATTAGGCTTTGATGAACCAACAGAACAGCCTGTGCGGAAGAACAAAATGGCCCCTAACGTCTCCGGGACACCTCAAGAAAATCCCCCATCGTGGGGCCAAGTCAGCAGCTGCCAAGTCTAGTGGAGACAGGGAAGATTCGGAGTTGCCTGGAACACTGAGAAGTAACTCTTGTGAAGCAAGCTCTGAGACTTCTTAGACCCAAGGGAGAAAGTGAGATGCATGAAAATGTGGACACAAACTTCCAAGTCAACCTTGGGGAGATGGGAGAGAAGCCTGTGCCCACTCCTCTTCTGCTCTTGTGTCTAGCCCTGTGGTCCTGACCCCAGCACCATCCAGGAAAAACCTTCCTGGCAGCAAATCCAGCCTTGTCTTGAGTTAACTTCTTCTGTTGGAACTCTGTCCTTCTGTTTGTTTTGTTCATGCTTGTGAACTGCACAATGTGAGCCTGATTGTACATCGTTTGGATTCGTTTCATTAAAAGGGAAGCACGGAAGGAAGGAAGGGAAGGAGGGAGGGAGGGAGGGAGGGAGGGAGGAGAGAGGGAGGGAGGGAGGGAGGGAGGGAAAGGAAAGAGAAGAAAAACTATGACAAAGAAGAGCAACATGACCCATTCAACTGCTGAGTCCAAAGATACTGAGATGGGTAAAGTGCTGTATGAAGAATTGAAGCCTTACTTATAAGATTACAGCTGGCAAGATGGCTCAATGCATAAAGGTACTTGATGCCAAGCCTAATAATAATATAATACATTAATAATAAAAATTCAATGACTGTTTTCTATAGCTAGGAGGGGAAAGTAAGGAGGTCACTTCAATATGTAGAGATGGATAAGGGCTTTCTCAATAAGACAATTCATAATGGGATCTCATAGACATATTTTTGTTTCTGTACAACAAAGGAAATCATCATTCCAATGAAAAGGCAGCACACAGAAGGGAGAAAATCTTTGCCAGCTTTTCTAACAGAATATTAGTGTATAAAACAAAACAAAACAAAACCCCCTAAATGTCTTCAGAGTCCTCACAGCTGGTTGTAAACTTGTACAAGAGAGTTGGTACAGAGTTCCTAAAAAAAAAAAACAACAACTAAAAATAGATCTGCCTTGTGACTCAGACACACCACTCCTTTTCCCAAAGGCTTCCAAGTCAACATACCACATAGACACCTTCACACCCATCTAAAGGTACACAATTTTCATTTACCAATGTAACAATTAATTAAGAATATATACTTACTTATTGACAGTGTGCAAACAAGAGAAACGTAGATAAAATGTGATAAAAGTGTACATAGGTATTAAAGTTTTCCAAGGTGAAACTATAACTCATTCACATCATGGAAAGCCAAATTCACTAACAACCAAACAGGAATTAAAGTATAATTTTCCTATTATCATTAGCATTTTTGAGGTAAGTCTGGGAAAGTAATGACAAAAATGCACTGAAGAATGAAACATGTAACTTTTGTTGTTAATCATACAGGTTAATAGGATATAGAGCTATGTCTATAATCCATCACAGTTGGAGGCTTTTGCTTTTAGAATAAGTGGAATTCCAAGTGACTGGTTTAGTTCACAAAGGTATTACTTAAAAAAAAATCAGTACAATGCACCAATGTATACCCAAAGCTTTGGGAAATCCTTTGGATGATAAACTCATTGAATGTTTATTTTCTTTTTGTAAAAATGTGCATACAACAAGGAGATCTCAAATATAATATACTCCTGGTGATAATGTGAAAGAAAAAAATCCATGCAAATCACGTAATGGTTTGAGCTGACTATGCTGTGATTTTGAGGATTCC
Source organism: Peromyscus maniculatus bairdii (assembly GCF_049852395.1). NCBI lineage: Eukaryota > Metazoa > Chordata > Mammalia > Rodentia > Cricetidae > Peromyscus > Peromyscus maniculatus. Next base: position 123,445,796 of record NC_134856.1, on the reverse strand, counting down.
TACCATATGCTTCAACTGGAAGCCAAAGAAGCAAATTCTGGAGACTGAACACCTCCATCTATACTCAAATACATGATATGCTTGTGCTCATGGCCTCCCCTAAATCAAGAAATTGAAGCTACCTGCAAACCACTTGGCACATTCAAATCAATATTTATCCCAAGACTTTTACAGAAAATTTTATTTTAAAAAATGGACCACAAAACTCTCTTGGTTTTCTGTGTCTTCACTTCATCTATGACCTGATTTTTTTTAGTATGGCTGTGAGTCACCATCTTGAATATCTTTATTTTTCTGATGAAATTTGACTTGGTCAATACCATTTAGCACAAGTTTATTTCAGCAGGGGACAGTTTCGTGAGCCTGAGTTTAGGATGCCAAGAGATGTCCTGGATACAGCTGACTATATGGAGCTGCAGCTTAGAAGGTATGTGGAATTGATGCATATAGTTAAAGTTGTCAGTTTATGAATGACTTTTGAACCCATAACTTTAGGGAAGACAAGGTAGAGAGGGTGTTCTAGTCTCATTTCTGTTCCTGTGACAAATATTATTTGGCTCACAATTCTGAGTTTCAACCCATTATTCCAGGGAATTCAAGGCAGGAACTTGAAACATCACATCCATGATCTATAATAGAGAGAATATACATGTGGATCTTTGCTTGCTCTCTACTAACTCCTGCTCTTATATTGTTCTGGATCTCCTATCTAGAGAATGGTACCACCCACAATGGACTCAGTCTTCCTATGTCAATTAAACGATCAAGACAACCTCCCACAGACATGTTCACAGGCCAGTCTACAGATAACTCCTCACTAAGACATCCTCCCAATGATTCTAGGCTGTATCAAGTTAACAGTTAAAACTATCCAGCTCAGAGGGGGAATGAAAGATGGCTGAGTTCCTTGATATACCAATATTCACCATCTCAGACTTGGGGGAAACTAGAGAAGTGGTGATTCATTGGGGAGTAGAAAAACCAAGCAAAGCAAGTCTCTTACAAACAAACATAATTAATCATGGAGAAGTGAGTCAGCAACGGTGTCACTGATGGTTTTCATGGGTCCTGTGCCACAGGATCATGATGGAGAAAGGGTCATTGGATTGAGCAAGTTGACATCAAGTTCTAATTTCAACATAGTCATGGGGTTGAAAGTCTGGGTAGGGTTGCTTTAAGAGAGAAAGGAGAAGAATAAAATAAAATCATGAGAGCAAGTAACTTCTTTGAGATTTCCCTCCAATGGGAACAAAGCCATGTCATAGGGGCAATGGAGAAATGGCTGTTTTGGTATGTTTGGATTTCTATAGTGAAACTATCACAGAATAGGTGGCTTATAAGCAACAAAACAGTTCCTTCTCATAGTTCTGGACACGTCTAGGTCAAAGATCAAGGCACTGGCTTGTGTGGAAGGACCATCTTCTCACTGTAACTTCACATGGAGGAAGGAGTGAGAGGTCCCTGGGTTTTCTTCAGTTGGACCCAGTTCATTTATGAGGGCTCCACCACCTTCCAAAGGCTCCATCTTATAATATCATCATGCTGGGAGCTAAAATTTTAATACACAAAATTTAGGAGGGATATAAACATTTGGTCCATTTCAAGAGCTAACGAATTTTCAGATTGGGTATTTTTGTTTTCAAGTTAGGGTTTCAGTGATTCAATAGAGAATGTAAAGAGATTTTGTCCACCTAAGAGGGCTAGTCATGGGTGAAGATCTGAGGTGCCCAAAGTTTGTTTGGCACTTTATAACCTCTTTTGGTTCACTTCCATAATAATCCTGGAAGGCAGGAACTGTCTCTACAGATGAGGAAAATATGATGTATTAAGGCTTTATAACTTGTTGGGACACACACTATCTTTATGTCCATCAACACTGCCACCAACGCCCTCTCCCAAATGAATACACACGGCCCAGTGCTACATCGTTTGGAGGGTTCATTTAAATGTGCTGCACCTACCTCTGGAATTCTCTTTTCATCTGGCATTGAACTTTTATAGCCAATTATCCTTGCATTCTCAGCCAGGTAAATGGTTTCTGCCAAAGGTGTGGAATGCCTTGTGCCTGGAGGGGAATTCATATTTCGAAGTCATTCCTAGAGAGATAAGAGAAAGTTGCTGTCAGGGCCCTGGGTTCAAATACCAAGTACATGTCTTCATAGGAGCCTGTGTAGGGCTGGCTTCAAACAGTGTTTTCAACTGCACATCAAAATGAAGGGGATTGCAGAGCTAAATCGAAGCAGCAGCATTCCACAGATTCTTTCTTAAAATTTATTTATTTATTTACTTTGTGTGATGAGATGTGACCACGAGTGCCAGGGTCATAGATGTAGAGGTGAAGGGACAACTTGAAGGATTAGATTCTCCTCTTTTAGCATGTAGGTCCTAGGGATCAAACTCAGGTCAATGGGCTGAGGAACAAATGCCTTAACCTGTCGAGCTCTCTCACTGGTGCCTCGAATACTTGCTGTTTCCGCACATTCAAAGGGATTAAATTAAAACAATATCTCTCTTTTTTAAATATTTTTATTTTATAATTAACTTAATTTCACATATCAGCCACAGATTCCCCCATCCTTCCTCCTCCCACCCCCAGCCCTCCCCCTTCCAACCCCCCCCCCCCAATTCTCACCTTCTCCAAGGCAAGGTCTCCCCTGGGGAGTCAGTCCAGCCCTGGTAGACTTGGCCGAGGCAGATCTAGTCCTCTCCTCCCTACACCAAGGCTGAACAAAGTGTCCCAGCATAGGCCCCAGGCTCCAAAAAGCCAGCCCATGCACCAAGGACAGGTCGGGCTCCACTGCTTGGGGGCCCAGGGGCAAATAGCCAAACTAGTGGAAACACATGAACTGTGAACCAATGACTGAGGAACCCCCATGGAACTGGACCAGGCCCTCTGGATAAGTGAGACAATATCTCTTATGGTAGAGTGGCATAATACTCTGATAAATTTTTTGGCATCAAGAAATTCTTCAAATAGTTATTTCAAATTCTTCCTACAACAGGGTTTCCTAAATAACCAAGCATCCACCATCCAGTGGTTTCACTTTTCAGGCACAGGACTTACATAATTCACATCCTCTTTGAACCTCAGAGTCTCACCTATCCTAGAAGAAACCAGTATTTTTGACTGCTTTGTAAACATCAGATGGCATGAAGTGTAGAAAGATTCTGGAAGCTTCTTCATAATTGGCATGCATAATCTCCATCCTTGTAGGTTCCAAAAAGATCTAGACATTCTCTTTGTGCAAAGTGGGTTTTCTTTAAAATTTTAATTGGTATGCATTTTCCATAAGTGGTATTGGGTTACATAAAAATTCTCAAACGAGAATATAATGTACATCAATACCTTCTCCCACTGAGCAACCACCCCTATTTTTGATTAGTCTCCCCCAACCCAGATAGTTTTGCTTCTACTTCCAAGTCATGTGTGCACATATTTATATGTATCTATATAAAATATGAGACATACAAATGAGAGAAAATAGTAGTATTTGTCTCTGTCACTGACCTAACTTACTTAGTTTGTTTATCTCCAGTTGTATCTATTTCTATGCAAATAATGTAAGGTCACCCTTCTTTATGGCTGAAAAGGTTCCATTGCATTTGCATCATATTATCTCATCTGTTCCTCTGCTGATAGACACTTATATTAAGTCCTTACTTTAGATCCTGTGAGTGGTATGCAATAAATATTAACTGGCAAATATCTCTGTGATTCTTGGACTTTCAGTCCTTTAATTGAACACCTAGAGGTGGTATGCCTAGGTATATTGTAATCTATGTTTTAATTTTGAAGAATTCCCAAACTCATTTCCATAGTGGATGAACAGTTGCCTTTCCTGCCAGAACTGTATAAGAGTTCCCTTTTGTCCAAATCCTTGCAAGTATTTATTATTAGTTTCCTTAGTAACTGGAATTATGATTAGGGTGAGATAGAATCCCAGAGTAATTATAATTTGCATTTCTCTGACTGCTGATGATATTGAACATTTTTTCATGTTTATTTTCCATTTGTATTTCATCTTTTAAGAATTGTCTGCTCAGTTGCATTTATGTGTTTACACACACACACACACACACACACACACACATTAATTGATGAAAAAAGAGGCCATAAATTTGAAAGAGAGCAAGGAAAGAGGTATGTGAGAGGGCTTAGAGGGAGGAAAGGGATGTGGGAAATGGTGTAAGTATATTATAATCTCAGAGAGTAAAAGAACCTCTTTTTAATGAACTGTCTGCTCGTTTCATTAGCCTACTTATCGATTAGGTTATCTGATTTCTTGCTATTTTGTTTTTAAGTTATATGTATATTTTAAATAATAATGCTCAATTGGCTGCACAGCTAGTGAAGCTTTTCTCCTGCTCTGTGGGCTGTTTCTTCACTTGTTTAACTGTACAGAAGCTTAGTGATTTCATGATATCCCATTTGTCAGGTGTTGGCATGGTGTCCTGAGCAGCTGGATTTCTATTCAACACATCCTTCCATGTCCTTCCATCCTGAAGAGTTTTTCCTACTTTTTTTTCTAATAATTTTGGAGTACCTTGGTCACTATCAGGTGGCTGTAGCTGCATGGCTTTGTATCTGGCTCTTCTATCCTAATCATCTGTCTTTCTGTTTTGTATCAATGCCATGCTGGTTTTGCTACCATGACTCTGTAGTATACCTTGAAATCAGGCACAGCGATATCTCCAGTCTTATTCATTTTACTCGGGATTGCTTTAGCTTTTCTGCTTCTATATGAATTTTAAATTTGAAAAACAGTTCTATTTTTGAGATGCTTGTTCTGTCTTTGCGAAGGATGTCACTGGAATGTTGATGGGCATTGTGCTGAGTCTGTAGATTCCTTTTGGCAGTATAGCCATTTTCGCAATGTTAGTCATGCATTCTGCAAGCAAGGGAGTTGTAAGGTTGCATTTTGCAGATAGGAAATAAAATTGGCTCTGAGCATTCAGGGCAAGTGCTGTGTGGTTTGTCAGTGAATATTTTCAGTGAGTTAAATTTTGCTACCTCCAGGAAATTCTCTTATTTATTTACTTATTTTACTGATAAATATATGTTTGTTAGATAAAGATAATACTATACATATTTCAGATTCAAATGTTCTTGTGGTTGTCTCTATGACATTGCTATTTTATAGCATTTGTTCTGACATTCAAGGGACCTGGGCTTGTGTTACCTTTAACTTCCATGATAAACATTACATATGAATTAATTTTTTAGATTCCTTCATCATAAGTTTTACTACCAATATTTAAGACCAGAGTATGTTGTTGGGTTTTTTTTTCCTCTTTATTTTTTTGCTCTTTGAGGGGCCTGCCACCCAGCTCCCAAATAAATCACATGGAGGCTTATTCTTATTTAGTAAAGCCCAGCCTTAGCTTGGCTTGTTTCTTGCCAGCTTTTCTTAATTTATCTCTTATCTTCCTTTTGTCTCTGGGCTTTTACCTTTCTCTATTTCTGTATATCTTTCTTTTCCTTTTTATTTCATAGATGGCTGTGTGGCTATGTGCCTGGCCCCTTCTTTTTTCACTCATTGATTTCTCTCCTCTCTCCTTTTCTCCTTCTATTTATTCTCTCTGCCTGCCAACCCCTCCTATCTTTTATCCTGCCTTGCTATTAGCTATTCAGCTCTTTATTAGACCAATCAGGTGTTTTAGACAGGCAAAGTAGTAGCACAGCTTCACAGAGTTAAACAAATGCAACATAAAAGAATGCAACACATGTTTGCATCATTAAACAAATGTTCCACAGCATAAAAAAATGTAACATATCTTAAAATAATATTCTACAACAAGTGTGCTTTGGTTTATAGAATGTTCTGCATCTGTAAAGTTCAACAAATTTATCTGAGGTGAATAATAAAAAACAGACTCTGCCTTTTCCAAGAAGTTGAATGTTCATTTTGCCATAGTCTGATGTAAATAATGAGTTGTTTGTCTGACATACATGAGACCTGGTTACCATCACCACACTTCACAAAAGGAAAGAAGGAAGAAGCAGCAACCCTTCACATTCCAGTTCCAGTAAGTCTGCACACCCTAAGTATAGTATAGGTTGTAGAATTCAAGTGGTGGGAGGTTGAATAAAATGGAAAATAGAAAAAGCAAAGCAAATGAAAAGTACCACAAAGAACATAGCATGTCCACACTTCAGCAAAATGGAAAAGCACGTCAAGATTATAAACTATATAGGCCATTTTATCCCATTAAGAAGCAGCCAACCCCTTCTACTAAGATAAATTTACCTCTTATTAGCATAGATTTCCAAAAAAACAATAACGAGGTTGTTTCTTGCTTATTTCTTCATTCTGTGATATCAAATGATTTCCTTATATTGGATGTAATCTAACAAAATTAATCAATATGTGATGATATTTAGTTAAGGTAGCATATTGCCTAAGGTTGTTTTGGAAGAACCAGTGTTTACATCAGAACATGTTTAAGATATGTTAATTTTAAATAGACACAAAATGGGTAGCACAAACTTATTTGAATTTGGAGATGGTTGGGGGAGGAGCTCAATTGGTAGACTGGTTGATTAGCATGCACAAAGGCCTGGGTTTGATTCCTAGTACCTCATACACTGGATGGGCATGGAGTTACAGTCCTATAATTCCGGTACTGAGGAGGTAGAGGGAGGAGTATCAAAAGTTCAAGGTCATTTTTCACTATATAGTGAGTTTGAGGCTAGCTTGAGATAGAGACCCTGTCTCCAAAACAAACAAAACTATAAAAAAAACCTCCAAAATTATATGAATTTTGCGTGCATATAATGATGTGTATACATTCTTATATCATCATGTGTAGGACAAAAGTGTGTAAATATAGACAGAGCACATGGCTGGGGAAAAGCACGGAGACAGGTTTAGTAAATACTCTGTTTCTGTGTTTAGAGCCTTCTCACATGTAGCTCTATTTGAAAGTTTCTTAATGCCATTTCAACTCATTATATGCACATGTATGTATACCTGTTGACAGGGAAAGCATTTAGTATTAAACCTTGAGCACTAAAATAAACTAAGTATTACCAAAATAAAATCCTAAAATGTTTCAGATACTAAATAACAAAAAATCCAGACTCCCACTAGTCATTATTCAAGACTACCTGCCCCCATGCTCTCAAGAAACCAACAGCTCCTCATACCACAGGCACTGAAACTACTGTCCAGCGGCCCAGACCAGGCCTGGAGCCATTGTATTGTGATCTCATGAACTAAACATGAGCTTCACATTGTTTTATTTGTCTTTTGTTCTCTCTCTCTCTCTCTCTCTCTCTCTCTCTCTCTCTCTCTCTCTCTCTCTCTCTCTCTCTCTGTGTGTGTGTGTGTGTGTGTGTGTGTGTGTGTGTGTGTGTGTGTGTGTGTGTTTCAGTACTGGGATGGAACCAGGGTCTCTGTGTATGCCTTGCAGGTCCCTTCTTACTGAGCTATAGCTCCAGCCCTCCTGACTCTTGTTATTTTGAGATGAGAAACTTTTTTTTTTTTTTTAGATGAAACTTTCAGTAAGTTTCCAAGTCTGATCTTGATCTCACTCTTAGCTCAGGCAGAGCTTGAAAGTGTGATTCTCCAAACTCAGCCACCTAAGGAAGATTTTTCTCTCTTTTCAGTTTTATGATTTTGGTATTTGCCCATACACTTCGTTTCGGTTGATTCTACTTTGCCCACCCGTCTCCTCACCTTCCTGTCTCTCTTTCCCTCTGATGTATGCTTTTGTCTCTAGTGTCCCCCTTTCACTGAAATAGCTCATGTGTTCTGTGCCTTCGTCACAGCCTCTCTGAACTGTTTATTCCATATCATGGGCCCCATTCTACTTTTCTGGATTTTATCCAATATTCACTGTGTCTTTTGAACTATTTTATGCTTCAGGCTTCTTTAGGAACCTCACATAGGCAGTTCAAAGTTAAGCTACAGTCAACCCTGAATTTTGCAGTTGCTCATAACGTGGAGATCAATACAACCACTCACACAGAACATACTACAGACAAGAACAGATAAGATTGCAAGCCATGGTTGTAAAAAGAGTGTTTCCATATTGGTACAGAGTGTGAGGGGTGCATATTTAAATTCCCAAATCAAAATAGACTTACCCTCAAACAAGTAGATATCATTCTTTTCAGTGAACAACAATTGGTTCCAAGCTACAGGTAGAAAAACATGCACTCCATGAGAGATTATCTGTAACTTATTAAGAATGATAAGATGTCTCTGTTGATTCTCCCCTGAAATGACAGGAGAAAACACAGTGCATGTACTAGTGACTAAATAAATGTTCCTAATCCTCAACTCAAATAACAATCAACTCCCCAGACCTGTCACTCTGACAGATTTGCCTATTCAAAGAAAAATACCCCCAACAGACTGCCCAAGGAAAGAAAATGTCATGTCAGTGCACTAGCAGCTTACAACAACTTTATGAGGAACTAAAACAGGACAGCGGCTGATTAATAAACCAAATACACAGTTCTATTGGAGAATGCCAACACCATCAAGAAGCAGTATTTACATCAAATGATCTCCCTGGTAGGATTTTGTCATAGAGATTCTAAGGCTGGGTCTGCATCATGCCACTGTGTGTTATAACTTTATGTATGGTCACACTGCTGTTTAACCTATGAATGCGGGCTTTGAGTGACAGACCAGTTGCAGATCAGTCATGCACACAGGCAGTCACTCCAGGGATATGCTTCACAGGTTCCAGGAACTGCGTTAAAATACACATTTGGAACACAGAGAAAAATAAGTGAGTTCTGTCTCTCCTAGTAGCTCACAGGGTGATGTGCAGACAGTTGTGTAAGTGAATACCTTCAATCTCAGACTTAAGCCCCTCAGGGCAGCAATGCAGAGGGTTGTGTCATTATAGAATGTGGGAGCAGAACCCTTTGGAGGTGATCCTAGAACAAATCACCTGCAGTGGCTCAGTAGGTCTGGGGCTATGGTGGAGGGTGCTCAGGTGAAGAAGTATGGGCTGAAATAGCCAAGCAATGAAAGGGGCTAATGTTCTTCTAGTGTAAGATGTTGGGAATGACAGGGACCTGAGAGACTCGAAATGTGTTTGATTTGGAAGACTATGACAAGGTCAATTGTATGCTGACTTGAACAGTTATGCAGCTGAGATCAAAGTGGTTTCTTTGTGAATAATGCAAACCTGTCAGTCATTGACTAGTCATACTGGGGTAGACGGGAATGAGTTGAGCTGCAGAGAGTGTGTTCATTCTTCGTAGTGATGCATACAAAGTGATGCATACGCTCTCCCATACATGTAAGTTCTTTATTTGTGGATTAAACAAACTTTGGATGCAAATATCTAGAAAAATGCATCATTACCAAATACATGCAGACTTCTTTTGCTGTTATTGTTCCCTAGATAATCTAATGTGACAGCTCCCTCCATGACAGTTACATCGTGCTAGGTATTGTAAGTCATCTAGGGACAATTTAAAGTAGATGGGATGATGTGCACAGCTGACATGCACAAGCTAATGCCATATTATACATGTGACTTGAACATCTGGATTCTGAGAGACAGTTGAATACCTTGTGTTCACTGTGTGGGCTCATAAGAGTATGTGCCTAAAAATAAGGATGACATCTTCTTTCCCAAGGATCTGGGACAATATTTTATCCTATAAAAGGAGGTTATTTGTCCATACTACAATGGCATTCCAAATTAGACTGATTCAAAATTTAACAAAATAAGTACGTATATGCCAGGCTCTCACCATATAGTAGACAAGAGAGTGTGCATGCCCTCTGCCAGAGCCTCAGCTAGCAGGCAGAATTCTACAAAAGAGACTGAGTGGCCTCACAGGAGCATTTGAAATCAAGAGTGGAAAAAGGTGATGGAGTGAGAATCAGTTTGGTTGGTTGGTTGACTGGGTCTTGGTTTTTTTGTTTGTTTCTTTGTTTGCTTGCTTGCTTGGTTTTTTTGTGGATTTTTTTTGTTTTTGTTAAAAATCTGGTCTATGTGCTGCCTGTCCACTTCTTTCTACTCAAAACCATGAGACAAGACAGACAGAAGAGATAAATAGCCCTCGAAGCCTGCTGAGGGCTGTCAATGGAGCCACAGGGAGACGTCAGAGATCTGAGAGCTACTATGCAGACTTTGTGGCCCTGAGGAAGGGCTGCTCTGTATGAATTGCAGGGATGCAAGTTGACCAGTTAGGATTTTCTCAGTAGGACCAGGACCAGAGAACAAACTCAGAATAATCAAAATGAATCCAGAGAAAATCGGGAATGTAATGAGTGAAGTCTTTGGTTCTCTGGCCTCAGGGTGAATCCCTTAGGGATTATAAGGTTAAAGGGTCTCTCCAAGACCTTCCCTTAGGTTAAAACAAAGGAGCAGCTTTCCATGCAGAGTGGAACTGTGCACATTGAAATTAGGATCACACAGAACAACACTAAGCTTCCAAACGTGCCAAAGCAACAACATAGCTTTTGGGGGGTGGATTGGGGTGGGGTGAGGTGGGGTGGGGCAGCACAAACAACTAAACTGAAAACGCCAGAGTTCTATTAAATTTCAAAGATGTAGTAGGCTCAGACATTAAGGGGGAAAAATAGAAAAGTGCCCTAAAAGTGACAAAGCAAAATGGAGCAGAGTCATCAAAGGAGACATCAGTGTTGTAGACAGAATGGCTCCATCCTTAGAGAGGGGCGTGGACTGGGAATGAAGGAGACACAGACTGAGAGAGGAGAGATGTGACAGGAAGAACACAGTAAGGCATGGAGAATCATATGTGTATGATCGGAGGTATATATATATTTGAACAAATGAGTATAAACTTGCATGACAAGAACAACATTCAAATTGAGAATGGCATTGTCTGTGAGGCTAAGGCCCAGCATCCACTGAGAGCTTGCCATAGAAATGACACCTGGCTAGGATGACAAGAATGGAAATTGAGTACGCACTCACTGTGACCTGGAGTCTTGGTTCTAGAGCCCAGGAGCACTCAAATCCAACCCCAGAGCCCACTCCTTCTTAAAATGACAGGAAACAATTTACCTCTCAGGTATCAACTTCTTCATAGAAAATGTGCTATGGATTAAAAGTCAAGGAAAATTAATAGGTTAAAAGAAAGCTATAAGATTTTACCTGGGAAATCTCAAAAGGTGCGGCTCTTATCACTAGGTCCATACTTAGTTGGGACCACTTTAAAGAGATTACAAATATACTCGTTAATTAGAATTCAGAGTTCAAGGTCATTTTATACCCAAGAACTCTGTTTGGCTTCTCCAAAATTTTAGGTGTAAGTTCTGGTACAGGCATCTCCTTACCTTTTAAGTAATCCGTTCAGAAGACAGGGTACAATTTTTCATCTCCAACCTGCAATTCTTTGGGACTCTTCATTACCGCTAGTCATGCAACTGAATTAAGTAGGAGAAGGAGTCTCCAAGTACGGACAGCTACTAATGGGAAATATAATGGAACATGAGACCAGAAAGACAGCTTTGGTTATTGTAGGAGTTCTAACATTTTCTAAATGTGTCAGCCTGACAATGCGGTATTTCAATAAGGGGTTGAGTCACGAATCCATTTCAATTACTGCACAAAAGAACAAAAATCGTACGTGACAGTAGACCATGAACTCTCTACTGCAGCTAAATCTGCACCAAGAAAGGGCAGGGGTTGTGTGCTGTCTTAGCAATGTAGTAAAGAGCAATACAGTGAGTGAAAGCCAGGTGTGGTATGGTGTGGTGTGTGTGTGTGAGAGAGAGAGAGAGAGAGTCAGAGACAGAGAGACAGAGAGAGATGGAGGGAGAGAAGGAAGGAGGAAAGGAGAAGAGAAAAATAGCAAAAAAGAGAAATTGAAAGAGACACTGTATATGGTGTATTGTATCAACCTCTGTTTCATCCTATTAATATTATTAATAATAGCATCATAGAGATAATAATAATTATATCAACAGTGGGCAATGGCTGAACTTTGAATGAACATAATTACCAGGCAGTGAGCATCAGTGTAGCAGTTAAGGAGGATCACATACTGAAGGAATGTGGATGTCTCAGTCTTCAATCTGAGAAAAAAACAGTGTTTCTTCTGAAGAGAGGAGTGTGGAAAGGACAACCCCCTGCTTCCAAAACACAGCCTGGAAAGGAGCAGGGTCTTGATTTTATTTTAACAATATTTGTTGTTTCATGAACCTATGTTTCATTAGCCCATGTGCTAGAATGTTTCATTAGCCAGGCTCCTCTAGCCAGGTAAGAAAACATGTGTTCAGGCAACAGGCGTTCTTCTGATGTGCACACATACACTTTTGTCAGCAAAAAAGTTAAATATATCCCAAGAGCAGACATGCTTTTCTCAGCTGAAGTGTTCTTCCTAACAGAGCTCTTGTTAGAAAGCCAATGTAAAATGTGACGAAAAGAGACCTTAGCCCGTGTTCTGGCCCTAGAAAAGACCCTGGGGAAGAGCCCTTCAAATCCCCAGGGAAAATGCTCTCCTTGGCCCTGGGAGGGCTCAGCCCCAGGCAGGAGAGCATTGCTCTCCATCACTAATCCACTCCAGGGCTTTTGTCTCCAAGCATTTGTCCCAGGCACCTGATAGCCTTGACTCATCAAGCAACTCCCATCTAGTGCTTTACTTGATTTCTGTACTTTTACAACTCCTAATTTTAACTGTCCCAGATGAAAAATTGCATTGAAAATGCAATTATAGAAAAAAATGAAGAGCAGAAAATGACTTTGATCATTCATCTCCATCTGACACTGCGTCCTTTGCATACTGAGTATGCGTTATGCAGTACAGAGTCATGAAGTTTTTGGTGGTTTGACACTCAGGCACAGACATGAACAAAGATCAGGATGTGATCTGAATAGTAATAAAAGATGGGATCATGAATGAGCAAGGTCTTAGAAATAATAGCAGCTTAACACCAGGAAGGAAAGAATGAACACTTGCAAATGAAGTATAAAGTAATGGAAAAGGTTAAGATTTAATGACAAAAAAATTTAAAACCTCAAAAAATAGCAAGATTAATTAACAAAAAGTAAACTTTAAAGGGTATAGGCACATGATAATAAGCTAATATTAACGTCCATAATATAGAACATACGATCTAAGTCCATTTTTCATTAGTTACTCTGTGAAAACACATGGAGAGGGAGGAAAAGGGAGAGAGAGGTACATCTAAAACATCCAGATACTATTACATATATATTTTATGTGTATAATTTGTTTACAGAGAGTATCAAAAACACAAACAGAGGGAGAGAGTTCTAAGATTATCTTAGTTTGTTCAGATTATTAAAACAAAATTCCATGAACTGGGTAATTTGGAGACAACAGGAATTCCTGCTTGGAATTCTGGAAGCTGAGATGTCTGAAACCAAGGTAACAGCAGTTGTGGTGCCTGGCGACAGCACCTTCCTCGGGGACAGGGTATTCGTGTGCTGTCGGGGGGTTTGAAAGAGGTAAATGAGCTCTCTGTGATGTCTTATAAAAAGGTCCTAATGCAACTGTTGAGGGCACCACTACATAACTGAATCAGTCTCCAAGTCCGCACCTCCTGATATCAACGCACAGTGACAGCGATCCTTTGTGTGAGCTCATATCACACTGCTGCGGTGTGACATCACTATGATCCATTGTACCAACTCATCGCTCTGCTGTGACATCATGGTGACCAATGTGCCATCGTGATGCCACTTTGTGACATCCAAACCTCCAGTGTGTCACCATGTTGCATTGTAGCATCTTAATTCTCCTTTTTTTTGATATCACAATGATGCTTTGTGACAACATAGAGTTCCAATGTGTGTGTGTCTTCACATTACTTTATTATGATGTTATAACACTCTATTATGACATCACAAATCTCTATTATTTCATCACAGTGCTTGATTGTGACATTACGAAGATCCATTGTGCCATCTGAATGCTTCATTATGAAATCACAATGATCAGTTGTGTTATCACAATGATCCATTGACACATCACAATGCTTCTCTATGCTACCACAATTCTACACTGCAAACAACACAGTGCTCTTCTCTGTCGTCACGATGCTCCATTGTATCCTAATAATTTTCTATTTTGATATCACAACACTGATATTAATCATCATAGTACTTCACTGTGTCATCACAATGCTCCACCCTGGGATCAAATGCTCTAGTGTGACTTCACAGTGCATCAGTGTGTCATCACAATACTCCACTATGATTTCACAATGCTCCAGTGTGACTTCACAAATGTTTCACTGTGACTTCAAAGTGCTCTATTATGATTTCAAAATGTTACATTGTGTTGTCTCAACGTTGCACTGTGACAGCACTTTGATGAATTGTGGTAGCACAATGTTTCATTGTGACATCACAGTGTTATATTCTTCAATTTTACCACCACAATGTTTCATTGTGACATCATAATGGTCCACTCTGCCATCACAATGCACCTTGGGAACTAGAACTTTGATGTATGAATAGGGATAACCATACAGAATATAGATTCCCTCACTCCAACTATTCTATCATCTATCTATCTATCTATCTATCTATCTATCTATCTATCTATCTATCTATCTATCTATCTATCTATCTATCATCTATCATCTCTCCATCTATTCCCTGGCACAAATCGTGGAAACCAAGCCAGAAGTAATTTTAGAGAGCAATACTGGTGCATGTCCTGGCGCTCTTACTTTCTTACTCTTAAAAATGGCTTTCATATTACATCACATTTAAAAATTGTTTAACCACTACTTAAAAAAAAACATTTCTATGTATTCTGTGGATCCTCCAGGTTTTCCTCTGATCTTCTCAGACTTTCTTCTCTGTTTACTCTCAAAATGTTGGAATATTCTAGAGCCAGGATGCTGGACCTCTAAGATCATGTCTCTCTAAAGAGAGAAAATCTTTAGACAGGCAGAGAGACAGCCAAGATCAGAGTGCTGTGCCTTCCAGTGAAGAAATATCAAGGAATCTGAAGAAAGGCATTCCCTTTTGGATACTCTGAGAGCATAGCCCCGCTGACAAATCTTGGCTTCCAATTTAAGCTTCTACACTTGTGAGATAGCATGGTCTTTTGTTTGTTTCAATCTGCATAGTTTGGGGAATTTTGATATCACAGCCTGGGGGAACAAGTCCACCAGTCATACACAGTATTAATTCCCATGAACTATCTCCAACTCTGACCAAGCCTGACTTACCCACTGTATATCTGATAGCTCACTTAACTTATCTCTAAATGTGAAAAAGGCACCTCAAAACAGAAAATGTAGTTCTTGCACTATAACCATTAGCCTTTTTATTTATGTTAGTAAATTGTCCGCAATTCATTCAAATCGCCCACAATTCATTCAGTTTGCTGATGATAAAAACTTAGGTGTTGTTCTTGGTTTCTTCCCTTTATCTGCCCCAGGTCCAACCATCACATGAGAAGGTCTTGTAAGCTTTATTTCCAAGAAAGATCTCAGATTTGTCTTTCCTTTCCCTTGGGATTGCCCTCACCCCACTGGGAGTCCTCAGCACTGGCCTGTCCGGACTGTCAACTGATGCTCCAGGTTGGGCTGCTGCCCACCCTCACCAGCAATGGTCCTGAACAACAAGGAGTCCATCAGAAGTCAGATTCTTGCTTAAATCATTGCCTTAATAATATCTATGATTTATTTCTTTATTCTGAACTGCAATATAAAGGAGATAACCAGAAAATCTTCAACTGTTTACTCGGCAAGCCCACCGATTAATCATTTTTCATGGATTCCCTATTATATGCCAAGGAATAAAAGTCAAATTATGGTAGGTTCCCACGGGCAGAAGTTCAGACTCAAAACATAAAATTGTAGCATAAAAGCATGTATTATATAGAGGATTAGAATGCAATGCTTCAAGAGCAAAAATAATGTGATAAGTGTTGGTTAATAAAACCTGTCCACAACATTTCACACAAGACAAATCCCAATGGCTGCTACTGTCTGGATAGTAGAAGGTTTGGCTGAGCACTTCAGAAATTGGGGTGCTTTAGGTAAAGAACAAAAAAGGTGCTTGTACTCCAGGCACTGTGCCTCTTGTTGGCATGCCCTATGATATGGGTGCTCTATTAATTTCTGAGAGGTGCTGTAACAAATGAGTCCAAACTTGGTGGCTTAAACAAATGAAACTTACTGAAGCAGGGTTTTTTAGGGAGGAAAGCTCAATTTTTATGGGCTGAAACCCAAGGAATGAGATGATTCTGCGTTCTAATCCAGAGCCACTATCATCTTATACAGCTAAGACTTTTTGTACATGATTGACTTCAAGTCGCAAAAGTCTATTCCCTGAACCACTATTGCAAAGCATGTCTTGCTTCTTTGGCATTTGGTGGCTGCTGCCCACCTTGTCTTTAACTCCATCAGTTCAGTTTCTGCCTCCATGATCTTGTCTTGTCTTCCTCATCTGTCTGTAATCTCCTCCTGCCTCTCTTATGGAAGTGCCTTATTTCACTGAGGACCCAGATGAACAATTTTTCCATCTCTTGAACTTAAACTCACATCTACGATGTCTTTGTTAGATGAAAAAATACTCTGGGTTAAGAGGGGTGCCATTTCATGGTATCATTTATTTGCTTGATCACAGATATCATTTATTATATCAGTTTAAGCTAGTAACAAGTTCTTTTAATGTGCTCCTCTGCATACTCATAGTTATAAGCATAACTGTATTAATTTTTTCTCTTTTCTTGGTTCCTTGCTTAGCGTCCCACACCTGAGAACAGGAACACATTTTGTCTGCCTGCATGCTGTATCTACCACATAATCCAAATCCCACTCTCATATTTTATGGCATGTTTTAGATGCTCAATAAATATTTACTGAATGTAAAACAGGCTGTCAGCTGAAAAAGAAGGGAGTAAGGCACTTCACTCAAGTTCACAACTAGGAAGCTGCAAAACAAGACCCTGAATCCAAAATCCACCAGTTGCATTCGCCTTCCTTAGCCTGAGTCTAGAAACGTCCATGACACATCCTTTCAGTCCTAGGATCTTGATTCTCAAATATCACATGTTTGTTTTAAGAAATGTTTCTTCCTGCCTTATATTTAAGATGAATGTCTTCAACAATAATGTAAGCTTGTATTTAACCACCCAGTGGTGAGAAGTTGGGTTAATGGGAGCTTTGCTGAGATGTTATTACCATCAGCAAACCTACATAAATCCATTCTTTCACTTTCTGATTCCTATCATTTCCTGGGGTCACAGTAGCATGCCTGAAGACTGCTGCAAATCTAATCTAACCCTTGACTTTCGTTCTTACAGATGACCTTTTGATGTTTATTTTTGGAATCTGTAAAATCAAGGCATCCTCCCAACGGAACTGCAATATATTTTTAAAATCCACTCTTTGTAAAGTTCCTTGGGCATTAAAAGACAGCTGGTGCAACTAGACAGCCCAGCTATTGCGGAGTGAAGACCATGTTTGGTCATAAAAACGCCCACCATCTCTTCCTGTCAAGCCTCAGATCAGCAACAGGGTTCCGATTCTCTCATCTGCAAGCTATGGAAGCAGTCAGGAGTAGGTAAGGGCATTTGTCACGTATGCTGTTGCCTGCAAGGGTGAAGTGCCAACAGAAGGATTAGGTCTTTCCAGAGAATAGAAAGTGCCTCTGTGGGTTTTCCAAACCCTAATCTCACAGACTCATAGGACTTGATCTCCTAAGGCATTCAGTTTCTCCTTTCACATTATGATGGTTTGATAATTAAAGATAGCTGAAATAAAATGCGCTCACATGCACAGTTAAAAAAATACACTCATATTTAAGCAACAGCACTTTAAAAACTCCATAGGCAATGCCAATTTGAGTCTGACTGAAGAGAAGCCCTAGAAGAATATTAAGAAAATTAATAATGAATAACAAATATATAATATATGTTATATAATATATATTTATAAACTAATAAAATAAATAATAAAAAGAACTAAGAATATTCCAGCAAGAATTTGAAGGGGAAGGATTTGAAGAGGCTTTTAGAAAAGACAGAAAAAGTTTCAATTAGAAGGGAGAAAATGGGTTTAGGGTGAAAAGACAATGCCCTAGGTCATTGTTGCTTTCACAATACTGGAAACAGCTCTCAATTATTTTTAAAGCAAGGAAGGCAAGATCTTGACAAGTTTTAGCAACTGTATGCACATACATTCCCAGAAGACAGGAAGAAAATCCAAGACAGCCATAATAAGGTGGTTTAAGCAGCCTCCTTTGGTTCCATAGCTTTGTTCTTTATCATCATCACTGGAGATGGAGAAGAAAGTGGATGGATTCAAGGAACATTTAGCAAACATTTCAATGGAATGTAGTAAGACGTCAAAATTGAAAATGAAGACAAGTCCACAGTCGCTCTCTAGCTCACATCGTGAGAACTTACACAGGTGTAAGTGACATAGAAGGATGGAACAATTGGAGATGATAGTATGATAGTGTTTGTACAGAAATCGAGGAAATGAAATTTTAAGTGTGGGGTGACTCTAATATATTTGATACACAAATATAGAACTCAGGTGAAATGTCTGATCTAGAAATAAAAGTTAAGAGTTGCCAACATTCAGGAAGTATTTCTATTGTTGCTCTATTCAAGAAGTTGTCTCCTGTGCCAATGCATTCAAGATTATTACACAGTTTCTCTTCTATCAGGTTCAGTGTAACTGGATTCATGTTGAGGTCTTTTATCCACTTGGACTTGAGTTTTGTTAAGGTGATAGATATGGATCTATTTGCATTCTTCTACATGATAGCATCCAGTTAAAGCAGCACCATTTGTTGAAGATGCTTTCTTTTTTCCACTGTATAATTTTGGCTTCTTCATTGATAATCAGGTATCCATAGATGTGTGAATTTACATCAGGGTCTTTGATTCAATTCCATTGAACCACCTGTCCATTTTTATGCTAATATCATGCTGTTATTATTACTATAGCTCTGTAGTAGAGCTTGAAATCAGGGGTGGTGATACCTCCTGAAGTTCCTTTATTGTTCAGGATTGTTTTAGCTCTTATGGGATTTTTGTTTTTCCATATAAAATTGATTATTGTTCTTTCAAGATCTGTAAAGAATTGTGTTGGGATTTTGATGGGGATTGCATTGAATCTGTAGATTACTTTTGGTAAGATAGTCATTTTTACTATGTTAATCCTCTAATCCATGAGCATGGGAGATCTTTCCATCTTCTGATATCTTCTTCAATTTCTTTCTTCAAAGATTTGAAGTTCTTGTCATACAGATCTTTCACTTGCTTGGTTAGAGTTACACCAGAATATTTTATATTATTTGAGGCGATTATAAAGAGTGTTGATTCTCTGATTTCTTTTTCAGCCCATTTATCATTTGTATATGGGAGAGCTACTGATTTTTTTGAGCTAATCTTGTATCCAGCCACTTGACCTAATGTGTTTATCAGCTATAGGAGTTCCCTGGTAGAGTTTTTTGAGTCACTTATGTATACTTTTACATCATCTGCAAATAATGACACTTCAACTTCTTCCTTTGCAATTTGCATTCCTTGGTCCCCTTAAGTTGTTTTAGTGCTCTAGCTGGAACTTCAAGTATTATATTGAAGAGGTATGAGAGAGTGGACAACCTTGTCTTATTCCTGATTTTAGTGGAATTGCTTTGAATTTCTCTCCATTTAATTTGATGTTGGCAATTGGCTTGCCATATATTGCTTTTATTATATTTAGGTATGTCCCTTGTATCCCTGATCTTGCGAAGACTTTTATCATGAAAGGTTATGGAATTTTGTCAAAGGCTTTTCCAGCATCTATTAAACACCAGTCGCATAGGCACTAAGACTGACAAAATGGGACCTCATGAAATTGAAAAATTTCTGTAAGGCAAAGGACAAAAAAACAGCCTACAGAATCAGAAAAGATCTTTACCAACTCCACATCTTACAGAGGGCTGATTTCCAAAATATATAAAGAAACTAGATATCAACAAGCCAAATATCCAATTAAAAATAGGGAATTCTCAATAGAAGAATCTCCAATGGCTGAGAAACACTTAAGGACATGTTCAACATCCTTAGCCACCAGGGAAATGCAAATCAAAACTACTCTGAGAGCCCATCTTATATCTGTCAGAATGGCTAAGATCAAAAACATAAGTGACAGTTCATGCTAGAGAGAGTGCAGAGCAAGGGGAACACTCCCCCCATTGCTGGTGGGAGTGCAAACTTGCACAGCCACTTTGGAAGTCAGTGTGGTGGTTTCTCAGAAAACTGGGAATCAATCTACCATAAGATCCAGTGATACCACCCTTAGCCATGTACTCTAAGGATGCTCAGTCATAATTGTGACACTTGCTCAACTATATTCATAGCAGCTTTATTTGTAATAGCTAGATGTGGTGGTATTGTGTTCCCCAAAATATTGTGTACCCTAATAAACTTAACTGGTAGATCAGAAAACCAGAACAAACCACAGCTAACTTCACCTGGCCAGCTTCTCAGCTGTTCTTGCTTTCTCAGACTGGAAGCCTCTATGTCCTCATATCTGAATGGCTCTCAGATTAACTGTGCTGCTCAAAACCTAAAAGTTTAACCAGCCAAATGCTTCTAGTTTCTGGTCCTCACACCTTATATACCTTTCTACCACCACTCCCTGGGATTAAAGGCTCACTTTCTGGGATTAAAGGCGTGAGTCACCATGCTTGTTGGCTGTATCCTTGAACAGAGGGATCTCTGCCTCTGGAATGCTAGGATTAAAGGCATGAGTGTCACCATTTTCTAGCCTTTGTATCTAATGGATGTTCTGTCTCTGACTCCAGTTAAGTTTATTAGGGTGCAAAATATTTTGGGGAACACAATACCACCACAGCTAGAACCTGGGAACAACCTAGATGTCCCTCAACCATGAATGGATTTTTAAAAATGTGAAACATTTACACAGTGGAGTATTACTCAGCTGATAAAAACAAGGACACTGAGAAATCTGAACGCAAATGGATGAAACTAGAAAAAAAATCATTCTGAGTGAGGCAACCCAGACTGAGAAAGACAAACACAGCATGTACTCACTTATAAGTGGATATTAGCTGTAAAACAAAGGATAACTACACTACAATCCACAGACCCAGAGAGACTATGTAACAAAGAGGGTTCATGAGGAAATGCCATCTCCCTGGGAAGGGGAAATAGAAGAGATTTTGTGAATGGGCTGAGGATGGGTGGGTATGGGAACATGAGCAATCAGGTTGGGGGAAGGGCAGAGGGGGAGAGTGCTGAAAGAGACTGCTAAAAAGACAGGGCATTCTGGGGTCAGGTAAAAGACTGGTGCCAGGGAATCTGGTGCCAGGGTTGACCCTAGCAAGACTCTTAGCAACAGCAGATACTTAGCCTGAACTGGCCATCTCTTGTGACCAGATTTTTCCTGGTCCAATTGTCATCAGAGAGGAATCATCGGGTGGCTGATGGAGACAGACGCAGAGACCCACAGCCAAACATTAGGTGGAGTTTGGGGAATCCTGTAGAAGATGGGGAGGAAGGGTTGTAGAGCCAGAGGGTCAAGGACACTCCAAGAAAACTCACAGAATCGACTAAGCTGGGCTTGTAGGAGCTCACAGAGACTGAACTGACAACCAGGGAATCTTCAAGGGACTGACCTAGGCACTCTGCATATATGTGACTGTTGTGTAACTTGGCCCTCTTGTGAGACTCCTAACAGTGAGAACAGTCTGTCTCTGACTCTTTTACAGGCTCTTGGGACCCTACTCCCCATACTGGGTCACCTTGCCCAGCCTTAGAACATGCTTAATCTTGCTGCAACTTGATATGCCGTGTTTTGTTGATACTCATGGGGACCTGCCCTTTCCTAAACAGAAATGGAGGGAGAGTGGATTGGGGGGTGGGAACAGGGGATGGGGTGGCGAGAGGGACTGGGAGGAGAGGAGGGAGGGGAAACTGTGGCTGGGATATAAAATAAACAAATAAGTAAATTTTTTTTTTTTTTTTTTTTTGGTTTTTCGAGACAGGGTTTCTCTGTGTAGCTTTGCGCCTTTCCTGGAACTCACTTGGTAGCCCAGGCTGGCCTCGAACTCACAGAGATCCACCTGGCTCTGCCTCCCGAGTGCTGGGATTAAAGGTGTGCGCCACCACCGCCCGGCTCCAAGTAAATATTTTTTTTCAACAGAAGTATCTCTGTCTGTGGAAAAAGATGAGATAGCCAGCAAAGAGGATAGTGAAGCAAGACCAAGTTCAGAACCCCGAGGAACTT
This sequence comes from Peromyscus maniculatus bairdii, assembly GCF_049852395.1. Lineage (NCBI taxonomy): Eukaryota > Metazoa > Chordata > Mammalia > Rodentia > Cricetidae > Peromyscus > Peromyscus maniculatus. Next base: position 123,423,618 of record NC_134856.1, on the reverse strand, counting down.
GACATGGAGGGAAGAAAGGCTGCCAAGGGGCTGGATGGATTTCCAGAGAGGAGCATCAGAAATACAGGGACTGTTTTTAAGACAATCTCTCTTGAGTTTGAATCCTAGCTGTACCACTGATGGCCTTGTACATTTGAGGTAACTGTTAACATTGCCAAATTCAACATCACTTTTGAATTTGGTAAAAAAATAAAATAAAACAAAAAATTGTACATACATTCTCAAGCCTCAAAATGAACCCCTAATAGTTCCCTCAGGCACCTACTAAACCAAGAACAAATTCTTCTTTTGGTTTGAGTAAAATAACATTTCTAGTATAAAATTACATTAGTAAAGTTTTCCAGTATTTTTCCAGCCGCAAAGAATCTAATTAAATTGTCCACTTCTAATACATTGAAATTTTATGAAAATGGTCAATGTATGCATATTGCACTGCACATTTTAATTAAGCACAATTAAGTTTATCAATTAACAACTGAGCACAAGCAGTAGCATTTCTCAGAAGCTAACCAAACTGACAGATAATAACTATCAGCCTCTGTATCCACCGGTTTCATGTAATTCTCCCCCAATTTTTCCTTCTATTTGTAAGAATCTTCTTTCTCCGGTCCTGACTGGTAGAGCTGCAGCGTAGTTATACACATCAATATACAGGCCAATTTATCTGTACATAACTAAGAGTAACCTCCCTTCCCAACACTTGAGGAATGTAGCTCACATATTCATGAATCCCAGGTTGGCTTAGAAAAGACCAAGAAGATGTCTCAAAATATTTTTCAGTTTCTCCATGAAGGGGAAAATGTGATGGATTTCCCTGTTTGGTGAAAAATTCATCTAATTACATCACCTTCGATTATTTAGAATAAAACATACTAATGGAGCTGTCTTGATTTCTGGATAAGTTCCCTCAAACTGTAAAAATATTTATTCTAGCCAGGTAGTGGTGGTGGCACACACCTTTAACCCCAGCACTTGGGAAGCATAGCCAGGCAGATCTCTGTGAGTTCGAGACCAGCCTAGTCTACAAAGTGAGATCCAGGACAGGCACCAAAACTGCACGGAGAAACCCTGTCTTGAGAAACAACAACAACAAAAATAAAAAAAATTATTCTATTTGGAAAGTAAATTTGTGATCCAGAAAGATGTTTTGAACAATTCCTAACTTTAGCTGTGTTTTAGAATCTTTCTATTGAATATTAATAAGTTCATAAAGATTTCTGTTTTAAAAATCCCCATTGCTGTTACTTCTATACATACCACTTTGATTTATTATTAATGTCTATTGCTTTCAACAATAATATGAATGGCCAATAATGGGTGATATATACACATTAGCTTTTTATAGATAAATCTTGACACTCATAACCATTTGCATTATGTACCAAGGCAATTTATAAATCCCACTAGATAAAGACACTTTATCCTCAGAGAGACATCAACAATTATTTTTAGTATTAATGAAATTCATATAAGTATTATGAGTGGGTATAAATTGCCCTTGCATGCCTTCATGGGGCCATAACTTAAATTCAGTGATCTACTGGGACTTCCTGGACTTTATAGATGATTATTTATATATTTACTTTAAAGATATATAAGAAAAGAATTCTTATCTTGTTTCTGAAAATAGAAAATCAAGTATTTTTATTTTTGGTTTCATTTTTCTGTCGAGACAATAGTTCCCTATTGAGAAAACTGCATATGGCTAGGAGCAATTAAAATGATGTATCACCCCCAAGCTTAGGGAAATGAACACTTAATCTGCAGTTATTTGCTTGGGTGAAAATAGCTGACTTTTGTATGAAAAAGAATTGTATCTACAGGAACAATAGGGCGGAATAAACAATTGCAAAGCAGGTGGAAAGGAACAAATCATTTCAGAAAGATGAAATTATACGCCAGTAAAACACATCAGAATTTGAGACTCTCAACTCAGGCTGAATGTTGGGCACTCACTTGCGACTCCATTCTCTAGGAGACAAGTGCAAAGCCGGTGTGAGAAGGTATCAGGCAGGTTGAACAGTGGAGCCAGGTGGCCAGGCAGGTTCTTCATACTGAGACCTTAAAGGGAAACTAATCCCACCCTGTTGTTGGATTGTCTTGAGCACATTAAGCTCTTTTTATAGAGGTACAAAGCTAGTCTACCTTCCAGCATCTTCTAGATACTGATTCTAACTCCTCGATACAACTGTACTTTTTACATACAAGGCAGTTTTAATACCTTCCTTTCATCTCCTCAATGTAGGCACTGCCAGGCAGGTGGCTAAGTACTACTTTGCTTGGTACATTTCAAATCCCCCACCTGTCCCTAAAGAATGGTACCAAGAGTTCTAAGAACAGGGTGCTTCCATGGTGATAGGGTTATCAACTGAGAAGCCCTTCATATGGTAATAACACTATTAGTCCCAAATGCATTGATGACTTTCATCTTACCAAGCATCAGAGAATAGCACCATAGAGCTCGGTGAAGTGCTTTTTACCCTCCTATGTTCATTGGGATGACTAGGTGTCACCACCACTGCAGCAAGGATCAGAGGAGATGGTTACACTGCATAACAGTGCACTGATGGGGGAAGCCAAGTGTTGTTTCTACTAAATTACGTAGCTTTTTGAACCCTCATAAGCAACAACAACAAAAAAATCACTAAGTTGAAACATAGAAGTCTATACGTAACATCTTCAGAAAGCCGGGCACTTATAAGCTCATCAGTGAGTTGATGAACCCAGAACTGGAGAGAAATAATATGACTCTTATGCTTCTTTGAATACAGCCTAATAGTTAATTTGTTTGAGTGAAAGTCACTGAGCATCAATAAGCCCGGCTTTGTTGCATGCCTTGCTGGAATTCTATGTCCAGATCATATCAAAGTCTCATAAGTATTCATTTCATACTAAACTTGTTAGCTCTACTATAACTAAGTAAAATGTAAGTCCATTTCCAGGGTGCTCTTTCCTGGCAATCAGGAAAGACTCATTTTCTTATTTCTTTTATTGTAGATTGATATTCTACAAGTGAAAGCCAATTGCCTTTAAATCTATGTTGATTAACTCTGGTTAAAAAATAACCTTGAAAAATTTCATGGTTTGGGAACCAGATATGATGGTACATTCCTGTAATCCCAGCTTTACTGGGGAAGCTGAGGAAGGAAAATAGTGAATTCTAGGTCAGTCTGGGCTAATAATAAAATCCTGTTTCAAAAAATTAGAGAAGGCCATGATATTACTATTTATTTACAAATAATAGAAATTAAATAGGCAAGTTTCTTTGTTATTATATTTTCTTTCAAGACAGCTCTCATCCTGTAGTTCCTACAACTCACTTCAATCCTCCTGTCTCAGTTTTATAAATACTGGGAGTCCAGGCATGAGCCACTACACCTAGCATGTGAGATATATATATATATATATATATATATATATATATATATATATATATATATATATATATATATATATATATATATATGTATATATATATTATATATAATTCTAATAAACCAGTGATTCCAGCTAACAGCAACTCCACTAAAATCCATCTGTCTATAAAACAAATTTAGGTACTGCTCTCAAAATCCATCAGCCCAGAAAATCCATCTTGGGAAACTGTTTTATAGAGATATTATCTATGCTTACTTTTGGAGATACAATGTGTTTTAAAATCCATAGGACAATTACAGTGGGGGAAAACATCACACCCTTAAAATATGAAGACAATTTAAGAATCAAATACTGAGCTGCCAGTCCTGATACTGGCCCTTTCTGAGTTAACGTGCTGAATGTCAGCATTGCCCTCCCAAGTATGTTGTCTGGAGACTCAAACACACTGTTCTGAACAAACAGGAAACTCGTAAAAGCATCCTATAGAGGATAGGATGTCTCGATAACATCAGTAATCAAAGCGTTGGGTACATGCCTCTTGGTCACATACGCTCCTACACAAGGAGGCAATAAAGGCAGGAATCTGTGTTTACTCTTCAATAACAAAAGGGAACACACAGTGGATGAAAAGTGAAGATAACCACCTTGGCTGCTGACTCTGTGCTCAAGGGGAGAAATTAGCCAGTTATTAATGTGCTCATGAGGCTCCAAGTCTCAAGGGACCTGGACAATTTGTAAAGTGTGGTATGCCCACTACAGCACCTTTTCTCCCAAGCTGCTCGATCATAATCTCTCCTCCAGTGCAGAAGGGACCTGGAACAACAGATATCTTAAGAGCGAATTCCTATTCTTGTTTTTCCCTCACTGTGTCTTATAAAAGAAAGAAGTAATTAATCATGGTTGACTCTCAAAGAAGTGTATAACAAGAAAGATCCAAGCAAGAAGGAAATGACATCACTATAAATGGCCTGTGAATCACCAGTATGATCTCAGATAATATTCATTGCTCTAAGTGGAAGATGCATGCCCTTCTGCCTGAGTGAAAGCCAAAACAGAGAAATGTTGACAAGTCAGACACGAGGCATGAATGAGGTGGGTCCTTCACATTCAGTCATTACCATAGTTCAGGTGTGAACAATGTTACCCTCTATGTGTAATAATGCATACACTTAACACCAGATCTTTTTTAGCACATATTTTTACTGTTTGACAATTTGATCCATTAATATAACGAATTTAGTCATTTTCCCACAGATATCCCAACATCACCCTCTCACATCCCCTTCCCCTCCTGCTGGAACCCCTCTTCTCAAGTTCCTCTACTTTTATGGCTTCTTTTGTCAAAACTTAGCTCTTAAATGAAGATGAATAGCTCAGATTTGGGGCAGCAAATTTCCATCAAAATAAATGTATCCTAGCACTTGGGAGCCTGAGGCAGGAAGATCACAAGTTCAAGGCCAGCCTGGGCTACAAAAGATCTGCATAAAACCAAACTAAAACATAAAACAGACAAACAAACAGTACAATACAACATGCACAAGAAAAAATATCCAAGGCCCTGAGTGCTTTTGCCCTAATATAGATTTCTAGTATTCTTGGCTTGGTTTGCTAGGACTACCATAAGTGTTAAGTTTTGGTTGTCACAAAGCAAATGAAGTCTATCTCACACATAGTCCTAAAGTTTCTCTGTGACAGCTCTGAGATGAAAATTTTTTGGTCTCTAGTTGCTAGTGGTTGTTAGACATCTTTGACTCTCCTTAGCTTCTAGCTGCATCGTTTCAACCTCAGCTTCTGACTTACATGGCCTTCCTCTTCTGTGTGTTCGTTTTGCAAATTCCTTTCTTCATATAACAGTTTTGGCCACTGGGTTAGTGCCTATCTTAATCCAGGGTAACCTTCTCTTTAGTTACACCTTCAAACACTCTTTCCTAACAAAGGCACAGTCATAGGTTCTAGGGTTTAGGACTTCAATGTATCTTTTAGGGAGAGACAATCCATTACAAAGATGACATAAAACATTGATTCTCAGAAAGCAGAAGTAGCAGTGTTGGTAGAATCCTTGGCTGAAGGAAAACAAGAAGGAAAGTGCAAGGTGTGTGTCCACAATCTGATATGGTGTATAGTTGTACATCAGGACCATGGACAGTAGCTCATCTTCCAGCCATTGCCTTCCTCAACTATCCCACCCCAGCATTAACTGTGATTATCTAGGCAGGGAAATACTCTGCAGGGAGCAGGCTTGTCAAACAACTGCCACACTCACCCTCTATTGTTGCTGAGTTTGGACCCTATAAATCAATTATCTTAGCAAACCTTTGCATGGTCTGTTGTGAAGAGTATGGAAATAGAAACAGTTTCCTGGCTTATAAAGGTTATTGTTAGCTTCCTTAAGAAAATTAAGGCTCTGTCGTCATTGAAAATTCCCAGATTCAAAATAATGGGTTCAATGACTCAACTCCTAGTGAAAGACATGAACTTCATTAACATTTGTTCCATAAAGTCAACGAAATTCTAGTTTGAGGTAGAGGCAGATATAAACTGTCCATTGTTGATAATGCTTTCTTTTCCTGAGAAAAGGCATATAAAAGTAACATGTAAACAAACACACATGGGTTAGTTCTGGTACATTCTAAAGCCAGAACAGAAGGCTGAAAATGGACAATGGAAAGGCAGTGAGCTGTGTCCACATTTAAGGGATGAGGTAATGGATGCCATATATACTCTTTTCAAAGTTTAATGGCTTAAATTCTAGAGCTATAGTGGAGTTTTAGAAAAAGGAGTGATTTACTTAAATTTGAATTCTACTTAGATAACCTACTGATTGAGAAAAAGATGATTGGAGGTTAAGACTAGAAGCAGACAGAATTTTAATTCAGGTTGTGATGATGAAAATAGGAGGTTGAGACTGATTTGTTTTTAAATCAGAGAGAGAATCAGCAAGTGCAAGTTACTGACTGCACAGAAGAGGCCACATTACAGACTAAGTGGATTAGCAAAAGGGTTGGTTTGGAAAGATGGCAAGTGACTAGTTTTGGTCACTGATGTTTTAAATTTCGCCTTTGTCAATTCAAAATCTGTACTTGTCAAGTTATGTTATAGAAATGGCCCAGTCCCCTGAATACACTGTTGTCTCTACTTCACATGCTTCTTTCACTCTTGAGTCTAAATTTCCATCAATGTTGAGATTCCATATCTAACCTGACAGTGCTGAAGGTTTGTGGGACAACAGCTTGAATCAATCTGATGTCACCCCAACTCCTTAGCTCTTTAGGTACAGGTGAACCATTTATTTTTTAAATACCTTATTGTAACTTCTTTTTTTTTTTTTAAGATTTTATTTATTTATTATGTATACAGAAGAGGGCGCCAGATCTCATTACAGATGGTTGTGAGCCACCATGTGGTTGCTGAGAATTGAACTCAGGACCTCTGGAAGAGCAGCCAGTGCTCTTAACCTCTGAGCCATCTCTCCAGCCCCATTATTGTAGCTTCTTAATGATTTCAAATAAAGAGAAGTTCTGGTGCATCTACAGCAAGGAAAAGGACTTTCTCATTGGGGCTTCAGACAAGGAAACAGGCTGAGGACATTGGATCTTCTTAGTTGTCCAGCATTTCAAGGCTCATCCTTTCCTTGTATGCATGTTATGACCTGCCAATTTTTTGGTTGCTTCTGAATGTTAGAGATTGACACACCTCTGGAAGATTAAGGGAAGGACTGATTGGTAGTTAACACTCTAAAACAACAACCTACCCATTAAGGAATTTAGACATGACAGTTCTGTTTGTCCCAGAAGTCAGTCCGCAGGGACCAGAAACCTGAGACCCAACTGAAAGAGTCATGATTGCTATAGCAGGTGGCTCTGTGGATGGAGAGCAGGCTCCTGACAATATCCCATTCTCTCCCTTCTTATCACCACAAATTGATAAAGGTTAATGAGAATCACTAAATGAGTAGAGCCTATATCACTTTAGATCATCTCCAATTCTGTATAGTGAGAGCATGAGAGATAGAAATAAATCTGCACACACATTTACAATTGACATTCAGGAAACCATTTAGTTTCCATAGCTTTATTTTACAGATTTGGAAAGAGAACCGGAGAACCGAAATCATGTCCAAGATAGTTGCAATGTTTAAACAAGAATCTTACTTCTTGGCTGGGCAGTGGTGGCGCACACCTTTAATCCCAGCACTCGGGAGGCAGAGCCAGGTGGATCTCTGTGAGTTCGAGGCCAGTTTGGGCCACCAAGTGAGTTCCAGGAAAAGGCGCAAAGCTACACGCTACACAGAGAAACCCTGTCTCAAAAAAAACAAAACAAAAAAAAAAACAAAAACAAAAACAAAAAAAAACTTACTCCTTTCATTTAAAGAGCAGGACTCTCCACTCCCACGTTACTTCCTACACATTTCATCCTTGGATTTTGATGCTTGGTGATAACTGGCCCTGCTAAGAAGGGTCTCCTCTGGTTATTATGGGTTTTACTGAATAAGTCTGCTTTTAGACAGTTTTGTGCATGTGTAGAATATGTATGTTTACTGTCACCTCCACCCTTGCCTATCTCCCTCCAACTCTTTTATCTCCTCTCCTCACTATGGGTCTCTTTCCCAGATTCACTCCTTTTTGTGGTCATGAATTTGGAGCCCAGGAGCCTGTAGACTCACCATTTGGTACAGAACTGAAGGTAATGGCTGTCACTTGCCCAGAATCCACCAGTTATCAACAGTTCAGCTAGAAGGGGTAATGTCCCATGAGCCCCTCCCCAACCCATGATTAACTATTGGAACACCCAGTCTAGTACAGACCCATATGGGCAACAGCAGTTGCTGTGAGACCATATTTGCAATGGCTGTGTCATATCCTGAAGACAGCATCTCACATCCCTTCTCCCTGTCTCTGCCTTTTACATCCATTCTTTATTCTCTTCCACAATGCTACCTGAGCCTTCTCATCTGATTATTTTAACCAGACATAGTGCTTTGCCATATATGTATTTCTTATATTGAATCTTTTGTTTAGGAAAGCCATTGATACTGACTAAGTTCTTTTGGATATGTGCACCTAAGTCTTATTTCATATTTTCATGGCTTTTATTGGATCTAAGACCATTTTCTCTGTGGGATTTACACACACACACACACACACACACACACACACACACACACAAAACATGTATGCAGAACTATGTTTTTCTCCAGTATTTGTACCAGTATCTTTCTTCTCAGTATACACATGATGAACAAACTCTCAAGGACTTTAATTGATTTATCCATGGGACGGTTTTACACTCAAGCTCTCATCTGTTTTACTGTGAGAATTTACTTTATTGCTCCATTGACCACTTTATTTTTTTTCTTGATGTGCTATTTACAATTTTGTAGCTATTAAAAGGTGATTTTAGGATTGACTAAAAGGTACAAGGATGATATTCATTTATATGTTTTTTCAATGTACTTGTGGGAGCCTTTAAAATAAATTTATTTGTTTTCTTTGCTCTGACTTCTTGCTAATTGCTACCATTGACACACCTGCCCAATCAATTAGTTGCAGTTTATGTTCTCTATTTAAAGCTGCTATCAACAATGCTATGGGCCAGGCTGTATCACATCCTCAGATATTTGCAAGTCAATCCACCAGTTCCTTGATGTCTTTACAATAGGCTCAAGGAACACATGATCAGTGCCCTTGTAAGATGAAATTTACACACAAACACTCACCTGTGTGGAACAAAGTCTGCTTAAAGACAACAGAAGAATATTGACATTTATAAGCCAAGGAAAAGGGCTTCAGAATGAAAACAGACCTACCAACTCACTGGATTTCAAGGCTCCAGAATTACGTGGAAATAAATTTCCCTGTTTAATGAATCTAGTCCATGGCAATACTAGCTAACTAACACAAATAAAGGGAGAGAGCTAGATATTAGAATTATTTATGAACTACTCATAAATAAATATCAAAGAAGGATTTGCTCCTGAAACTCCCATTTGGGTTGTCACATTAACACATTCTGTTTATTTTATGACTCAGGGTTACATTCTGAATTGAGATTATCCCAGGATATCTAAGCTTCAGACAACTTAGATCATAGTTACAAAAATAATGAGTTATAGGATATAAATCAAGTGGTCTTTTAAAGGGAAAATTATTCAACTTAACCAGAATATTCTTCTGATATATTCTCCTATTGCATAGAAACTTCAATATAATTTCCCCACCCTTCATCTAGCCCCCCTCTTCTAAGAAGTTACGAACTGTCATAGTATGCAGGAGCATTTCACTTTTCTTCCCTTCTCCCTGGCTGCACAGGCAGTTACAGGCATTATACACCTGCCATCCGTTGATTTCAAATAAATGCTGAAATGGAATCAAGAGTTTGATTGACATGCATGTGAGCTAACTCTCTACCCCATTTCTGATGCTGCTCGGAGATCACAGCCCTCGAAACAGCAGGAGAAGGATAAATGCAGTAAGTACATGCTGTAGTAGTTACAAAGACCATTAAGTGGACAGGAAAACCTGTATGGATTTCAAAACTAGTGTGCCTCTGCCTGAGAGGTGCTAAACATGAACCTGGAGTGTTGGAACAGAGACTTGAGAACAAAATCAGACCCAAGTCCTGGAAAAGCCATAGAGGAGCTTGCAAAAGAATTACAAAAACATGTACCTGTTTGCATTCCAAGAATAATAGCTAGGCACACGATGTCAAGTTTCAGCTTTAAATCAAGCAGTACACACAGATTTTAGAGTTGATCTTTGGCCCTTCCCCAGTTAAGGGCTGGTAAAACATTCCCTTTCCAAGTCATGGGCATGAAAACATCTACATAAAACATGATTTCAAGTGTAAATCAATAACGACAGTTTATATGTTTGTCAATATGAATACGCATAAATATATGTATTTATGAACTTTAAAAGACAAAGGAAAATGCAAAGAAAACATGTTGACTTGGTTTGGCTAATTCAAATCTCTACTGAGGAGAAGCGGGGAACAGAAAATCATGTGATGTTTTATCAGAAATAATGCTTTCATGTTCATATTCCTGGCACTGAAAAAAAAAAAGGAAAGGATTATATTTTGTGTCTGTTTTGAAAAGGACACGTGGTAAAAGCAGTGTTCCGGATCCAACTATGATCCAAGTCATTTGAAAATGCAAATTTCCTTCAGTTTTATTATCTCTTACCGTCATGGACCAGGATAGGAAGCAGCAGATCTGTGTTATGAGCTGTAAATGTTGCTGGTGAAGAAATATCAGAATTTGCATGTTAAGCCTAACAGTTCATAGATTTTGGATGTGGCAAACATCCAGGTAAAACATTGTGTAGCCATCTTATCATTATCCTGTGAAAAAAATGTCCTGCCATTTTCAACTGAAACATGGGGCTAGCAGGCTAAAAGCAAGCTCTCTCTCTCTCTCTCTCTCTCTCTCTCTCTCTCTCTCTCTCTCTCTCTCTCTCTCTCTCTCTCACACACACACACACACACACACACACACACACTTCATATCAGCTACATAGTAACATACAATACTTTATATTTGTATGTAAATATAAAACATATAATACTTTATAGCACAAGGGAGCTGAGTTGTAGACTACTTGTCTAGAATCTTAAAGTCCTGGGTTTCATGTCCAGTAGAAACACAGTATAACACAATTCTAGCCTTTCTTTTTAAACTTCATAATCTAGCATTAAAATACCTACTGGATTAGAGAAGAAATCATGAAAGCTAAATGATACAAATGCATTAGTGTGTTATGGGTTAAATATCTGAACTCCCTCATCACTCACTAAACAGTCCATACACAGATCAACCCCTAAAAACTTCCAGTGATCCTATTATATGAGAGAAATATACTTGTGGTACTTTGTCCACAATAAGAGATCTAGTACCTGGCACATTTGCTAATACAGGGCAGGTCCATGGTATATATCACACAAACACACACACACACACACACACACACACACACACACACACACACACACACACACACACACTTACAATGCAGACAAATCTTCATGGAGTCTAAAAAGGATTAACACATGTGATATTGTCTTTATTGGGTGACAGTTTTTTGTTCTTTTTTTTTTTTGTTTTGTTTTTTTTTTGTGATTGGCTTGTGTTCTGTCTTAAGAGCAAAAAGTGCCTTTGTTCAAGATTACCTATATCAAAGTCAAAGGAAACAGTGTCCTCTACTCCAGAAGTCAGATGTACTAATCTGTTATGGAATATTTGCTTTCCCTAAGCATGAGGTCACCTTTTGCTATAATCCAGTGAATGTCTGTGTTGCTTGGCCCACTTTTTGTACTGTGGAAACTGACACGTGGGAAACAGGCACAATACATGTTGATGCTCTAAACACTTCCTCTGCCTGAGCTTCTGTCTCGACGTGTCTGTTCCAGGGGTCTTGTGTCTTTGACCAATATCTTTGAAATGATTGCAGGCCATCTTGTTAACTTATAGTAGATAAGACTTCAACCCCTTAGCAACTTTGAAAGGTCCATGCTTGACACTAAGTTGAAATTTCTTACTTGGATAATAAGAATGTCTCTTCTTCCTAAGCAAGTGTTGCCTCCACTTTTGACAAGAAAAATCGAAATCAAATCTGTAATCTATTTCTCCTGGACCCTTCAGGAGCAAATCACCTTTTAGACAATACTGTCTTTAAGGGTATTAGAAAGGATGGTGGGTGATAATTAAGAAACTCAAAATCTCAAAGTGAAAATAAATTCCTCCAACAGAATAGAATGTATGCATTTTCTGAGACCACTATAGCAGAGAAATCCCTAAAAATAAGAAAAGAGGAGAAACACACCCAAAAATCCCAAGAATAAATATGAAACATTGACAAGTATACACATATACTTACTTACATCCACAGCTCAAACCTCTGAAAACTCAAAATAAAGAGCAGATATAAAGGTATGGGATTGGGGGAGAAGTATTATAGACAGAGTCAGAGCTGAGTCCCCAGAGTCTTTTTGTCAGAAATATCTAAGTCATAAGTCTGCACAGTGAGGGCTTTAAATGCTGGAAAGGCAAAACAAAACTGTTCATCTAGATTTCTTCACTCTGTGAAAATGTATTTTAAAATAAGGTACACATTTGTAAGTCACACAAAAACCGAATATTCATTCTCAACTAGTCTAAACCACAAAATGTTAAATAAAGTTATTCAGGGAGAATAAATAGAATAACAGAAATTTGGATATAAACAAAGAAATGATGGAATGGTTAAATGAAAACTTATATTAAAGATATTCCCTAAGTATTCTAAAAGATACACTTCTTTAAATTAAAAAAAAAGAAAACCAAACAATAACAACTGGGGCCAGTGTGCTGGCTAAGCAGGGGAAGGTGACTGGCACCAACCCTGGCAACCCGAGTTCAGTCTGGGGGACCCACCTGACAGAAGGAGAGAATCAACTTCCTTGAGCTGTTCTTTGCACACACATAAATAATTAAGTGTAGCAAGAGCCTTCTTCTTTTCTCATATGAATATATGATTCTACAACAAATTGGGAATCGATCTTAGGTCCTCAGGCTTGGCAGCCAGTGCCTCAAAGCACTGAACCATTTGGTGCAAGGAAAACAGCCTTAACCAAGAATGAACAATCCTGCCAAATAAAAGTGAAAAGACCATAACTCAAGTCACTTAAACTTTTAATTTAAAAAACTGTATTGCTTGGAAATATTAAATAATATAAGAATACAAATTTAATACAATTTAAAAAATTGTTTTGCTTAGTGTTTGTTTGTGTTTTTTGAGTGTGCTTATGGTGTTCCTATCATTGGTGATCTAGTTTGCTTTCTGCTGCGGTAGTAAAACTCTGTTCAAAGCAACTTGCAGAGGAAAAGGGTTCATTGGGTTTACATTGAGGGAAGTCAAGACAGAAGTGAAGGCAGGAGCTTGCAAATTGCAAAGGAACACTGCTTACTGCCTTGTGCCCTCTTGCTTGCTCAGCTACCTTTCTTATACAGCAAGATCCACCTGCCCAAAGGTGGCACCGTGCATATTGGTCTATGCCCTCCTACATCAATTAACAGTCAAGAAAATGCCCCCACAGACATGTCCCCAGGCCAAGCTGATGGGGGCAATTCTTCAGTTGAGATTCCACTTTCCAGATGCATACAGGTTTGTTCCAAGTTGACAAAGACTAACCAGCACAATTAGTATATGTCCTAGTGATTTTGTTTGTACAAGTCTGCACTCATTTGAAATCACCACTAGTGAAAGATTAAACATATCTGGCATCACAAGCAAAGATAATCTATTCACACAGAGAAATGTAATCAAGATGAATTTGTGACATTTTAAAATCAGTTTTTTTTAAAAAAAAAATATGTGCCTATTTCAGCATGTGGCTAAGTAACAATAAATGTGTTAACACATTGTTTACAACCATGTGCATGCATTTATCCTTAATAAGTCAGTGACTCTGCCATCAAAACATTGACCATTTGAAGGCACACCATCACAAGGCAATACCATCCTAAAAATCATATTCAATCTGCTCTTTGGCAATGTATTTGGTCCAAGAATGGGGCTTAATCAAATGCTCTGCAAATGGAGATAATACTTGATTAGTATGCTCTCAGTCTTTCAAGGATTAGCATGAATTGCAGTGTCGTGGAGTTACTGAGCATCACTGTTAGTCTCGCCACATCTTCAACTAGTAAGCAAAGTGCTAAGCTGTGCACCTCCTGATCAGGTGCAAGCCTGTGATGGAGTTAAATTATCAGTACCAGGAACTTGTCACTTGGTCAATCTAATTGGGAATGTCTAACATGCAATTGTTTGATCTTTTTCATCTCAAGTTCTTCAGCATATGAATCAAAACTCCCCCACATAATCCTGGAATCTTTGTCACTCAAATATCACTTGAGAAGAAGTCTTCAAGGCATGTCAAGACCAATATGGTCTCTTCCCCAACAAGGACCATGCAGAGAATGGGTTCAGGGTACCATTGTCACTATTTTAGTAACTGTTGAGAAGAGGGTAGTTTCTGTAAAGTGTTCGGACAGAAAGCCCAAGTTAGTTGAGGCCACCTAAATATTATAATGGGATTACTATATTATGTCACAGTCTCTGTAGTCTGAACATTGAAATAAATAATGAGGCAAGGTTGGGGCTCCGTGAATGCATCTCATTTTAGACTAATCAAATCCATATAGACCCAAGTCAAAGTTGGCCAAGGAGGAAAGAGCAGGCAGTGCCTGGGGATTATTTTTAAATACTTTATGTATTATTCATAGTGAGACTTTTGCTGGACCTTGCTTTCTCCCAGATTCACTTTAAATGTTCCCACTGAAGAGGAAGCAATGCTAATTTGTATATGGGACAACCAAATCTCACATGCTTCAAGCCAATCAATGCCAGACGGCAGACACAGTGCTGGGGATGGCACGGGTGGTGAGTTTCAATATGGCCTCTAGAGGCCCAGCAGTGTGGAGAGTTGTGCAACAGTTCTGTGCAGAGGAGGAGAGGTGCTCTTAAGCTCATGCCATCCATTTAACCAAGCAGCATGGCAGGGGTTCTTTTTATCCAGCACTTCAAATTAAAAACATAAACTTGGGGGTCTGCTGTTTGGAAAGTTCCGTTTTACATGCTGACAGAATGTGAAAGCTAGTTCCTGTGCTCAAAAGCATACATAGTTCAGCTGAACAGACTATATACATGCACAGAAACTTTAAACTAATAACATAGGAGTGTTAATATGAATCTCAAGCACAGCAGTCTTAGCAATATGTGTTAAAAATATCATGAGAGCGAGAAGTCTGTTTTGAGAAAAGGCATTTCTCAAATGTCAAGGTGAGTGTTAGAATTTTAAGATGGGAAGGTGTGCTGATTAGTTTTTTGACAGCTTGACATAAGCTCTAGCCATCTGGGAAGAGAGAACCTCAGCTGAGAAAAGGTCTCCATCAGGTTGGCCTGTAGACAAATCTGTGGGGCATTTTTTGTTTTATAAACAATTGATGTGGTAGTGTCAATCTCTCTGTGGCCAGGGCTGTGATCCTAGATTGTATAGGAAGCACTGACTAAGCCAGTCAGCAAGGCTCCTCAATGGCCTTTGCTTCAGTTCCTGCACCCAGGTTCCTCCCTTGAGTTCCTGCCCCAACTTTCCTCAGTGACAGACTGCTACCTGGAAATGTAAGATGAAATGCCCCCCCCCCCTTTTCTGCAAGTTCCTTTTGGTCATGGTGTTTTATGACAACAACAGAAAGTAAATTAAGGCAGAAGGTAAGATAGGGTTAGATAAGCTGAAGAAGTAAACAGTAGTTTTAATTAAGGTAAAGAATCAAGCCATGACAACTCTGCCCATTCATCAGCATGCACACCTTCTGGGCACCTTACATCCATTCCAGGTATTCAAGCACATTCCATTTGCTTATGTTCAGGCTCACATTTTCCAGTATGTTCATTATATTCCATTACCCCATATGTTTATTTGTGTGGACTCATTCTAATAAGGGTAAGAAACAGTTAATGTACAATACTGTATTTTGGACCCATAACCACACTGCACAGAATTACTATTCTTTTTTTTTTTTTGAGACAGGGTTTCTCTGTGTAGCTTTGTGCCTTTCCTGGAACTCACTTGGTAGACCAGGCTGGCCTCAAACTCACAGAGATTCGACCACCCCTGCCTCCTGAGCACTGGGATTAAAGGCGTGCACCACCACCGCCCGGCCAGAATTACTATTCTTGAGTTGTTACTGATAAAGAAAACAAAGCTCGGACAGACTGTCACTTATTTCCAGGTACACAGCTGGGGTTGAAATGCACATCCATCTGGAGCTAAACTGTATCTATGACTGTTAAGACATGTTCCCCACCCTCATTTCCCACTTTCCCTTTTCATTCCCATAAATCTAAACCATACTTAGAAATAGATACTAACGTGCAGATGACATTAGAAAAAGGTAGATTCCCAGCTATGGGAGTTTCTTTTTAAGTAAAGGAAAGATGAGGGCAAAGATATTAGACCTTCAGTAAGGAAGTGGCAGGATGACAGCACTTCAGGGAAACAGTAAAGATGTCATCGGATGCCATAAAGAAGAATTGAGAGATGCATCAGAACATCAGAAAGCTGCACAAGCACTGCTGGCAATAGTGTGTACAACGTGGCAGGACCATTCCTAGTGCCTTATACATCCAAGTTCATTGAATTCCCCAACAGCTATGAGACGGGAACCATTATCATCTCCATCCCACAGATGAGACTCAGATACATCATCTGACTTGTTCAAGATCACAGAGCGAAAAGTAGAGCCTGGATTCAAACACAGGTGGTTTGTGTTACCTTTACTGTCCTACTCACAAGACATGAGTATCAAAGGGCCAAGGAGATAGTGGAGACAAGGGAAACATGAATCGAAATGTGAGAAGATTTCAAAAGAGTTGACTCCACGAAGTTAACTGGCAAATATACAACTAGTTGAGAGAGGATAAACATAAAGGTAACTCTTCTTTACATACAATGATTTCCACTAAAAGAGGACAGACAGGTCAAAACAGACAAATGAACAATGATTTCAATTTCACAATATGTTGAGGTTATGGTAATGAATATGGCACCCTAATGTTAATATTCAGAAAATGTCTAAAAACAATCCTTAGGCTCACAGGGGAAGATGGAGGAGTGAGGCAAGGACAATCAGATGGAATTGTAGCTTTGGAGACTGTGGAGTTGCAGCATGTTTGACACCGAGCCCAGAGAGAAAGCTTTGAGGAAATAGACATGTCGCAAACTGGCATGGGTTATCTAGTAGTAATTAGTACTAAGATTAAAAAGTTAAACAGTAGAAAGGGGAAAAACCCCACAAATCAAGGAAGTGAGGGAAAGCATATCCAGGGCCCAAGCAAAATAAAGAGAAAGGACATGGGACATGGGACCAGTGTCACCGCACGATGAGCAGAAGGAAGATGGTGCCAAGACTCTGAGGCAGGGGTGCATGGGATGAGTTCAAGAAGCAAAAGGCCAGTGCTATGCTTTAGGCATACAGTGCTTCCCCTAAAGGTCCATGTGTGGAAGGCTTGGCCTCTAACTAATGATGTTGTGTTTGTGTGTTGTGGTGGGGGAGGGGGTTCTAGAAATTCTAGGAGGTTGAGAAGAACTGTAAAAATAGGTAACTGCAAGAGGCTGTATTTGGGAACTATATCTTGTCCTAGGCATTTATTTTCTTGCTCTTCTCTCCATCCTTCCTGGCCACCAGGAGGTGAGCAGCTTGCTCTTTCAGTACCCTTTGGGGTGCTCTGTCTCAGCATAGCTCAGAAGCAATAGAGCTAGCTGACCATGCAGTGAAAACCCTAAAACACTGAGTCAAGTAACATTTTCCCCACATTGGGCATTTGATCCCAGTGACAAAATGTCTAGTAAACCCAGAAACTCAGTGTGGCTGGATGAGTGAAAAGAGAGGTAGAACAGGAAGGCAGAAGGTCACTAGGGAACACAAGTTTATGACCTTAGGCCATGGCAAGGAATTCGAGTTTTACTCTAAATCTAAAGACAGACCATTGGGATACTTTGGAGAAACCAATTCCATGATTTAAGTCAGAGTTTACACAGTTCACTTTCTGGGTGAGGGCAGTTGAGAGAATGGGTTAGGAGGCATCTCAACAGTCAACACAGAAGATGGAGGTCTTCACAGTGGGAGGAAATGTTGAGAAGGTTGGGTTCTGATACATTCTGAAAGCTATGTTGACAGGATTCAAGGAGGGACTGAATGCAGGTGGTGAGCAAAAGGGCATATCACACAATTCCTGGATTCACAAGCAGAATGTAAGGGTGAGGCAGGTGCTATTAGCTGAGATGGGAATTTAGTGTGGTGTCAAGGTGAAGCCTAGAAATCAGCAATAGGTTGGCAATGGGGGCTTTGCAGGTGTGGTCTCAGGGGAATGTGAGAAGAAAGGCTGATTGGACTGGAATAAAGAATGAACTTAAACATGATTGTGCTTATGCCCACTTCTACCTCCAACATACACGTATGCATACTCAGACAGGCAGACACACATAAGGGCATGGGTACACTTGCCCACAGACATAATGGCCATGCTACATCCACAGACTTCCTACAAGCACACACACACACACACACACACACACACACACACACACACATACATACACACACGATCGATTCCACTCAGTGGGAATTAGGTGCCCTTTTATTCTGCTACCAGAGTCCCTAAATAAGTGTCTGCCTTCCTTCACCATCTACTCTTAAGAATATGAGGATCCAACTCCAGAAAGCACTATTCACAGGAACCAAAGCAAGGCTGGTAGCATTGGAGTCAAAGCGAATAAAGTGTCCCTTCATCCTTTGTGGGAGCCCATTCTTGGGTTCCTCGTGGCTTTATCCAGCAGGTCCGAATAGAGGATGATCAGGACCACAGGCCTGAGTGCAGGTGTCTGAGATGGTCTGCACTTGGCTGTGCTGGGGGAGGAGGTCTTTTGCTCCACCCCTTGGCGTCTCTATAAAAACCCTGGGCCAGAGACAGTCGGGGCCCATTGGAATAGGTTCCAGGCCCTCTCGAGGCTATCCTTTATTTTCTATCTGTTGATCTCCTCGATATTCTCTGCAATAAATCCTTCTATCTAATATTTCCTGCTGATTGCACTCAAGAAAACTCTGGGGAACTGTGGGGGTGGTGGGTAAACGCCCCACAATCCTTCACATCACCATCTACAGCTGTGGGGCCGAGATGGGGTAGGGTTCATGTTCATCAGGTCATCCCTTGGCCATTGTGGAGATGACAATGGTTGGAAGAGCTTTTCTGGCAACATGACCTCCCCAATAGAGCATGCCCCTTGCAAAGGCTCTCCTTCATCCTTCTCCAGAAGAGAAGAGGAGACACAAGGTAAAGAGTCTGGTGCAGAACCCCATTCCTACTTCAGGGATGTGAAATGCGCAGGATGCTATAAAATCACCATAGTCTTTAGTCACGCACAACAGTAGTCTGTGAATTGGCTGCTCCACTATCCTCTGTCAGCCTACAGGTGGAAAAGCATGGCTGGCAGAAGGATGTTCCTTCAAGAGAAAGCAGCGTTGAAAATATCCTGATTAAGATGGGTTGGGAACCACCCCAATAAGTACATTTGGGAGATACATATATGTTGCACGAATCCTAAATGGTCTTATAATAAAAATCCAGAGCCAGATATTGAGGTAAATGCTGAAAGATCAGAGATACGAAGGAATAAGCCACTAGAGAAACTTCTTACCACTATGGAATCCTCAGGCCAAAAAAGGTGAGATCCTGTCTCCACGAATCCTCAGACTGATTGCCTCTGAGTACTCAGCTGAAAGGGCTCTACTTCCTGTCTCCTCATGCATTATATGCCTTTCTCCACCTAGCCATTTTGCTTCCTATCTCAACCTTCCTAGTGTTGGGATTAATGGCCTATGTACTTCTCAAATACTGAGGTTAAAGGTGTGTGCCACTGCTGTCTGGCTCTCTTTCTCTCCTAGACTGGATCAATCTCATGTAGCCCAGTGTGGCCTTGAAATCACAAAGATCCAGACAGATCTCTACTTCCTGAGTGCTAGGATTAAAGGTGTGTGCTACCACCGCCTGATCTCTATGTTTAACACACACACACACACACACACACACACACACACACACATAAAATGTAAGAAAGAATTATTAGACAACTTTCCACCACTCATACTTCTCTCTACATTCACTCCAGCATCCCTTAAGTATAAACCTCAAAATGCAAATAATATTAGAAAATCTGACCCAAAAATTCTGCTGACACCGTTTTTGCATATTATTATGTTATAGACATTGTATTACATACTTTCTCCTAATTTAATTGATTGACTTTCCAAAATGGAGTGGTAGGGGAGGACTAAAAGTCTCAGGAATTCTAGTATGACATTGTATCCAAATTTAATCAAAGAGGATGAAAAATATAAACCTATTCACTAGATGGCAAGTGTTAATAGACTCATTTACACTTCTGTCTGGTAATTTAAAAAAAAAGAAGGTTGAGGGATAGTGTGTTTTGGAAGTTTCTTGGAAGCCATAGGCAATGTCTAAAAGAGAGTGACCAGATGGCCAAAATGCATTCACCACTAAATAGTGTGTTACAGATTACAGGCACTCATAAGAGTACAGTGGCCTGGTAGCCAGCTCTTTGAAGAGCTCACTTTGTATACTATCACATTGCCAGGGCTTTTATTCAAATTCAGACTTTTATTGAGTAGGTCTGGAACCAAGCCTGAGATTCTGTATTTCTTAAAAGTTCACAGGATGAAGCTGCTGGTCCAGGGACCACACTCACAGAATCCATGTAAACTCCCTTCTTAACTCCATACTAAACTGAATTGACAAGTGACGGTATGCATAAATTCAAGTTCTAATAGACGGACTGGGGTTAGTTCTTGCCTATTGTGTTTTAGTAGCAGACTTAAGGGTATATGCATACACACACATACACAAAGAGAGAGAGAGAGACGGGGGAGGGAGGAAGGGAGAGAGGGGTGATGGGCAGATTTTATTGATTTAGTACAAATGAGGAAAGAGGTTAAGTGAGCATATTTGGTAGGAAAAAAGTAGGCTGCTGCAGTTACCCCAGAATCCCAGGCGCCACCTCTGTAAAAGTTTTGTTGGCCCAGACTGGCTCTAATCACATTTGATGCCTAATACTATAAGCATTTTTTTTTCTTTAATGAGTGAACTTGGCAATGAAGACTGCTTCCCTAGTGAGATTTCCAGAACTCCGTGAATTCAGCCAAGCCAATGTCTGTCCTGTGGCTGCGGCCGTGTATCCTCCTGGATTAAAATGGGATTTTAGAAGAGATGAGTAGAGATGGATTAAAACAGAAACACGAGGCAAAGAAAGAGCTTAAGATCCATCACAAAAGAGCAGTAAGTGGGGACTGGTCATCCATCACAGCAGCCTCCTCACTGAGCCAAGTGGCAACCGTGGTCAGGGAAGATGTGGAGAGGAATTGTGTAACTCAAGAATATTAATGCTAACCTCTCTAGGTTACTCTGAGAATCACACTTGGTTAAACTTTTGAAAATGTAACACTTGAAAGGATTAGGCAGATGTTTCTTAGTTATTTTAAGACTTTGGCATCTTCTAGATGCTTCAAAGGGAAGCAAAGCCTAAAGCATGATCATAAGACTTAAAGTTGGAAGGCAGGGATAAATATTCTCTGTTGTTTAACCCTTTTGGGGTCCAAGGTTCTTCACATGCAAAGCAGAATATGAAATCAATTATGTTAAATATACATTTGTTATTTTTGTGTAAAATATTTACAATGAATTCAAGAATAAATGGTCTCCACACAGCAGACTGAATAGGAGAAAGAATTCCTGACAGACAAGAGCTCAAATAACAAAACAGATGTTGTTTCTGGCACACTAAGATGCCCAAATAATAAGGGGATAGGTAGTGTGCTCCTGTCATACTTGGATGCTGAGAGTCAGTCATTGTTGCTCAACTCAAGTGATCTGTAATATCTTCTGGGCTTCATTCACTTCTTCCTAGCACATTGACTTTATACTTCCCCTGTCACCACACAGGTCACAACACCATTGCCACGATTTAGATTTCACAGTTACATTCAAGGAAGGTGGAAGGAGAAAAGGGGACTCAGAAGTGACACAGCTGTGACTTTCTCCTGTTTATCAAAAAGTAGACATTTCTCAAAATTCTTCACCCTCTTCTTTAGATGTCCACTTCCACCCCATTTCATGCCTCCAATTTTTATTTATATCTGCTTGCTGCATGTCTCAGTGACTTCTAATTGCAAGGCCGGATCAAAAAAAATCACACTTTATACATTTTAACGAAGAGACAAGATCTCAGGATGTTATCTGAGCCTGTCTTATATTTGAGGATCTAGGCCTCAGCCTCTTAAGGAGCTGGGATGACAGGTATGTACCACTGTACCTGGCAATCATATTTTATACCAGAGTTAGGGAAGGGCAAGAGTAAAAGTGGGTGATAAGCAATGGCTATCTGGGAGGCATATGGTTATTATACTTTAAGTGAAGGCTCTCCAGAATCATGCTCCTCACCCAGGTCCCTAGAGGAATGCTAGAAGCAGAGCCTTGCTTTTTAGACCATAAGTTGGTATTAAATGATTTGGGTCAAATATGGCTTTATTGTTAAATGTTAACCGACAATAGTACTTTATGACATACCTCTGGTTATATAGCAGTATTGATTTTTAATATCTGGAAGGAAATATAGTAATAGAAATATTCTAGAGCTGCTAGCTTCAATTATTTTTAAGACCTTCAAAAGGTTCAAGGTCACTGGACGGTGGTGGCGCATGCCTTTAATCCCAGCACTCGGGAGGCAGAGGCAGGCAGATCTCTGTGAGTTCGAGGTCAGCCTGGTCTACAAAGTGAGTTCCAGGAAAGGCACAAAGCTACACAGAGAAACCCTGTCTCAACCCCCCGCCCCCCAAAAAGTTTAAGATCTTAAAAATAGTTTATTATTTTTAACATATACTTGATTAAGGAGACACTACATAATTTAGTTGAGTTAGGACCCACAAACTGTGCACTCAATTTACTCACTCTACAAAGACTGGTACTTTCTCTCTAGTAAGCACCAAATAAGTATTTGTTGACCCACTGAATAAATAACTGTAAAGCAAATCCCATGCTCAACACATCTTTTTTTATATTGATGACATCCCCACCTTTGGTGAGGTGCATTATAAGGTGGTGGGTTTAAGAATATGAGACCCTGGCCCAAAAGTGGCGGTGATTGCTGGTGACCTGTTACAATGACTAATGACTTGCTCTGGGGAGATGGGCAAAGGCTGGAGAAGTCAAGTTGTCATGGAGGCACTGCAGACTGCTCAGGTTTAAGTCATGCAAAGTCTCACCATGCAAAGTGGGATTCCAGTAGCAAGTATGTTTACAGTAACAATTCTTATAACTGTGAAGTCCACATTTTAAGCTTCTCCATCCCCTTAGTATCAGTTTTGGCAATGGTCTTTATAACATTTCCTTTAAAAATTGGGTTAGTGTGCCAGGTGGTGGTGGTGGTGGTGGTGGTGGTGGTGGTGGTGGTGGTGGTGGTGGTGGTGGTGCACACCTTTAATCCTAGCACTCGGGAGGTAGAGCCAGATGATCTCTGTGAGTTCAAGGCCAGCCTGGTCTAAAGAGCAAGATCCAGGACAGGTTCCAAAGCTACACAGAGAAAACCTGTCTCAAAAAGCCTAAATAAATAAATAAATAAATAAATAAATAAATAAATAAATAAATAAATAAATAAATAAATGGGTTAATGTGACAGACGATGCAGTGGATACTAAACCTGGATATATAAACTATACCCATATGGCCAACAACAGCTGTTAGGAGTGTGTCCATTCTCTACTGTAATTTTGTCTGGTCTTCTCTTGAAATGGCGAACTCAGGATTACGTCTATAAAAAAAACTGAAGAATTTTGACTAAAAAAAAAATATTACATGTGAAAAATCCTGCCTGCTGTATACTGGTGTCCTGGCATTCAGAACATGGTGGATACCAGCTTTGGGCACTCTGTGTCCATATTTGTCTTCTTACCTTCCTAAGTCCTGAGTCACTTGATCATCTGTCCTTGGAGTGGATAAAGCCCTCTCAGCTATGAATCTCTTTGCTGTTCCATTTTGTCTCTGGCAGTGACATTTTATAAACCCCCCTTATTGTAAGTTTCTCAAGGGTAAGACCCATGACTTCAATGTCTCCAAAACACCAACTAACAATTGACAACAAAAGATCTGGTATTAACCACACTGCTCATCTGAAGATCATGTTTGCTATGAGCCATAGCCTCTGAAAAGAATTTCTATTTTAGCTTCTCCAAGGCAGTTCATTACAACCATCTTGAGCTTTAGTTTCTCATTCATTCTGATGACCTCGACAAGGTATCTAGAATTTAACATTTTAGTAAAGAAAAACAAAGCACCAAGGCTTATGACACTGAGCAGAGCAATATGGCTGACATGTTATTGCATTTTGTTGAATGATTTTACGTTCTGTCATCACATACTGTAGTCCCACTTGGTGGATATAACCAATTCAGTTCTCTTTGCTTCCCATGTTAGGCCCCTGTATCAAGAAATGGAGATATCTGACTCATTTTCTTAAATAATGTCTGAGAACACTGTTACTGAGGACCTCAAAGCCTCTAACTTCATTGGTCCAGAGATTCTATTTTCATATTCTAATCTTCTTGGTTCTCCAAATTGAATTCTGCATTTACTATGGGATGTTTAAAAATTAATATCGTAGTGCTTGTGCTTGGAAGACCACGTTGAGGTCTTGGATTATGAAGTTAATATATCCTCAATCTATTTCTCTTGTATTATTAGGCAATACAAGCACAAAATTTTCCAAAGAGTTAGAAAGACCACACTATAGAAGCATTAGCTGGCTGCTTGGTGGAGAAAGTGGGAATCTATATATTGACAAACCGATATTCAGAGTTCATTGAGAGTTTCAAATTCAATTTTACAAAAAGGGTTTGGGGCTTAAAAGAAAACAGAAAATCACTTCTGTGGAAAATGAGAAAAAATTAATTGGCATGCAGCAGTCAAAATTCTCGACTCAGAAGAATTGAGTGGGGTCTTAACTAAGACTAAGTGAATGTGCTCTTTGGGCCTCATCTAATGAAGAAGAAAATGTCTTCAAAGGCCAAAAGCAAAGGCATCTTAGATGGTAAGTAGATGCTTGTTTTTCCAAAAGGAAGATGTTGATGAGTTATGCTTAAAGGAATCAAAAACACATGGATTAGGCTTTCCTTAAAACAAACATAGGTTTCATCATGGAGGGAAAGCTATGGGCAAAGCCCTTTAGGAGCTTCCCTCAATTCCAAATATTTGCAAAAAGGGCTGAAAGGATTCCAGCCCACCACAGGTTTTCTCTGTCTGCTTGGATGGCTTGGTTTACTGGAAGTTGTCACTCACCTATTATTTTTCTGTCCACTGCCTGCCCTCCCGGCAAACCCTGGTGGTTGTTCTCTACAGGGGCCTACTGCTCACTTACAAAAGCAGACGCAGGTGCAGATGAATGGCTCCACGTCGGTGAATTGAAGCATGATCTCTACCTAGGACTATGACCAGGTTACAGCCTCCTTTTCCAGAACTGGCATCACATCATGCTTCTAACGCCTTTCCAGTCACTTTGGCTAAATTGCTTTCATGTGCCATTCATTCTAGTTGCACAGAAAGCTGGTTTTTCTCTGGCAATGGGTGACATTTTCCTGGCCCAACGATCACATGCCTAGAAGGTTTCTACTCTTGCATGAAGGCAAGTTCTGGCCAAAGGAGCCTGGCTGACATGCTGGGGCTTCCAAGTCACCAGACATAGCACAGACAGACAACAACTGGCGCCATGCTGTGCATTCTTACCCATCTTCGGCATTCCCAGCACATTAGGGTGAGTCAAAGGTCTTCTCTTTGTTTTCAACAAGTGAATTTAAGTCTCCAGGATCGAAATACTGAACTGGCACTCAGAACATTGAGGAAATGAGGGAATTTTAATGCAATCATCTAAATTAAACCATTGGAGCCGTGGCTTTCAAACTTGACTATGCATTAGAACTGCCTTGGAAGCTTAAGGCAAGAATACAGTGTCTGGGTTGCTTGCTCCTGTGATTCTGATACAATTAGTCTGGGATGTAGCCTGGACATCTGGATGTTTTGAAAGCTCTGTGGATGAATCTACTGTGTCATGAAGGCTGATAACCTCTCAACTGGAGTTCCTAAGCCACTTGTCACAATGAATGTATTGGAATAGAATTGTAGTGCTTAAAACCACCTGTATATTACAAACACTTGGGGGGTATTCTTAAACTACTGACTGTAATGTACAAAACCAACCATAGAAAGTCTAACTTAATTACATAACTAAGCTTTGTTATGTTTTGAGATGTACATAACACATACATATATATTACCTATACTATATATGGTGTATATATACATATAAAAATATGTGCAGTTATATATCATTTAATGGCAGATAGTTTGCGAGAATTAATCTTTAGGAATCACTGGGTAGAGATCATAAAATAAGTAAGAAGACTATGTCATGAGATAACATAGAAACAACATTGTATGTGCAGTCTGTAACTAAAACCTTGTGATAGGGCACATGACTGCTTATGTATACTATGGTTTGAATATAAGATGTCTCCTATGGGCTTTTATATTAAATGCTTGCTTTCAAATTGGCAGTGCTATTTTGGAGAGTTTCTAGAAATTCGAAACAGGAAATGGCGTTTGGCGGAAGGAAATATTTCACTGGGACTGGGTCTTTAGAGATATCTTGTCCTTGGTCTCTTCATATCTCACCCTGTGCTTCCTGTCAGCAATAATGTCAAGGAGCTCCTTTATAACACATCCTCACTGCCATGATGCTCTTGCACATATACATGGGGTAAAGAAAGCATGGGCCAAGTCTTTTGAAACTGTGAGCAAAAACGAGTCTTCATTCATTTTAAGTTGTTTATGTCAAGCATTCTGTCATGATGAGGAGGAAGTGATAGTTATACAAATAGGAGTGTGTGTGTGTGTGTGTGTGTGTGTGTGTGTGTGTGCTGCATTCATATGCATTGCAATATATATCTTTACAGGTATATAAGGTAGGTATGTGTGACAGCCAATTCTGAAATGGTCCCAGTGATTCTTGCTTTCTAGTATATGAGTGTGTTCTCCTACCCTGGATGAACACTGACCTGTGTATCCAATGGATTACTGTGTGTCCCATCAAGTTTAAGCACAAAATGCATGGCAACTTCAGCCTTAGTCTCTTGTGTCCCTTGTCCTGACCGATGGCATCTCCTTAAGCAACCCTACAGAGGCTTCTGTGTAGAGACACTGAAGCTTCCTACCAATAAAAGTCACCGTTCTGTCTGTCATTCATGGATGTGAACCTCAAAAGTGGATTGCCAGCCGCAAGCAATCTGTCAGATGGCCACATCTCAAATGAACAGGAACCTTGAGCTAGAACTGCCCAGTGAAATGAAAGGTTTCAATAAGCCAGTAGGGTTTCAAGTGGTTTCTTCTGCAGCATAAATATGGTAGTGTCACTCTCATTCATTCAATGGCTGAGGACACTGGGCTCAGAGACAGTAGATGATTATTGTAATTACACACCTATGACGCCTATAAGTGGGAATTAGCATTAGGCGATTGTCCTGTACTTTAGGACACTATACAGTCCTCATCTATATTGTTGAATATCATGTGATAGGGAAGAAATTACAATGGCGATTCCAATTTACAA
The DNA here is from genome assembly GCF_049852395.1 of Peromyscus maniculatus bairdii. Taxonomy (NCBI): domain Eukaryota; kingdom Metazoa; phylum Chordata; class Mammalia; order Rodentia; family Cricetidae; genus Peromyscus; species Peromyscus maniculatus. The sequence goes on along the minus strand of NC_134856.1, from coordinate 123,395,982 downwards.
GCCAAAGAAAGCAGATTCTATCCAACATCTCTGGTATTGTCTTAGCATCGCCAATTGTTTTGGAGCAATTAGACCATCAAAATGCTGTCCTTTCCCTAATCTCTCCACAGCTTTTATTGCTTCCTTCGGTGCCCAGAGCTAAAGGAATTCTAGGAGCACCATCCGTTTTAGTCCTCTGGCTTTTTAACTGATGTCTCAAAACACAAATTATAGAGTATATGTTACAAGTGGGTCAATGGACAGATGCCCACACCAGAAGCCTCTTCTGTTTCAAGTTAAGCCTTCACTTAGGTTTTTGCAGTTCTATTCTAAGCAGCTAGAGAACATATTCTTAAGAAAATTTCTACATGCAATGAGGAAAAGTCCCGATGTTTGAGAGGCAGAAAGTCTCTGCTCTAGCTCTATAGTCACTAGCTGTGACTTGAGAGAAAGCACAAGATGCCATTCCCATAAGCTCTCATTAAACTCCTGTGGGATGGGGCCTAGGTGTGGGTCTCTTTAAAGCTCCCTGCATACTTCAGTGTAGGACCAGGGTTGCAAAGGACTGATGTAATCGTTTGCAATCTGTTTCCTCATTTGCTAAGTGGCGGTAACAACGCTAGTGCCCTTGGTGGTTTCTTGAGAGGATTAAGGGCAATTACAGTAAAGCTCCAAGTATGGTGCCTGGCACATCATTGGTACATGGTGAATGCCATCCATCAGTATTTGTGGTTTGTCTTAAAATTTTTAATGCATTATACAAAAGTATACAGTTACTTAGATCCATCTACTGGCTTATTCCTTAGACAGTTCTTTTACACTTGCAACTTCCTGCCAATCAAGACAGCAAGTAAATACATATCTCATTTTCTTCAAGGTTTTTTTTTTCACTTTATTATAGTACTTATCACATCTATCTGGAATTTATCATCTTGTTAAGCAATATAAGGTGTGGCCAGTTTAGTTTTTCCACAAAGAGCTCATTTTCCTGCTCCTATGCATTAAAATCTTCCTTCTTGCAATGGTCAGTCACATTAGGATTGAATTTTCAACATTATAACTGTCATAAATTGATTGCTCCTATGTTCTTATCCTAACTTTAAAAAATAGTTTTAGTTGTGTGTGTGTGTGTGTATGTGTGTGTGTGTGTGTGTGTGTGTGTGTGTGTGTGTGTGTGACATGTGTGAGGGTAATAGAGGAGGATCCAATAGAAGGTGTTGGATCCTCCAGAATTGGAATTACAGGTGCTTAGAGTAGCCCAATTTTGGTGCTATGAACCCAACCTTGATCCTCTGAAAGAGCAGCAAGTGCTATTAACTGCTTAATTGTTCAACCATTCCTCCAGCCCCTCATAGCCTAACTTTTTCTGAGCACTTAATCACTGGGGATTTGTAATGGCTTTAACATCTGTTGTGTAAATTTGAATATTTATCATTCCCATCTACTAAAAATTACTGCAATACTTTTGAGTGAAGTACCATTCAAGCATCACATTCTTGTTTTTTAATTTAAAAATTTAAAATCTTCTCTCTCTCTCTCTCTCTCTCTCTCTCTCTCTCTCTCTCTCTCTCTTTCTCTCTCTCTCTCTCTGTGTGTGTGTGTGTGTGTGTGTGTGTGTGTTCATGTGAATGTGTGTATGCACAGGCCATGGCATGCTTGTAGAAGTCAGCGGACACCTCTGATGTTGTTCCTCGCCTTCTACCTTATTTGATGTTCCTCCTTTTCCTTGTTCACCGCTATGTAGAGCAGGCTAGCTGGTCTATGAGCTTCCAGGGATTCTCCTGCCCCCCCTTCCATCTCACTGTCGGTACACTCAGACTGCAGATGTGCACTGCCATGCTCAGCTTTATATGGGTTCTGGCAGTTTGGTTTTAGACCCTGCTGCTTGCATAGAAAGCTGCTCTCCCCAGACCCTAAAAACTTGGCTCATTTCAGCCTACCTACGATTCTTTGGTTCTTCTTTATCAATACAGTCCCTTAATTTTGCCACTTGTTTCCAAGTAAAAAAGCACGTCATCATTGACATGTTTAGCTTTCTGCCTTCAAGAGCACTTGTTCCTAGGTCTCCATCACCTGGGAGTGGCCTAGCTTGAGTAAGGGCTTCAAGCTGCTCTGTTATGACATGCCGAGTTCTTTTCGATCCAGCTCTTCTTGGTCGTAAAGCTTCAATTTGGCCATATTCATGTGTTCCCCAAACCAGCACTACAGCCTGAACTGTAGCTCATTAATGGCAGCACTGTGGTGAGGGCAGTGAATTACTGTCAGCACTCTTGAGTTCTTTCTGGAAGATTCCTCCCCTAAGTGTGTAGTATGCACTGTGTCACGCAGTTAATTTGATAGTAAGTCCACAAATACCTTGCCACTCCTTTCTTCAAAAAGTGAGACTAATTCTAGGCCACAATTCATGACTCACTTAGACTCACTTAGGAGAATTAGAAAGTGGAAGAAATTATGATCTGAGACTCCCCCTTCCTTGTTTTCCTGGGTCACCCAGAGGCCAGCTGCCATGTTTGTAGGACACTCAAATAGCTCTTGAAAGAAACTCATGTGGCAAGAAACTTAGACCTCCTGACAGGAGTTAGTGGTGACTTACCAGTCACTTGGATGGTCACTGGAGGTGGGTTCTCCAATCCTAGTGAAACTTGGGATGGCCACAGCTCCAGGGAAATATTTAACCACAACATCCTGAGAGATACAGAACTCCAACACTCCAGCTAATAAGCCCTCACCTCCTGAATTATGTGACATAGTCAATGTCAGTTATTTTGAAGCAAGCAGACTTGATGTGGAGCACAGCAATAGATATTTAATATTCACAATGGTCTAGGAGATATCATTATGATTCCCCTTCTTTACAGGAGAAAATGAAGTGCCCACTTACCAAGACAGATGGTCAGGATTTGATCCTGGATGGTCTTGGTTACAAAGTTCCTCCTTCCCCACTGTATTTCTCACATGCTGAAATCTCCAAGCCTCTTTGATCTTCCTTGATTCAAGTTTTAAAAGCTAGAGAGAGAGAGAAAGAGAGAGAGAGAGAGAGAGAGAGAGAGAGAGAGAAGGATAAAGGCCAAGATGACTGTGCCAACGGGAGCAAAACATGCCACTGTGCCACTAGGAACAACCACGGGTATGTGCCAGCGCTCTGGCTTCTGCTTCATAAGAAACTGCAAACTGGGGTTCCATTCCTAAGAACCTATGTGGTACCTGGTGTGGGTGAACACGGCATAACTCCCTCCTAGAACAACCTTGAGGAAGACTGGGCTTTAGATTCATATTACAAATGAGGACAACAAACCTGTGAATATACTTTATATCAAAGGAAGGCATGCATCTCATGAAATAATAAAAAACCAAAACCAAGAAAATAATAGTAATAAAAATAAAAATAATGATGAACAGAATAAATTTACTATAACCATTTGAGAGGGGCAAGTTCTACTCCAGTATTCAAAATAATGCGAACCATATTAATAAATCCTTATGAGCCAAGTTGGTAGATAATATCTCCAGCTTTATTAAAGTGTAATTGACAAATATAAGATGTAGATATTTGAAGTATAAAACATGATAATTTTTACATTTATAGATGATGACATGACTACCACAATCATACTGTCATTCAAATTCAGTTGTTTTGTCTGTCTGTGTGTGTGTGTGTGTGTGTGTGTGTGTGTGTGTGTGTGTGTGTGTTGAAACTTTATAAGATCTTCTCCTACTTGCAGACAACTCTGAAATGAGCCTTTTCATATATGGCAGATACAAATAATACATTGCTATATTTAAAGGAAATAATTTGCTAATACACACTAGAAATGTTAAAAAATCTCATGCTTAATAGTTAATATTAATTTCCAACTTGATAGATTCTAGAATCACCATGGAGATTAGCTCAGGGCATGCCTGTGAGGGAGTCTCTAGATTAGGTAGGAAGAGCCACCATAAACATAGGTAGTACCATTCCCTAGGCTAGGAGAAAGCCAGCTGGTCCCAGCATCTATCACTTTCTTCTTCCTGTGGATACAGTGTGAGCAGCTGCCTCCTGTTCCTACCATTATACCTTCCCTGCCATGATGGACTATATCACCTGGACTGTGAAGCAAAAGAAATCTCCTTTCCTTGAATTTTGTCAGGTATTTTGGCCAGAGAAGTAAAATAAGTAACTATTACCTCGTGACAAAAATAAAAATAAAGCCATACTCCTTGAGCCAGCAACTCCATTTCTTCATATTTATTCTTAACTGGTAGTGAACAATGTAAAGAAATGTTTATACATAAATATTTTCTGTATAAATGAGTTTAGAAGTCAAGATAAAAGGATAAAATAAATAAAAGTTAAGTATATAATAGAGAAATTATGAAATAAATTACTATGTCTGTAAAGCAAAAGATTATGTGCCCTAAAAGTAAGATATTTACTGATTATAAAATGTGTGAAAGATAGTAGAACCAAAATATTAAGAGTGATGACTGATTAATTTGGTCGAGGGATTAGATTTACATTCCAATTTACCCATAGTTAGGAGTCAAAGATATACTAGTTACTAGAGGTCTTGTGACAAGCACCAATGATGAGACACTTGAAAACAGCAAAAATCTATTATCTTATAGTTCTGAAGGCTGGAAGTTCAAAGTCAAGTTGTAGAGCAACCCATGTTTTCCTATGTTTCTGAGGGAATGTTATGCCTCACTCTGGCTGCCTTGTGGTAGACTGAGTCATTTGCCTGCTTATGCAGCATCATGCTAGCACTTTGTCTCTTCACATTGCTCTCTCCTTATCTCTGTGTCTCCACACTGTATCATCTTATAAGAATATCTGTCATGTTGAATGAAGAGCCCAACCTACTCCAGCATGACTTCATCCCGACTAATTTCATCAGCAATGACCCCATTCCCAGACAGTCTCATTCTAAGACAATAGATGTTTAAGCCTTCAACATAATGAGGGGAGCACCTGTAATTGAACCCATAATCAGAGGAAATATTTGATATGAGATATGCTCAAAGGTCATGGTTCAGCGATGTCCTATTGATCCAGAATGATTGTCCTGCACTAGTCTGAGAGACAGCTCATCTATCAGATCCATCCAACACTTCCTAAGCATGCATGCCACTATGGTGACTAGGCTAGCATTACCGTCTTCAATTTGTCTTACTTAGACTCCTGGCATCTTTTCTCACCAGCCTTTGAACCCTCGATGCATCAGGTAAGAATGTGGAGACCAAACATTTACTTCAGTTAGAATCCAAGGAAATCTCCATATACTTGCTTTCAGCTTTTTAATCACAAAGGTCAGGGCACCGGCAGGGGCTGCTGAGAGATGATGCAGCAGTTAAGAGCACTGGACTTTGGCTCCCAGTATCTCTCAGCTCACAGCTGCCTGAACCTTTAGCTCCAGGAGGATCTGACACCACCTGGCTTCCCAGGCCCTGTACTAATGTACGTACACACACACACACACACACACACACACACACACACACACACACACACAGCACCACAATGTAAAAAATCTTAAAAATAAAATTAAAATAAAACATGGAAGGTTAATACACAAGGCTAGTCCCTCTGTTCCTTCTCCATGGTTACTTATGAACATCCCATATCATCTTTGCATCCTAAAAGTTTTAATCTAGAGATAAGATATTTGAAATTGTTCATTATCCAATGAGTCCAGCTGTGCCAGGGTTTACAATGATCAAAATGTATAATCTGATTCTTGGGGCTGTTGTAATGGCCCCATTGAAGAGGGTGTTATTTTTGGTCACTATGATGTGAGTGTTTAATCCATTGTATACAAAGTTAAAATCTGACACATTGCTTTTGTGAACAGCAAGAATGATAGTCTAAGCTTAATGTCAGTAAGAATGATGTTTTATGAGACACTGAGCCCCAATAAATGTTAGAAAACTTTTTTCTTTAGACAGCATGGTTCACACAAGGTACTAGATGCCAACATAATCAAGCAGTATTTGTTGAGTTCATTTACCAAATATGGTACTCATGTATTCTATATATTAATGATATACACAACAAAGAATGTCTTCCTGCACTTCATAGAATCTTTCAGTTAGATATTAGAAGAGTTATTAATACTCACCTTGCATTGTGCTTAGGAGGTTGCTTAGCCTTCATGATCCCATTTTAGGTAACAGAGACCCATCTCCTAGGCTCTCAGGAAGGTCCTTACATAAGAACTTTAGAACACCCAAGGTCCTCATGTCCCGCCTCATGCCTTTGCTTCATCTCCTGCCGCTCCCACCTTGCTCGGATGCTCTCTTCTCCAGAATGTCTTGCTACTTCTGAAACCAGCCATGTCATATGTCTTTGACTTCCTGGCCATTCCCTCTTGTTCCACAGATGTTTCCATTGAATCAGAGCAGTTGTGATAAAGGAAACAAGGCCCTCATGAAACGTTCACTGATATTGTTTCCATGTGGAGGTCTTATACTGTTAATATTTTCATGAGGAGGGAGGGAAAAGCATGAGGAGCTGCTCCAAAAGTTGACTTCTTCTGCAAGTAACCCTTAACCATGCTCTGTTAAGTATCCTCTTACCCATGCTCCTAAGAGAAACCCCTCAGTTATGCTTCTGTAGGAAATTACTTATCTATACTCCTGTAGTTAACCCTTACATGTGTTCGTGGAAGTATCCCTTCACCCATACTTCTATAAGTAACCTCTTGACCATGGTTACTTAGACAACTTTAATAAACTTATTGGCTCACCTAGCTGATCTTGGGTGAAATTACTTCTTTGGCCTATTGTATCCTATCTGTGTGTTTCTTTGTGTTTTCCTGGTAAAATAGTTCTACGAATTTGCTTAGGGTGATCTCCTTTATTTTTGTATTAGGAAGACAGTAATTATGCACTTATCTTCCATTTCTTCAGAAACCATTAATTCCACATTGTCAAGCTTTATTATTTATACTGAAGAGACATTCAAGTTTTCCACTTTGCATACAGTATTTTCTCTTAATAGAAACTCATGCAATGAATTCTGACTCCAACAATGACATGCTGGGTCATTCAGACCCAAGGAGGAATTTCGGGGCTGTTTCCCTATTGATAGCAGCTTCTGATTCAAATCAAGATGGCTGACAAGGTGACATAGGTCTTTAAATGTTACAATACATATAATAACAATTAGAAGTTCGTATTTTGTTTTGTTTTGTTTAACAGAATGGGTTACAGAAAATCACTGTATAGTGCTGGAAGGTACTATACAGGCAGCTGGAGGAGAATCATCATCAATGATCTCACCCAACTGTGGATCCCACGTGCCATAATTTCAACTAGCTGGGCAAGATGTGACCACTGGTGCAACAGGGCATACCCACTATGAGGGTAACCAACTGATTTCTCACTGCATTTGAAGCCCATTCCATGGGAAGGAAATTATTCCTGGGACTGTAAACCTAGTTAGAAGCCAATGGCTAGGAAGGCCACAGGCCACAGTGGAGAATCTATTACTGATGTTTTGCCAAATGGACATGGTGTCAAACTGCCCTCTAAATGCTTTTGTTAATATCTGTACTAGTCAGTGTTCTCTATAACAGTGATTCTCAACCTTCTTAATGTTGCCATCCTTTATTACAGTTCCTCATGTTGTGGTGATCCCCAACCATAAAATTATTTTGTACTACTTTATATCTATAATTTTGCTACTGTTATTAACCATAATGTAAATATTTGATATGCAAGATATCTGATATGTGATACCTGTGGTTGTCATGACCCACAGGTTGAGAAATGCTGCTCTAGAGGAACAGAACTTACAGAATGAATATATCTATATCTAAGTCTATATCTGGGTATATTAGACAGAATTCAAACAGACAGACAGATAGATAGATATAAGGGAGGAGGTGGTTATTAGAGTGGCTTACAGGCTGTGGTCCAGCTGGTCCAACAATGGTTGTCTACCAATAGAAGGTCCAAGAATCCAGTAATTGTTCTTTCCATGAGGCTGTTCTTTGGTATACACTAGAATCCTGAAGAAGTGGCTCAAATGCTAGTGAAGGAATGGACTTGATAGTGAGAATGAGAGCAAGCCGGCAAAGAGAGAGCAAGCTTCCTTCTTCCACATCCTTTATATAGGCTGCCAGCAGAAGGTGTGTCCCAGATTATAGGTGGATCTTCCCACTTCAGAAGATCTGGAATAAAGATGGATCTTCTCAACTCAAAGATCTGGATTAGAAGTGGGCCTTCCTGCTTCAAAAGATTTAATTAAAAAAAAATCCCTCACAGGTGCGTCCAGCTAGTTGGTTTTTAGTTACTTCCAGGTGTGGTCAGGTTGAAACCCAAGAATAGACATCACAGTATTGGTAGGTAGGTCAGTACTGGTTTCAGCCTTGGTCAACGAAGATTCTTGCAGGGAATGAAAGTGAAGCAGTAACTCATAATGGGTCAAAGTGATGAGAAAAAGTGCCCCCACCAGCACTCAACCCTGAGTGGACACCTCTCTCACCCTCTCCAGGACTCAGGGAACACTTTGTGGAAGAGAGGGCACAAAGCACGTTAGAGGTGGAAGAATGGAGAACTTCATATGAAATGTTGTCTTTTAGACATGGGTACGACATGCCTTTTGCACACATTAACAGCAGCTGTGGTCACTTGCTCAAGACTTGGCCAATAGAAATTTTGTTATGGATGAGGGACAGGTTTATGAGGCCCCAGCCCTCCCCAAAGACCTTTAGGCAGCTAGCAGTTGTTGGAGGAGGGCGAGTCATAGTCCTCTGGTGTGTTGTCACTGATAGGCTGCCTTTACTCAGGTTAAACTAATTAAACATAGTTTGTCACACACATACAAAAGTGACATGGAACTAGAAGGGGAACTTAGTGGGAATAAGAAGGGAGTTGGATGGGAATGTGAGGGAATAAGAAAGGACAGTGTGCAGTGTGTGTGTGTGTGTGTGTGTGTGTGTGTGTGTGTGTGTGTGTGTGTGTGTATGAAATTGTGAAAGAATGAATTGAAATGATCATTAATTTTCTTACATTCATGAAATTGTTGGTGATTCTTGCCCACCTGATTACAGTTCTGGATGAGGATTATGCATTGTTAAACATGAAGCATGAATCTTCTACTGCCTCAGTGGTTCTCTAGGTCCTCTAGGAACTGTCTTGCTCTCTGTCATACTCCCCACAATGGTGAATACACTCTTCTAATGAGACTTCTTGCTTTGTTCATTATTTCATACTCTTATTCTCCCTAGATTACATGTTCCTTGAGAGCAGAAACAGGGCCGTATTCCAGTCTTACAGCTCAAAACAAGCAAAGTAAGTGAGTCATACTGAAGACAATAAATTAAAGACAAGTAAATGAAGAAGAAATAAAACAAGTAGTTATGTTCTCCATGCACATTTCCTATGTGTTAGCATGTGCGCTCCTGGATATTGATTACACGAAATACCCTTTACACTAACTTACCTTTGATGAGCCCCCTGACTAGTGCTAAGTGAAGTATAATTTGACTTAGATAATAAATATTCAGAGTATGCATCATCCCTATCCAAGATGTTCTGAGTAAACCAGAGCCTGCTTGGAGAAAATTAAGTGGTTGGCAACTTGGTGAGATTAGCATCTAAAAGAATTGAAAGAGCAAACTTTGTTTTAAACACTTTTTGTTACATGGATGGGGGATGGGATGTGTGTTCACATGTATGTAGGTACCTTGGAGGTCAGAAGCATTGGATTTCCCCAGGAGCTGGAGTTACAAGTGATTCCCAACTCAGGTGCTGGGAACCATACTCAGGTCCTCTGCGAGAGCAGTATATGCTCTTACCTGATGGGCCATGTCTGCTGTCCGGGCAGAGCAACATTTTCAAAGGAGTTACGGTTATAACTATATAAATGTACTTTTAGTTCCAATAAAAATGCTGACGTTTATGATCTCCTCGCCCACTATGCTAGAATTTTAGCTGGTTTGATGCCATGCTTGTCTCATACATGCAGTCACCTTGCTGTGACTTCATGTGTGCCAAGTCCCCCATCATGACCAGAAGATACAGTTGCACAGCAGCCTTTTACAAAGCACCATCCCCTAGCTGAGGAGCTAATGGCCACTGATGGCTGCCAGGGGAGGGAGAGTCAGTTTACCAAGGGTGCTGTCCCCATCATGGGCTAGCCATGTTCCAATGAATGGCCCTACACCTATGCACACCCTGGAAGCAGTAAGTGGACTCAGTGGGTGAGAGAGAGAGAGAGAGAGAGAGAGAGAGAGAGAGAGAGAGAGAGAGAGAGAGAGAGAGAGAGAGAGAACATGATCAAAACATAATATATTTGGCATGAAATTCTCAAACAACAGTTTTAGGAAGTCAGGGAGTTCATTAAGAGAGAAGAAACCAACAGTGAGCTTGGAAAAACAGAACTTTGAACAGTCTTTAGGCCTAAGAGGCCACCGTCCTGCTAAAGCGAGGTGTACACACACACACACACACACACACACACACCTCCAGACAGGTGTTTCTTGTCCTTGTCTTGTTTCCCACCCACGCTCTCAGCTCTTTAGAATAACGTTCCTACTTAGCCTGATCTCTGCATGAAAAGGATGAGGGACTCCCACATGGACCTAGGGCAACAGGAAAGCAGTAGCTTGAGATCAGGAGTCCTCAGACTCATGCTGGCATCGGAGTTACCTGCTGGACTTCCTGAAAACATCGATTATTGTCGTAAAAGAGATCATCTTAACTGTGGACATTTCTGCGACTCTACTATTCACCAGAAGGTGTTACTCAAAGCATCATAAAAAAAAAAAAAAAGCTGCCTCATGTGCTGTTTGAGCAACAACCCAACGGCTAAAGTGTGCTATGGTCCAGTTTAGGAAGCTTCCTATTATGCCCATTGAGTTTCTTCTAAGTGAAAGGAGGAGTATTATAACATCACAAGAACTGAGAAACCAAAGTGATTCCCGCCGAGAAAAATGTACTAAACACATTTGCTTATACAGAGCAGAAAAAACAGCATCAGAAAAATAAAGAGTAAGTACATCTGATTCTTTTTCTTCATATTGGCTAAAAACAGCCCAGAAAGTAAATAAGTGAAGAGAGGCTTTTAGTGATCAGTAACTCACTCACTCTGCTATGAAACTATGCACTTATTTAAAAAAAAAAAAAAAGCCTTGACTTTTGCTGTTACTAAATACAATCACAGTAAAACTTGAGGAAGGGGCTAGAGGCAACCATGGCAGCATCTGCAGGAAGTGGCTGGTCACGTGGCATCTTAGTCAGGAAGCAGAGAGAGATGAAGGGTCACACTCAACTTACTTTCTCTGGTTTTCCCCTCTTTTCTTCAGTCTGGTACCCCAAATCGAGTGGTGTTGCCCACAGTCAGAATGGGTCTAGGTGCTTTCAAATCCAGTCAGATTGACGATGAAGACTCATCTCCCAACAGCACGGAGGTGGGATGAGATCATTAACACATGAGCCTTTAATAAACATTCCAGACCCCAACTGTAGCTACCATATGTATAAATGTAAACAGGACACTTTCCATAAGGTTGGTGATATTATTCACTATCATCGTCTCCTCATTTTCTTGTGAGCAGACCGTGAAGCATGCACACAATACAGCCTTCCCAGGTAATATACCTGTAATAGGTGTATTACAGGCTGGGCGGAGTTTCCATTTCACCTCACTCATTCTCTGGATCCTTAGTCACAATTCTGAAGAGCTGCCACACCTGACTAATAGGTCTATGATCCATGTAACACAAAGTGGGGCCCCAAGCACAAACTTGCCTTTGAAAACAAAGAGGCAAGGGGAGTGAGTTGTTAAATGTCAAAGGATTGATTGCATCTTTTGCTCTTGATGTCTTGCAGATTTAAACTAGAAAACACCTGCCACAATAACCGAAGCATAAGAAAATGTAAGACTTAAAAAAAAAATTCAACACCCCTTATGTGGAGATGGATTTCTTTTCTAGTTTTATATTCTAGTCGAGAAAAGCAAGTGCATTGTTTCACAGTAGTACTGCAAACCCAGTGCTCCTCAGAAAGATGGCATGGACAGTCAGAGGTCATCTGTGGGCTCTTCTAGTTAGGCCTCAGCGCCCACCCACACCTGCCCACCCTAATTGTCAAGTTCACAGTCCCCCAAGACCACCTCTGCTCCAATGAGGAAGGGCTTTTGTGCTTGTTCGTCTTATAGTGCTCTTAGCTCCTCTGTCTGCTTCCAGGATTATCCTTTACTGGCCCATGAATGGGGTGGTCTAGTTCCAATGTCTACAGCTCCAATTCATCTCAAGGTAAGGTCAGCTCCAACTTTCTCCTTAGCTCTTCTGATGACTCTGATTCTGTTATGTCTCTTCTACCTAAATCTTATGATAGGAAGAAGTCAGGTATTATTGAAGAACTGAGGTCACTTATAGAAGCCTTCTTTCCCCAGCAACGTGGGAAGTTATTTAGTTGAGTATCTGAACTAAGACTCACTTCATATATACAATGAACACATGCCATGAAGTATGTGCTCTTCAGATATCTGGAAAGTCTAATTTCTTCCAAATAGATGAAGTTGTGTGCTTCGTGTGTGTTTCTTTTACTTCTTTCTGCCCCATCAAAATTAAAAAGAATCAGAACAGGAAAAGCATCAAACAGGAGCTGGGGAGATAGTTCACCAGTAAAGAGCTTGCCTTGTGAGCATAAGGACCTGAGTTCAATCCCCCATATCTACGTACATCCGGGTGTGGTGGGGCTTGCCTGTAAACCTCATGTTAAGAAGCAGAAAAGGTGTGTCCCTGGGGTGGGCCAACTAGCCCATCGGGTCTAATTAGTGAGTTCCAACCCAAGAAGAACCTGTCTCGAAGACACATGGCAAGTGTTTCTGAGGAAGACACCCAAGGTTGTCCTCTGTCAAAATACACAAATAGACATATGAACTCACATCCACATTCACATGTACCCACACACATGAGCATATGTACTCATGTCACACGTGCACTCCCCCTACCACAAACATGGATACAAACATGCACATGCACATACAAATGACCTAGTTACTCTGGAGAAAAATGATAAGAAAATGGAAATACATCAGTCAATTCTGCTCAAATGTTGAAAATGATTAACAGGTCAAGCAAAAACTGTAGTTCAACATGAAACCATTTATAATAAAAATCTGCTTCTACACAATGTGATGTACTTTCAAGACAGAGAGCTCTTTCATTCTGGCCAAGGGAAGCTCAGAAAAATAACTCGAATTGTATTCATTTGTTTAATTTTAACAGGACCATGATGTCACAGGGTCTGGATTATTTAAGGGTCACTGGAATTTTATGCTAATAGAGAACAGGACACATATGGCAGACAGAAAATGGGGAGGCTTATGTCACCACATGTTATGAGACTTAGTTAATCCCTGAGATTTTTGCTTATTACTCTGTTGTATTGGAAGGCTCAGACTAGCGATCCCCAACAGTTGTTACATGTTGCAATCACAGTCCCTTTGATATTCTGACCTGAGGTTTCTGAGACATTAATTTGCCCCCTGCTGTTCCTTCTAATTTTGGTAACTAGCATGTTGAAAATGCTTGTTTTTTTTTTTTTTTTTTTTGAGAAAAGCTTGCTCTGTGAACCCTGGATGTCCTGAAACTCACTCTGCAGACCAGGCTAGCCTCAAACTCGGAGATCCCACTGCCTCTGCCTCCTGAGTGCTAGGATTCATTCTTAAACTGAATGAATGAAATCAAAATGGTGATTGGGATTCTTAGAGAGGAGGGCTGCCCATAAGGAAGGCCCTCTGCCCTCCATGATTTACCTTTGCAATTCTAACTGTCCTGCACGTTGACACGTCTGGATTGTGTCATCTCTGTTTCTTGAGGTGGTTATCTGAGGGGACAGTAGCAAAAAGAACTGCTCCTGGAGACTGACTTTGGATCAGCTGGGAATACAGAGTGTGAAGTGGCATCAATACACACGATGGAATTGTCATCAGAGAACCTTAATCTCGCTTCTTTTCTCCATTCTCATGAAAGAGTGTGTGTGTGTGTGTGTGTGTGTGTGTGTGTGTGTGTGTGTGTGTGTGTTCATCCATGTGGAGACCAAATTGTCCTTCCAAAAAACACAGGATCTCTCTCAACAATTTGCCTGTATCAGCTGGACAGCCAGCACCAGGAAATGCCCCCACTCCCTCATCCCCATCCCCCTTGGACCCCTGCACTGGACTTATAAGCACACACACTCCACATCTGGCTTTTGTATGAGTGCTGAGGATCTGAACTCATCCTCACCATTAGCACGTTACCAGCAGCCCTACATCTCACCTCTTCCGTGAAGCCTTCTGAAATCATCATACAGACTCTTGTCTCCTGCTTCTGAATTCCCAAATCAACTGCAGCCATCTAGTTTTTAGGCATTAACTTTTCAGTCTACCTGTGACTTGGCTCTTCAATAGCTTGCTCAGGGAGACATAGTCTTGGCTTCTCGATGCTGAAAATGTTTTTTACATGGTACACGTGTAACTGCAGTTGACTGGATGGCTCTATTTCAGTCAACAGACATTCCTACACACTGGTGTGCAAACGGAAAGATCTTCAACTGAATTGTCTGCTAAGTGTGAAGGAATGGTCTAATTCAAAGGACCTATAGAATAATTGGCTCCTACACCTGGTATTTCAAAGCCATCTAGGGTAATTGGCTTCCAACCCACACAAATGAATTCTTCAAAAATGTTCTTGAAAATAAACATCAAGCTTTAGTTGAAATCCTCTATTGGGAGAAAGATGGCTGTTACATCAGAGACTCATTATTTTTGTGACTTTTCCATAAAGCCGAACATCATTTCCAACCTATATTTTATAAAGGAGTCCTGGGGCTGGCGATATGGTTCAACAATTAAGAGCACTTTTTTTTTTCTCTTGCAGAGGGCCCAGGTTCAATTCCCAGAACTCATATAGTAGCTCACAACTATCCACAACTCCATTTCTAGAAGGTATGATGCCACTTTCTGACCTCCACAGGCACCAGGCATGTGTGTGGTGCACATAAATACAAGCAGGAAAATAACTCTTACACATAAAAATAATTAAAAAAAAAAGAGGTAAGAAATCTGTATTTTGAGCACAGTTGTTTAAATTCACTCTCTCGTTAACACAAGCACCTTTGTGCAAGCTCCTCAACCAATCAGGAACACTGAGGAAATCCAACAGTCCTTGGAACATTCTGGGATTGACAGTTGCTAGGCAATATTGTGAGCATCAGCTGTCTGTAGGGCAGCCTCCCCCAGCAATCCCCTCTGTTTCCAGCCTCTGCAGTGAGGAGACAATGTCTCCTCTTGGCCAGGAATCTTGGCTCTTAGCTCTGTGGAGTCACAGGTAGAATGGAAATCTGGAAAATGGTGCCGCCAATGTGCTTCGGCTGGAGAAAAATCAGTCCTGAGATGCTTATCAAACATCCTTTTATTGTCTCCCTAACAATGGTCAGCAGCTCTACCAGCAGTCATTTGTCACAGGCCATTCTCTGCAGAACAGAGCCTGCCAAGCATCAATCAGAAGAATTCGGGAATGCTCTGCACAGTGGGAGGGTACCCAGTGGGATGGGGACGAAGAGATCCAGTCTGTGCTCCTCTTTCTTCCTCCGTTGATGGCAAACCAACTGAAATAAGATTTGCTCAGTTCAAATAGGTAAGAAGGACAAGGGACCACACTGAGCAGTTTGCCAATGCTGCCGCTCTTAGGGCTTCCAAGTTGTTTTCAGGAACACTTGTTTCAGTCAGTAACACTTCCTCACAGTTTATCAGAAAGGCTGAATAAGGAAGAATGGAAACTGGGAAGGAGTAAGAACTCTCAGACTAGAAATTTATAGGTCCTTTGCACATATATTGTTGCTTTCCAGTCTGGTGCTTTTATGGGATTCCTGAGTGTGTAAATGAATGAGTCTCTGTGTCTCTATCTGTTTCTTATGCCTTGTCTTGGCCTCTTTTCCTTCTGTTTGATTGTTTTGTCCTGTTTTGATGTGTTTGCTTTTATTCTATTTTATGTTATTATTAACCCTTAGAAGCCTGTTTATTTTCTTTTTTTTTTTTTTTTGGTTTTTCGAGGCAGGGTTTCTCTGTGTAGCTTTGTGCCTTTCCTGGAACTCGCTTTGGAGACCAGGCTGGCCTCGAACTCACAGAGATCCGCCTGCCTCTGCCTCCCGTGTGCTGGGATTAAAGGCGTGCGCCACCACCGCCCGGCCCTGTTTATTTTCTAATGAGAGACATAGCAGAAATGGATCCAGGTGGGAGGGGAGTGGGGAGAAACTTGGAGGAGGAGTAGATGGAGGGAAAACTGTAGTCAGTATACATTATATGAGAAGAAAATCTATTTTCAATAAAAGGAAAAACTCTTAAGGAAAAAAACTAGCATTAAGAAAATTTTTTTTCTTTGAGGCAGGCTACTGTGAGTGACTGAGACTGGCTTTAAAGCCACAATCCTCCTGCCTCTGCATCCACAGTGCTAGGATTATGGTTTGTACATCATCACCACACTGGGCTGTGAAGTTTGGTTGTGATCTCTCTGTGACCTACCCATTTTGTTCAAGAGTTAAGGATTGAGCTCCCTCAAAGTTCTTCTTCAGTTAGAAACTGGTACTGCTCGCTGGGGGATTTAAGAGGTACTGACCTGTCTGTCAACTTGAAACTTTATCCTCGTGTGTTAAGCCACAAAACCCAAAACATACCCTGGTATTATAACTTGTCGTCTTTGTTTCAGACAGCTTTCTGCTACTGTGACAAAGTAACTGGAATAATCAACTTAAAAGAGAGGGAGGTTTATTTTGACTCTTAAGTTGAGAGGTTTCAGTCCATGGTTTCTTGATTGTGTCACTCTGAGCCTGTAGTCACAGGGTTCCTCAGGGCAGGTGCCAGATGGAGCTTTTTTATGACATTTGAGCAGTGACAAAAGAGAAACAAGAACCTTCTGGGTCCCAATATCATCTTTAAGGGTGTTCCCCAGTCACCTAACTTCCTCCCATGAGGCCCAACATCCTAATGACTCTGCCTCTCCCCAGTATGAGCCCAGGCTAGTGACCAATGCTTGAACACATAAGTGTTTAGGGGACACTTCAGAGCTAAACTGTAATAGTTACTGAAGGAGGAGACCCATACACAGTGGGGACTTCCTCTGGGACCCCAGATTAGGCACAAACCACACCTAAACACCTTTTTTCACAGACAGATCCTTTATTAAACTGGGAAGAAAAGTTAAAGTGGCTGCTTTCTGATTCGGGCAAAAACATACAAAACAAAACAACAATGACATCAACAAAAAACCGGCAGCCAGTCACCTTGCAGGTGTCATTTTTAAGAGGAGAAAAATGGGGAGGTCCGTGTTAGAATGGGCTGGGATGTGTGGTAAAGGAGATAGGATGTGAGGGAAAAGGGGAAGGGGCAGGGTATTTGTCTCAGAGGGACAAAGGACTGCCTCTGGACAGAGGGGAGACAGACATGGCACATAGGCAAATGGCGGTTTATAAAGGTAAAGGGGAAACCCCATGTTAGGATGAGGTGTTTAATTAGGAGTGTTAATTAGGTGAGCCAAAGGGGGCTTCTGGTTGCTGGACTTTGGTAACCTCAGGAGGAGGAAGTGGCCAAATGAGGGACTAGACCTTGGTGGCTAGCTTTAGGAATGTAATCTAACTGTTTTTAGCAAGGCAGAGGGGATGGGGAGAAGGGCAAGGCCTGCCAGAGCCACATGATGGAATGGGCTATGTCCCTTCAGTCACTGTAGGTATTGGAGTGTTACCAATTTACTCTGAATGGTCATCTGACTAGAGAGAAAGAACATTACAGAGGACTTCCAATTTGAGGACTTTCAATGCATTAGACAAGCTATTTTCTGTTCTGTGTTTTATTGGAGGACTTTTACAGTCTCTACTGAAACAATACTTCCTCGGCATACCAGGGACTAGGCTCTGGTAGAGGACACCCACTGATCTGCCTGGAAACTGGAACATCATGATGGTCAGTGTAAGGAAGAGGGTTAGCTGGTCCGGGTGGGAAGTCTCTGTAGGGAGCAGTCTCGGGCTGGAAACATGCAGCAGGAGGAAGCTGTGGTTGATAGTTTCTACAGAACACTGCTAAATCATGTGTAAACATACATATTTGGACCAGAAGAGGCTTTGCCATCCCTCTGGGCCTATTCTAGGGAAGATTTTGCTTTTTCCTGGCCTGTAGAATGCCACATGAACCTGGGTGCTAATAGCATGTGTATGTCCAAACCTGACTCTCGCCCTAGCCCTTCCTGACTGGTCTTACAGATGAGCTCATTCAGAAATTGAGGACTAACTTAATACTTCCAAACTGACCTGAGCTTAAGTTGCTTCTGTTTTTTTCTAGGTGTTCTCCTCCATACCCCCTGTTTTCTCCCCTCCACCACACACACACAAACTGAAATTTGGTTCTTGACTGATATGGTAAAATCAAAATTAATATTTATGTATACATTCTGAACCAAGCCAAAAAAAATCAATCGTTATTATATTCTTGTGTGTTCCACAGGACTAAGAGAATCACGTCAAGGCCAAAGGAGTGCCTAGAAATAATTTCCTACCATGTGAATCCCCAAATGTTTAAATTGAGAAAATGTGGCTCATTATTTAATTTTGATCTTTTCAGTTGAAAACAAAGAGAAGCAGCAAAGCCCGGGGGGGAAAGCCCTCACCACTCAGCATTGTTTCAGAGTTAGATCCTGAGTCTGTACACCACCAAGCTTTAAACATCGCCAGTAACTAGATGGCACCATTGTTTGTGCATGCCGGGCATTCTGACAAGTACCACCTACAATATCATTCCATGTACGCTCTCCTGTGAGCCATCACTACACTTGTATATTGTTTCATGCTGGCGATATTATCCACACTGTACCACATGCTTCATCAGCAATCATCACAGAGCACAAACTGACCTAGAGGGTCCAAGCCAAGTACTCATGACCTCTTGACACCACCAAAAGGTGTCATGAATTGAGACACATGATACATATTGGGACAACATGACATAAATGTATTTATGTCATAAAAGTATGGACATATTCCAAAATAACTTTTATAGTTTGTTATAGGGGCTGGAGAGGTGGCTTAATGGTTAAAATCACATACTGCCTTTGCAAAGTTCCTGAGTTCAATTCCCAGCTCCCACACCCACTGTAACTCCAGCTCCTGGGGTTCTGGTGCCCTCATGCACACATAAACCCACATAGACAAACATACAGACACACACACACACAGGCACACACACACCACACAGGCACACACACAGGCACACACACACAGGCACACACACACAGGCACACACACAGGCACACACACACAGGCACACACACACAGGCACACACACACCACACAGGCACACACACACACACACACACACACACACACACACACATATGTGCGCGTGCGCACACACACACAATTTTAAAAGTACAACATTGTACATGTATAAACCGGTAACATAGCTGGTTACTGTTGAGTCCTCCACACTCTACATCATTGTAACATAGTGAAGTTGGTTGTTCACATCAGCATTACCACAAGCATCATGGCATTATTCAATATGCAGACTACAAATTAAGAGATGTGGGCACCTGTCAGCTCTATTATAATCTCCTTCTGCAACGTGTGACTGTACAGACGGACAGCAGTACAGTCCTGTACTAGTCCACCTCATAGAGGACAAACACTGATCCACAATAGCCAATGTAGACAGCCTGTCCTAACCTTCCCTTATACCCAGGAGAGTAGACATGAAAACGTGAGAAAAGCTCTGCTGTGACAACTCATCTTTATTGTTACCATGACCATATCTAGGAGGCAGGAGCATGCTTCTGGATATGCCTGACCCTGCATTTCCAGGGGAAGCTAATAGGAACAAGAAGTCCATTCTGAATGTGGGTGGTACCATCCCAGGGGCTGAGGGTTTGAAAAGGGGGAGAAGGTGAGTGCTGAGTGCCAGCATGCCCCTGTCTTCCGGCAGCATCTTGTGAACTGCTCTGTACCACCATGCTGTCCCCACCATGGAGGACTGAGCCCTCAGGATGCAGGTTTCCTCCCTGAAGTTGTTTCTGTCAGGTATCTGTGTCCTAAAAACAAAGGGCTAAAGGATCTGGCCAGATTATTTTCCTGGGAAAAAGGCAGAGATCTTCCATGGAAGTTGTCAATGGAACATTGGAGGTAGCCAGTGAGGGTTTCTGACTCAATTACCATGCTTTTCCACAGCTCCCCCGATAGTCGGCTTTTCCCAGAAAAGGGATCTGGTGTGGTTTCAAGGACTTTCAGAAATCTGTCTCACTGTATACTACTCACACCAACCTTTCCAAGGTACATGACCTCCATACCATTTCCAGAAAAACAAGCCCATAGAGCAGAGGTTCTCAAACTGAGGTCATGACCCCTTTGGGGGTGTTGAATAATCCTCTCACAGGGGTTGCATAACAAATATCCTGCATATCAGATATTTACATAATGATTCATAACAGTAGCAAAATTACAGTTATGAAGTAGCAACAAAATAATTTTGTGATTGAGTGTCATCATAACATGAGGAACTGTATTAAAAGGTTGCAGCACTAAGAAGGTTGAGAACCACTGCCATAGAGAAAGGCCATGGTCACCCTTAGCCTATATCCAAATGTCAGGTGTCCCCCAGAGCAAGTGTAGGTGGGAGGAGTCAGAAAACCCAGAGAAGTTGGAAGGGGTCCCAGTGAGCAGAGAATTCAGAAACATGGAGGGGCTAGAAGGCAAAGCCCAGGAATGTCCAAGATGCTTGGCCTGGCTTACCCTAACTGGGCAGGCCAGGCTGGGGAAAAGAGGTTGCAGAGGGCAGAGGCAATCCAGCTCACCCCCAAATCCACTAACCACAATTAGCCTTAGCGCCTAGCCCTGTAACCGCATATTGCTGTTCAGTGCTATAAAAGCCAAGGCGTCTGGACTGCCACTAAGGAAATGTAAATCATCTGGGCCACATGTCATCAGGCAAGCCAAACCATTGTTGACCTGAGAGGGTTATACAAAACCCTTTCAGATGGAATTCACATCCATGCCATTGCAGCCCATTAACTAAATCCCAGCTAACACGGAAACTCTCCAGAAACATGGGCATCCTGGTACCTGTCGACTAGTTAGAATTTCTAGATTCCCCCCCCCCCCCCCCCCGAACTGATTTAGAAATTTCCTTACACTCACTAATTCCCCAAAGGGAGATTTTTAAAGCACTTCAAACCATCTTGCTTTTTAAAGACCCTAATATCCCCCTTTAGTTCTGTGGACTGTGGATGTGCAGGGATTGAAAAGAGAGGTACCTCCTCAGATGTGAGGTGAGGCAGCTCGGAAAAGGACCAAGAAAATGAAAACTCGCAAGCAGCAGAACAAAAGCACTGGCTTGGGATGGCCTCCAAGACATGCCTTCTATTTCTGCTGCTCCTGAGGCTTGGAGCAGAAGCAGGAGCTGGAAAACAGGAAAGAGCACAGAGAAACTGAAGAAAAGCTGCCTGGAGTTCACAGACTATTTCAGACGCAGCGTGAGATGTCATCTCTGATAGAAGGCCCAGGAACACTGAGAGAAGTACGGATTAGGGATTGTCTACTCAATTCCTCAGTACATGAACTAGGAGTCTGTGGTGATCTATTGTGTACCCTAATAAAATTTGCTTGAAGATCAGAGAGACAAAGGAACAAGCCACTGCCACAACTTGCCTCTAGGACTCCTCAGCCTCAAAAGCTTCAGTTCCTGTCTCCTCACGCCTTATATACCTTTCTCTGCTCAGCCATCACTTCCTTCATATTACTGGGATTAAAGGTGTGTGATTCCCAAGTACTGGGATTAAAGGTGTGTGCCACCACTGCCTGGCTCTGTCTTTCTCCTAGACTGAGTCAATCTCATGTAGTCCAGGGTGGCTTTGAACTCTCAGAGATCCAGATGGAGCTCTGCCTCCTGTGTGCTAGGATTAAAGGTGTGTGCCACCACTGCCTGGCTTCTATGTTTAATTTAGTGGCTTGTTCTGTCCTCTGATCTTCAGGCAGATTTTATTAGGGTACACAACATATCACCACAAGAGTCTCTTGTGCTCCACGTGACTGAATGGGTTAACCTGGGACTGCAGTGTGAATGGCCCCCAGAGAATACCAATTCCAAATGAGAGATGTCTTGTAAGTTCTTACAGGCTAGTGACAGTGCAGGTCCACAGAGTTTATATTGAGCCGCTTAGTAAGAATTGACTGAGTACTGTAAATGGTGCAAGATTCTGCTCACAAACCAAGAATAGCTTTGCACACTGGATTTTACCAAGGACACCTATCCAATTCCACATTCAACAATAGCATGAGCTTCGCAGCACCACCCCCGAGTCCCTGAGGCAGGGGTGAGTGCCCAGACACTTAGAATTCTGTCTGTTTTGTTCAACTGTGTGTGGCAGTTCAACTGTCCCCTTGGTAGCACAGTGACACAGCAAGCCTAAGGATTTTCTATGGAGATTTTTAACGTCGGGGACCACAGACACTCAAATAATTTAAGTCCATTTGCAGCATCAAAAGAAACAAGAAGAAGTCAGACAGAGTGCCTTGCAAATTTGTGTGTAAACGGGCACAGGGTCCACATTGATCACTTCTGCAGCTCTTCGGTTTTAGTGTCCAGGCTGCCAGGTGACGACCAACTCTGTCGTTTTCAGAGAATTTTCAAGTTACTGCCTCATCACTTTTGTCTTAGTTGGGACAGAGCTTCCTGATGCCTGTCATTCTTGCTGGTTGGTTGCTTTTAGGTGGGGGGTCTCACTTTGTAGCCCAGGTTACCCCTCCCATCCCTGATTCCTTAACCTCAGTCTCCCTGGTGCTGTGCTTAGAGGTATATACCACCATACCTGACTCATTCTTTCTAATTATAAGTTACTCTTGGTCTAGAACAAGTTTTCTTCTTCATTCTTATTGATTTGATTTGTTGTAGTTTATGGGACTGCTTCACAGTATAGAATAATGCAATTTTTACATGAGGCTTATTTCTGGCCTGTAATTTCCCAATCACCAACTAACGTTTATCTATCTGCCAGAGCAGTATAAGGACAGAGTATGCACTTTGATGAAAATATCTGAGATGATATAAACCATCTTTAAATTCATTCCATTTCAATAATTATTAGCATGCTATAAGAAAAATAGGGTTGGGCCGGGCGGTGGTGGCGCACGCCTTTAATCCCAGCACTTGGGAGGCAGAGGCAGGTGGATCTCTGTGAGTTCGAGGCCAGCCTGGGCTACCAAGTGAGTTCCAGGAAAGGCGCAAAGCTACACAGAGAAACCCTGTCTCGAAAAACCAAAAAAAAAAAAAAAAAAAAAAAAAGAAAAATAGGGTAATCTGCATTGGGCTTTCTGTTTGCCTGGCCTGGCATGATGACTTGTGATCCCACATCTCAAATCATATGCTTCTCACATGAAGTAAATACACGCTTTGCCTGTATTTCCAAACCACTGCAAGGTGCTTGGTGGTGTTTCTCTC
Organism: Peromyscus maniculatus bairdii; assembly: GCF_049852395.1. Lineage (NCBI taxonomy): Eukaryota > Metazoa > Chordata > Mammalia > Rodentia > Cricetidae > Peromyscus > Peromyscus maniculatus. The sequence goes on along the minus strand of NC_134856.1, from coordinate 123,372,554 downwards.
TAAGTTCATATAGCCAAGGTGCTTGTTTCCTCTGTGGAAAATGGGAATAGACGGATAGGTCAAAGGTGTTTTGCTAATTGGGACTTGTTCTAAACATATTTGAGAACTTATACTTAAAGAAATGTAGAAGATAACGAAAATGTAGTACATGTACATGGTGGGCTTTCATCCAGTTATAAAGAAACATGAAGTTTACAGGGAAATGGATGGATCTAGAAAGCATTACATGATGATCCAGATTCAGAGCAACAAAACTTGCTTGTTTGTAGCCGGAAGTTTCTCCCATCCTGCCTGGCCCTGCAGTCTCGCCTGGTCATGCAGCTACTTATAAAATCATCACACAGAGGCTTATATTAATTACAAACTGTATGGCCATGGCCTATGGCTCAAGCTAGGTCTTATAACTAAATTCAGGCCATTTCTATTGACCTATATGTAGCCATGTGTTCTGTGGCTTCACCTGTATGCCATTACATTGCTCCCTGGACAGTGGGATGGTGTCTCCTGTGCCTTTTCTTTTCTTCTTCCTGTCTCTCTCTCTTTCTTGGATTTCCTGCCTGGCTATAACCTGATTCACCATAGGCCAGAGCAGCTTCTTTATTAACCAATGGGAACAACATATATTTACAGCACACAGAACGACCTCCCACAGCACTTCCCCTCCCCCTGTCTAATCAAAAAGGAAGGTTTTAACTTTAACATGGTAAGACTACTTATAATAAAACAGTTATCAAGCAAGAATTATAGTTATAATATCTAGTCTATTTGTATTTAGCAAAATTAAAGAAAATACTATATCATCTATTCTATTTTTGTGAGTCTACAGTTTCATGTATAATTTACCATTTATCATAACCCACACATGTGCACAAATAAAAGTAAGATATATATTTAAATGAAATTAAATATGGTTGGGCATGGTGGCACATACCTTTAATCCCAGTACTCCTGAGGCAGAGGCAGTCAGCTCTCTCTGAGGCCAGCCTAGTCCACATAGCAAGTTCTAGGGCAGCCATGGCTGCATAGTGAGACCCTATCTCAAAATAAACAAATAAATAATGTCTGTCTATATAAAAAAAATGGGGAAACTAGCAAAACCTAAAGATAAAAATGACTTACTCTTGACATGTCAGAGTTTTCACATTTTTAAAATAAAATACATATAGTTTAAGTATAGATCCTTGGTGCAAAATTAGCCTCACTGTGAGCACACTGTTGTGCAAGGTGCTTTTCCTCAGCACTCTATCAAGTACTTCCCCAGGTTATAAGACGTTATTTTCTTACAACATCATTTTTATGGCTGCAAAATAAAATAAACCATGATATAAATGTATCAGAGCTTATTTAAACAATTCTCTTGGGCACAGGATCCTGTTGTTATAAAACCAATGTCATGTCATCCTGGCAAGTAAACCTTCCCTTTCGTTGAGATTTTTGTTGCATTACGAAGTTCTTGGAGTGCAACTGTTGAATTGAAGGTCATGAACATTTGCAGGGCTTTAGAAATGTACAGTCCAGTGTCCTTTAGAAATCTGTCCTTCCTGGGCTTCAGAGAGGAAGACAGAGGATGTTGCAGGGCCTCCAGCACAGTTTCCTTCCTCTCCTGGGAAGTCGGCCATGTGGACAAGCTCAGTGAGTGCTGTCTTGATTGTTGTGTAAAAGGGACTGACAATAGCCCTGCAATGGCTTTGAACTGTTTAGGACTGTCCTTACTTCATAGTTACTGATGGGACAGTTGGGCTTGTCCTGACTTGTGGGAGACCAGCTCCCACATTTTACAACAGGGTACTCTTGACGAGAGAGGGATAAGATATATTAGATAGAAGGATAGAGAGGAGAGAAACAGACAGAAACACAGGATAAACCTTGGGAAGTTCTGGATCATTATCCACCCTTTTGTCTCTTCTAAAGGGCTATCTACAGGAATGCCAAGGGGTGGAGCAAAGAGCTCCCCCTAGCACAGGCAAATGTAGACCCTTCCAATTACCTTGTAACCATACACATGGTCAAGCAATCCTCTAATACAGCCCTGCTGGGTGAAGCAAGCTCAGATCTCAGTGGGAAACCTTTGTGGGCCTCCACACTGACTTTGGTACAGGAAATCTTAGATCAAGTCCTAAGCCACACACTAATCATGTGACAAATGTTGACAGATGGTCTTATACTCCTGGGCTTTGTTAACCCGCCTGTAAAATAAAGGACTTGTCCTGTAGCTACATGATCTCCCTCTTCTCTGTCTTTCTGTCTCTGTGTCCTGCCCTCCTCCCGTGTTTGGGGGGGAGGGCGTGTATACACTTGTTAGTGTGGGCATGGGCATGTGCACATGTGTACATATGCATGTGCACGTGGAGACCAGAAGCTGACGTCAAGCAGCCTTTGTTATTCACTCTCCACCTTCAGATTGTGAACCTGAAGCTCAATTAAATTCCTGGCCCAAGTAGTTAAGGGATCTGCCTGTCGCTACACCTCTGTGTCCAGCATTTGAACGTGGGTTCTGGGGATCGAAAGTATAGTTCTTGTGTTTGTGAATATCTCTTGGTTAAGCCATCTCCTCAGCTTCAGTATCTGCCTTTAATTAAAAGATTGCTTGACACACTATCTGTTTTAGACAATCTAACAACATACCAGGTAGCACATTATATTCCTGGCCATTGGCCTCAATCCCTGCCAAGTCTAAGGTCTAAGTTCTCTGAAACTTGTTGACCATGAGAAATGGCTCACATTGACCTTCAGGAAAGACAGTCCAGATTCATGAAAGTCACATGAACTTTATCACCTCCAGTTGCTGCGATTCACAAACAATAACTGCTCATCTTACAGACGACTGAACAACCTGCACGCTCTTCCCCTGATCCGAGACTGGAAGCTACTGAAGGAAAAGAGGACACTTCACACCAGCCTTCAGGGCCTCGACCTAACACAACGTGGAAAGGAGGACCATGTCAGGCTGGAGCAGGGACTTTGTCCAAGTCAGCAGCTCACTTACTCATCCTGAGTAGAAACACCATGTTCTTCAGTTTTCCATCTGGAGACCAGCCCAGAAATGATCCAGCCTCCTTGCCAGATTCGAGAGGCAGCTTTTGGAGGTGAACAACTTTTCTTGTTTGCTCTCCCTGTGGTAATTTATTATTCTCACAGAATAGCAGTCTCTCCTGAGTGGGTGAGGATAAAGTTGCAACTTATTCAGAGATAATGTCTGTCATGCATTACCAGCTGTCACGTGGTTTGTCCTGCTCTCGGGCTTTTCATGTTAGCAGGAACAGAAAACTGTTTAATTTTTTTTTTTTTTTTTTTTGCCACCGTGAGAGCTACCATTTGTTTACTGAGAGTGTCCTGAGCTACGAAGACTGAACTAAACACTTTATATTACTGGTTGTCTTGGTTGTTAAATGACTATGTCCAAGGCGTACTTTTAAAGGCATACCTTTCAAGATGGAGTAACAGGCCAGAAAGAATAGGGAATAGCGAAGTTGGGAACTGACTACTTCTATATGACTTCAAAGCCAGTGTTTGATTTGTTAAATTTCCCCCATGTGTTTGAACAGTTGGTCTTCAGCTGGCGGTATTTCACAATACCAGCTTGTAAACCTTTGAGAAGTGGGGTCTAGCTGGAGGAGGGGGTCTCTAGGCAGGGGTGGGTCTTGAGGCTTATAGTCCAGCCCTGATTCTTGGTCTGTAGAGATGTGGACAAGCATCACATTTCTGCTGTCCCAGACCCCCGCTGTTCCTGCTGCCGTGATAGACTGTCCTCAAGTGGAGAGCCAAGCTAAGTCCTTCCTCCACTGAGTTGCTTTTTGTCCGGTAGCTGGTGACAGTAATGAGAACAGGAGCCAGTATGACAGGCCTTATAAGAAAGGAGAATCATCAAGTTACCAGGAGATGCTGCTGCTGTCTGTGAGGAAAGGGTCATGAGGTCCTTACAGCTTAATCCTCCGATTCATTGTTGCAGGATTCTTCCTCTGCTTTCAAGCAGACCTGAGTCTCCCTTTTCTCCATTACTACTAATAAGGCCGCAAATGCACTCTTCGAGCAGATTCTTTAGCCCTTGACTTTCCAAAATGTCTGGCCTCTACTGTAGATAGAGATTAATTTCATATTGTGACTCGATATGAATACATACACATATCAACCAAAGCTTACTCAGCAATGTTTCTTCTTACTACTTGGAATACACTCACAGTCCTGTTCTACTTTGTTCTGCTTTCTGTTGTTACTTACAATTCAATAAGCTGTTCGTATGAGCACTAGTGGGATCTGTAGTTCAGCATCCTCTCCTTTAGCTGATGTGTTTGACTGACAGAGGACCTTTGCGTGGGGGGTAGTGAGCAGTTCCCTATCCTCTTCTGCATTCTTCTCCTCTCCTTCCATTCCTTAGAGTTCACCCACCGCCAGCAGAACCCACTGCTTCTTACCAAGTATGTTAATTTCTCAAACCTCCTTTATCCTTCCTTCAAGGGAAGTCTGCCCTCTAATGATGCAAACGCACCATTCATTTCCAACACTATAATAATTTCTCAGAGACGAAGCAAAGGGCACATCTCAAGTGTAGAGGAGTTGATTGATGTAGCGCTGTATGGCGGTCACTTAATCTGAATTTATTATTTAAAAGTACAGGAATCTGAGGCTCAGGAAAGCACTGGGTCCCACAATCCTATTTGGAGTATCTGCAAAAAAGAGGCAATCTCATCTCGTGCCCAATGTGGGCATTCCCTGGGACTCCAAGAACTACCTGAGCTAGCAATAGAGAACAGTGAGTGAGAAACAAGGCGAGGTCTGCACCAGGTGACAAAAAATAAAATCGTAGCCACGTTGTAGAAAGACTCATTAATTTGGACTCAGTGGCACAAAGCTAGAGAATGAATGTACTCTTAAATCCGTATATCACAACTGACAGCAGACAATTCTCCAAAGGGGCTCTAAGAAATGTTAATCGATTGCTGTGAAACAGTTGCAAGAGATCATTCATCTATCAGGCTTTTGGTGCAGATGAGCTGAATGGGGGGCAAAGGAAAACAGAGCTTAATTTTCCAGATCTGTCTTCAATGTGCTGCTAGAGCACCCACTACCGTTTCCCAGCCTTCTGTAGCATTGACCAGTTTTCTTGTTTGCCTCTTACTAGTCCTCAAATGACCACATGCTAGTTCATGATGAGAACAACAAAGTTCATCCCATTGAGTGTTATATACTATACCCATCACCTTGGTTGCTACTTCTTGTAAATGAATGAATAGATATTTAATCTTATTATTATAGTGCTAGGTGTATTTGAAAAAATAAAATAATTTCAGTGCTGGGAGATGATGGCTCAGTTGGTAAAACTTTGCCTTGCAAGCATGTGGACCTGAGTTAAAAACCCAAAAATTCATGTAAAATCTTGAACATGATGCTGTATGCTTTTAATTAAAAAGGTGGGGAGATGGGGGTAGGGGAAGGTGGGTCCCTGGAGCTCACTGACTAGCCAATCTAACATACTTGGCAAAGTCCCAGGCCAATTAAAGAGAACCTGTGTCAAACAAACAAAAGAGAAAGATGCAGGATGAATGAATGGCACCTGAGGCTGCCCTCTGAGCCCCAAATAGATGCAAACATGTTCACAAGTGCACTGCACACATGCACCAGAGAACACACACAGAATGGTCACTAATCTGTTTTTTTCTATGCACCTCCTAACGTCTCTGATACAATAGATCTTTTTTTATTCTATTTATTTATTTATTTATTTATTTATTTATTTATTTATTTATTTATTTATGTATTGGTTTTTAGAGACAGGGTTTCCTCTATGTAGCTCTGGCTGTCTTGGAACTCACTCTGTAGATCAGACTTGTCTCTAACATAGAACTCAGATATCTGCCTGCCTCTGCCTCCCCAGTGCTGGGATTTAAAGTGTGTGCCACCACTGCTGGGCTACCAAAAATCTTTATATTTCCACAAAAGATTCAGAAATTCCCTCTTGTTTTCCCTTCCTATTTTTTTTTTTTTTTGATTTTTCAAGACAGGGTTTCCCTGTGTAGATTTGCGCCTTTCCTGGGACTCACTTGGTAGCCCAGGCTGGCCTCGAACTCACAGAGATCCGCCTGCCTCTGCCTCCCGAGTGCTGGGATTAAAGGCGTGCACCACCACCGCCCGGCTTCCCTTCCTAGTTTTATATGTCCTTCTTATAGCCACTAAATCCTTTGGGTATTTGTTTTAACAGAGCAAAGTTCACCAGGAAAGTGTATGTGAGTGTTGAGTCTAGGTGGAGCGATCACAGGGAATTACTCCCAAAGCCAGAGGACTATATCAGTCAGAACCCCATACTGGTCTCTATTTACTCCATTTTTCATCAGATGCTACTGGGTTGCTAAGTAACTGAAGTTGACTGCCAAAAGAACAGCTGGTGTGCGTGTACGTGTGTGCATGTGTGTTTGTGTGTATGCATGTGTAAGTATATACATATGTATGTAATGGGAAGTATCATTCAGGAAGAACAGCCACTGCACTATCCCCTCATGAAAACTCTCCTGGAACCATTCCAACTGCTCTTACTTTTGATTGACACACGGGTGTTCAAAGAAGACCTTAATCAACCACTATTCTCCAGCTTGGGGACAAGAAGACACGTCTTACTTTTTCAGGGGGAAGGGATTGGATACAATTCTGGTGAAGCTGATTAAATCTAAAAGTATTCTATTGTGCAGCATCTACAGTAAATATCACCTCCTTGTAGCCTTCTTGCAGCGAGGACTTATCT